>NW_028187415.1:0-496000 GCF_964204655.1 Triturus cristatus
TTGGATGGAGCGGGGTTTGGCATTCTTGGTGCGTCTCTCACCTCTGTTTCTCTCTTAGGTTGCGTGGGAGGCCCTGGGGCCAAGACGGTCACATGGATCGTGGGGCATTCTTTTGTGCACTGGGCGTCGAAATATGCGGAGCAACAGGTGTACGGCCGTAACCTGGGACTCAGAGGACAACTTCACGAAGTGCACTGGTGGGGTAAAGGGGGAATGCGATGGGGGGCACTACTGCCCTAGCTCGCGAAGATGGTCCCACAGAAGGGTTGCCCGGATCTGTTGATTATACACTTGGGGGAAAATGACTTGGTTCGGCTGTCGGGTTTGGCGCTCTTACAGCTGATGCAGAGAGACTTGGAAGTACTTAAGCACAGACTGGCGGGGGCTTGCATTGCATGGACAGAGTTTGTTCCGAGGAGGATCTGGAGGGGAGCTGTTAAGCATGGGGCAATTGAGAAAGCGCGTCGAAAATTGAACAGAGCAATGCGCGTTTTTTGTGGGGAGAAGGACGTCAAGGTGATCAGTCACCCGGGACTACGACTGGAGGAACCACTGCTATTTAGGGATGACGGGGTGCATCTGTCTCGATTGGGGAACGCCTATTATATGATGGAAATGAGGGATGTGGTCAGCAAGCTCTGGAATGAGGCAATCTGGTGTCGCAGGGATGTGTGAGGGGTCCTGGCCTAGGGGGTGGGGCAGGTACCCGCCCTACAGGGGGCTACCTGGTTGGCGGTACTTTGGAGGGGTGGGGGGAGTCATTAGCGGGCACACCCATCCCTCGGGGGGGGGGAAGAGTGAACGAGGTGGGGGTATTGGAGGCGTGAGTGAAATGGCCGAGGAGAGCCGGGAGGATGCAAGGAGGTTTGTGGAATGGTGAGGAACGGAAGGGGCATGGAGTGGTACAAAAGGGGAGTGTGGAGTGGGTGAAAGGAGTGAAGGATGGTAGAGTGTTGGGGGAAAGTTTATTCATATAATGTTTTGGTATTGTTAATGTTGTGCAGCCTGGTCCTAATAAATGGCCTTTTACGCTAAAGACACGGTGTGGTCTGTTTATTGCGCGATGCCGGGCCCCGGGGGAAGCAGAGTCGCAGACTAGTCTTCCCCCGGGGTCATTCGCGCGAGGGTAGGACCAGGTAGGGTCAAGGGGTGGAGTTAGGGGGTGGGTATATGAGCGCAGGGGAGGAAGGCGACTTCCTCTTCCTGCGCTCGGCACCATCGGGAGGGTTTAGAAAAGGCCACCCACCCGCCCTGCAGTTGAGGGTTGGGTTTACAGGGTTGGCTACAGCGTGCCAGTTTAGGACAGGCTGCGGGGTGGCGGTACTTTGGAGGGGTGGGGGGAGTCATTAGCGGGCACACCCATCCCTCGGGGGGGGGGAAGAGTGAACGAGGTGGGGGTATTGGAGGCGTGAGTGAAATGGCCGAGGAGAGCCGGGAGGATGCAAGGAGGTTTGTGGAATGGTGAGGAACGGAAGGGGCATGGAGTGGTACAAAAGGGGAGTGTGGAGTGGGTGAAAGGAGTGAAGGATGGTAGAGTGTTGGGGGAAAGTTTATTCATATAATGTTTTGGTATTGTTAATGTTGTGCAGCCTGGTCCTAATAAATGGCCTTTTACGCTAAAGACACGGTGTGGTCTGTTTATTGCGCGATGTGTTACTCTAGAGTCTTTATTGAGCGAATGACTTGCTAGACGAACTCTCCCAGTATTTGTTTTCAGCTGTAATGAAATGAGCTCATGGACTGCGAGGTGCAAACCCTCTGCCGCCCTCTCCGTAAAAGACGAGGCAGTGGAGGTGGGAGGTCAGGGGGGCCTCTGCCTCGCACCGAGATGACACTGGCTGCAAATCAGCTCCTATTCAAGAGCAGTTGTTGGGCAATGCGGCAGGGCATTGTATGCGGTAAAGGTGTTCACGCGAGCCATATGCTTAATGACACACAATACGACGGCTCTGTTGTCTACCGTGCCCGCTGGACTCATGAGTGTCCGTTTTTGGCTATGAGGAAAACTACCCGCATCATCTCCTGTGCTACAGAAAATTCATGTGGCTTCTGCTCTGAGGGTGCGCGGTCTATCCTCGCCCGGCTGCCACCACAAATAGACTCCGTCCAGACACCGAGATCATGCAGAGCCCAGGGATACCAGCAGACACTGCAGCTCCCAGATGACCCTCATTTTATTTTTGATGCTCGGACTCTGTTAAATTTGATTCTAACTTTAAGTCTAATAATGATCAATTCGTCCCTGCAAGTACGACTCGCCTAATATTAATCCAGTGCAGTGGTCTAAGATTTCATTGCCAATCGCTGTATCAGTATGCCAGAGAAATTAAGTGTATGATGTAGGCTCCTCCACATAGGGGCACACTGTTTATGAAGTCTGCGCCGGTCTGCAGCCCCGCCACAGCATCTCTCAATAAATGAATTTGTTGCAGGACAGAAGTTGCACATGATTTCCATCACACACCACACAGTCTCTATAAATGCGATTTAAGAGAAGCAGCCAAGTGTTTTCGGTGTTCCTGCTGGCAAGGAAACGTAACTATTAATTCTCTACATGTACCGATATTATACCATATTGCATTCAAGTTTTCTTAATCACTTAATGCATTTTAACCTTTATTTTTCTGTGTGGCTTACAGTTTTAAATCGCACAAAATGAACTCCGCAATGCAAATTTAAGAAATATGGTGCCCCATAATTGTTCGGTTAGCCACATACTTTGCTGGCTATGCAGATGAAAGAGTGAGAAATGCAATTAATTGAAAAGATTTGCATGGGGAATGGCGCCCGGCCTCCCAAAAAATGCTGACCCCCCTAAAGTGAACCCCAAAGCTGCCTCCCCCTCATCCCTTCCCCTCCCGTGTGCAGTCCAGCCTCGCCACTCTCAAACTTCACCAGCCGCCACTGGAGTTAACTGACACACTGCTGCTGGTGTTGGAAGTGCATGTTTCACTCTGCATGTCAGAATGTTTTACTAAAATGGACGAGGAAGATATTTAAGACCACACAGAGATTGTGATCTAATTTTAGCTGTCTAGAGCACTGACCATAATTACTATAACAAAAAAACTTTTTTTTAAAATTTACTGCTGTATTCTCTAGTTTTGATTCCATCAAGATGGAGCTCAGGTGTGCCACACTTTTATCCTAAATACAGAATGTTAGCACTCTTGTTGCTCATTTAAACTTTGTGGTAAAGCTGCAGTTGACCACAACAGAGTTTACTGACAGACTTGTGTTGAAATAGCATGCTCCAGTCTGCGCGTCCGAATATTTTACTGAAATAGATACGGAACCTTTGAGAACTCCTAGAAAATCTGTCCTTTCCTCATTTTAGCTTTCTAGCACTGTAGCCATCATTTCTATGACAAAAAGAACACCCCATAATTTTGTTAATTTTTAAAGGAAATTCTTTAGGTTTTCCAGCTTGAATTCCTTGAAGATGGCTTAAAGTGTGCTATGGTTTTGTCATACATAGAAATGTTACTGCTCTAGTTGTTCAATAGAACCCCTTGGAAAGATTCGCAGAACGCAGGGGAGAGAACTGACAGGCTGCTGCTGAAAGTATATGTTTTACTCCGAACATCAAACTTTGTACTCCGATGGCTAAGGAAGATAGTGTGAATATAGAAAAAGTGTTGCCTCCTGGAGCACCTTCCATAATCTCTATGAGAAAATCATAAGAGAAAACACTTTTTTTTTCAAACATGGTTCATCAAATCTCAGCAGAAGGTCAGCGTTTTTCTCATGATAACATCACTGTAGAACACACCACAAATCTTACAATGAGTATGGTACACTCAACAGATTTATATTCGAACTAAAAGCCGTTATCGCCCTTTATATGTGCTCCTTTTTATGACCCTCAAAACCTGGCATTTACTACAATGCATTTCAAAAGGGAACATGCCCACATCATCTATAATGACTGTCCATGTTGTGGCTAGCCAGTCATGGGGAAGGGGCCTCTCTGGAGAGTCCCTCCCCCACATGCCTATTGGTGTCCGGTTGAACTCACCCTGCCTGCCTCTTATATGTTTTTTCATTTGTTTTCAGGATGCAGGGACCATGTTCCAGAGTCCTGTAATGGCTGCCATAGCTTATTGCTCATGTTGTGGCCAGCCAGTCATAGGGAAGGGGCCTCTTTGGAGAGTCCCTCCCCCACATGCCTATTGGTGTCAGGTTGAACTCACCCTGCCTGCCTCTTATATATTTTTTCATTTGTTTTCAGGATGCAGGGACCATGTTCCAGAGTCCTGTAATGGCTGCCATAGCTTATTGCTCAGGTTGTGGCCAGCCAGTCATAGGGAAGGGGCCTCTTTGGAGAGTCCCTCCCCCACATGCCTATTGGTGTCAGGTTGAACTCACCCTGCCTGCCTCTTATATGTTTTTTCATTTGTTTTCAGGATGCAGGGACCATGTTCCAGAGTCCTGTAATGGCTGCCATAGCTTATTGCTCAGGTTGTGGCCAGCCAGTCATAGGGAAGGGGCCTCTTTGGAGAGTCCCTCCCCCACATGCCTATTGGTGCCAGGTTGAACTCACCCTGCCTGCCTCTTATATGTTTTTTCATTTGTTTTCAGGATGCAGGGACCATGTTCCAGAGTCCTGTAATGGCTGCCATAGCTTATTGCTCAGGTTGTGGCCAGCCAGTCATGGGGAAGGGGCCTCTTTGGAGAGTCCCTCCCCCACATGCCTATTGGTGTCAGGTTGAACTCACCCTGCCTGCCTCTTATATGTTTTTTCATTTGTTTTCAGGATGCAGGGACCATGTTCCAGAGTCCTGTAATGGCTGCCATAGCTTATTGCTCAGGTTGTGGCTAGCCAGTCATAGGGAAGGGGCCTCTTTGGAGAGTCCCTCCCCCACATGCCTATTGGTGTCCGGCTGAACTCACCCTGCCTGCCTCTTATATGTTTTTTCATTTGTTTTCAGGATGCAGGGACCATGTTCCAGAGTCCTGTATTGGCTGCCATAGCTTATTGCTCAGGTTGTGGCCAGCCAGTCATGGGGAAGGGGCCTCTTTGGAGAGTCCCTCCCCCACATGCCTATTGGTGCCAGGTTGAACTCACCCTGCCTGCCTCTTATATGTTTTTTCATTTGTTTTCAGGATGCAGGGACCATGTTCCAGAGTCCTGTATTGGCTGCCATAGCTTATTGCTCAGGTTGTGGCCAGCCAGTCATGGGGAAGGGGACTCTTTGGAGAGTCCCTCCCCCACATGCCTATTGGTGTCCGGTTGAACTCACCCTGCCTGCCTCTTATATGTTTTTTCATTTGTTTTCAGGATGCAGGGACCATGTTCCAGAGTCCTGTAATGGCTGCCATAGCTTATTGCTCAGGTTGTGGCCAGCCAATCAGGATTGAGTAGTCCTCTTTAAGGTGGCCATTCAGAGCCTATCTGGACACCTACCCTTGTAACACATAAGTAAACTGCTCTTCTGGTAGCCGACACACCACGTCCACTGTTCTTCATTTCTATTGGGGTTAAAGTCATTATTTGGGGCGTATCTTTTATATTAATCATGCCGGCATTGTTGCTCTTCTTGTAGCTGGCTGACCAGGACGGATCCTAAGGATGTGGCACGAGTGGAATCAAAGACTGTGATTGTGACCGAAAATCAGCGGGACACTGTGCCCATTCCTGTTGGTGGTGCCAAGGGTCAGCTGGGCAACTGGATGTCTCCTGAGGACTTTGAGCGGGCGGCTGGTGCACGGTTCCCAGGGTGCATGAAGGGTAAGTTGGATGTGAGAGGAACCTACTTTTTTCCCCCTGCTTTCTGACAGCTGTCTATTTTTGGTTGCAAGTTTCCCTTCCCTCATTCTAAAAGTGCTCTTTCAATCCTTCCCCTATTAGAATGCCCTCTCCATCCCTTATTCTAACACTCTTTCTCTTACCCCTTGTTTTAATGACTTTCTTTCTATCTCACGCCATTGGAAAATGGATGTTTGAATCCTTAATAACTTTCCCCTTTTGACTAATCTCTACCAAAGTTGGCAATGACAATAATTTAGAATACATCTAAGTGCGTGACGACTTTCATGCAGATTAGTCACAAAATTCAGAAGTTTCAAAGGGGGGTGGGGGGGGCAAAATCATTTTTCACTCGTGCTGTTGACTTAGCGCAGGGTCAGTTGGATCGCCAGGTGGAAGCACCATCTCAACCTGTGAGTTTCAGACCACATTTGTTTTATGGTATAGCCACTTTTTGAAATATTAGTCAACCTTAACTTCCTTCTAACACCAATTTGTTTAGAGGATAATATATATATATTGAGTGGAAAACAGCGAAAGGTTAAATTCAAGTTATAGTTAGCCTTGGTAATACGACCTTAAAATGTGTTTTAAAAAACACCTCTGAAATTCATTGAAAAAATCACATTTAAAGTGCAGTTATGATTCTAAAACCCAAACACAAATTACTGAAAATGGCCAGTTATGGTTAGGTGAACTAACTTACAAAATTATGCACTGGTAACCATAGCTTTACTTTTTTAACCTTTGGTTTTTCAGTGAATTTCAGTTTTTTGAAATCGTCTGAAACTGCTCCTTGCCCCCAATCTTCTATTGACAGCCAGTCCCTGCTGCAGACGCCCTGCCCAGTGAGGGCTGGCACATAGGGCTAAGGCCTGGCATGTGGCCAAACCCACTATGGGAAGCCAATTCCTGCTTCACAGGGGGCCTTCGACAGTACCTCTGGGGGGGTGGGGGTAGCACTGGCCACAGACATGGCTTGGGATCAGGGTCTGGCCGTTTGCTAGTTCCTTCGCCAACCCACTGCAGGCTGCCAACCGCGGCCTCCAGCCTGTGCATCATTGTTGACCGCAGGGCCGAGTGCCAAACCTCGCGTGTGGCACCTCCAGCTGCATCATCCATTCTTCTTTTTTTCATTTGAGGATTTTGCAAACCTTTGGACTCTGGGAGGCTCTAGAATTCACAAATCCAGCACATGATTTCTGAGTCTCACCATGTTTAAAAAAAAAATATATATATATATCCATTTTTTTGATGGGGTTCCTTTGGGGGCCCTCACGTGCTTTAGGGTAGCTTCACCCTGTTCCCGTATGTATCTTTTTTCTTTGTTTGGTGCTCCGTGTTGGGTAATAGCAGCGACAACACAATAACAATAATAATAATAATTCTTTTTATTCTTCTTCTTTTACTCTCTCTCTCTCTCTCTCTCTCTCTCTCTCTCTCTCCTTCTCTCTCTCTCTCCTTCTCTCTCTCTCTCTCTCCTTCTCTCTCTCTCTCTCCTTCTCTCTCTTCTCTCTCTCCCTCTCTCTCTCTCTCTCTCTCTCTCTCTCTCTCTCTTTTCTCTCTCTCTCTTCTCTCTCTCTCTCTCTCTCTCTCTCCTTCTCTCTCTTCTCTCTCTCTCTCTCCTTCTCTCTCTCTCTCCTTCTCTCTCTCTCTCTCTCTCTCTCTCTCTCCTTCTCTCTCTCTCTCCTTCTCTCTCTCTCTCTCCTTCTCTCTCTCTCTCTCCTTCTCTCTCTTCTCTCTCTCTCCTTTCTCTCTCTCTCTCTCTCTCTCTCTCTCTCTCTCTTCTCTCTCTTCTCTTCCCCCCCCCCCCGCCCATGGATTTCTGAATGCGTGGAGGGTTCGTAAATTAATGATTGATATCGCTAAAATTTTACCTCTTCAAGTCTAGACTGGAACACTTTTTAAATTCTAATTTCTCAAACTACTGACCGGGTTTACACCACACTAAACAAATGCACTTACTCCCTTGAGTAAAGTTCCATTTGCATGGCAAGTTTGGTGTAATTCTGTTTATCCGTGTGACCTGTACCTAGGGGAGTTGAAATTCGAAATATCAGTTTTAGTTTTGGCCCTCAATAAACAGATCTGCACCCAGCTTGTCATAAAGAACCAAAGTGGAACACATTTAAGCCCAGATTTGTTGACTGATGTCAGATTCATTAAGAAAGCAAAACATGCCTTTAACCGGAAACCCTTACCTAATCCTAACTACAGGCACTAACCTCTATAACATATGGACACACCACTGAAGTACCCGAACTACATGTACTCCAGGCACCACAAGTCACCAAGGAGTATCACGGTGACAGTGGGATTCCAGAGTCCCTTGCTGTAGTATCTCAGTAACGCGTATGATCTGCCATTTCACTCCTTCAATTCAGAGCGCTTAAATCAAGAAAAGGATGCAAGCTTTATGGGCGCCGCCATTGTATAGTTCTGACCACTCTCTAATGGAGAACAACATACGAGGTCCACCCATTTTCTAACATAAAAAGCTGAAGCAGAAGGACAGCCACAGGGGTTTGTTGTTGTGTAGCTCCTTCTTCATGTTTACCTGACACATGTTCTCTGACCGACATACATCTCCCTTGTTTCAATGCTTCTCTAACCCACTCCCTTTGTGTATTTATTTATAAAAAAGGCGCATTTTCTGATCTTATCCATACCCAGCCATTTTACAGGCTTGGAGTGCCCCATGGATTATGCACACACACAATAGGAACCCGGAGTAGTTCCAGGTTTTAGGTGGAGTGCAGCTCCTTCATATGGAACACTCTCAAACTACTCGCCTCAAATGCCTTTTTTCCCAGCAGAGTTTGTAAGCATAAGAGTAGCATAGTGCCATCTACGCCGAGCTTGAACATTGACGGTCTTTTGCCATTTTTGCAGGAAAGTCTTTAAGCATAGAATTAGTTGGTGCCATCCACGTTGAGCTGAAAAATGGCAAAAGCCTTTTACCACTCCACATACTGCCCATCATCTCACTTTGTTATTGAGGGAGGACAGGAAAAGCCATGTGCCAGTGGTGCTCGTGGATTAAAAGTGATGCCTCTAGTAACCTATCATTAAATGCTGCATACTACATATGATATCATTTGCTTTTTCCAAGCGAATTATGAAATTAGAACAAATTCGTTGTAATAAGAACATCTGTGACCGTCAATCACAGGGAGATTATTTTGTCTCGAGTTTACCTCTGACTCCCTTATGTTTTCTTTCCATTTTTAATAACACCCTACTTTTTAATCTTTCTTTTTCTCACACCAGTGAAACGCTGTCTCCAATCTACCTGATTATAACCTTATCCCCATGTATGGTAATGCTCCTTGCATTGTATCATGTCTGCCCCATAGGTCGCACCATGTATGTGATTCCGTACAGCATGGGTCCTATTGGATCTCCCCTCTCTAAGATCGGAGTCCAGGTCACAGACTCGCCATACGTCGTTGCCAGTATGAAAATAATGACACGGATGGGGTCCCGTGTGCTGGCCACTCTTGGGGATGAGGAGTTTGTGAAGTGCCTACACTCCGTGGGACGACCCCTGCCATTGCGAGGTAACTAAGTAGCTTCATAGCCATCTGAGATGGAGCTCCAGTCCGGAGAGCCAGAGGTCCACTAAGAAGTGGTAGCGTATCTCCCATCTCCGGAGAGCCAGAGGTTCACTAAGAAGTAGTAGCGTATCTCCCATCCGTCCAACGTAGCGTGTTCCTTGATATGTTGAGTTGGGTTTTTTCCTGATTATGGACAGAAGAAGCAGTGTGGCTTGTTGTGTAGTTTTGGGGAGAGCAGTGGATTATCAAGAAACTGGCTGTGTGAAGTGTTACACGACTGTGGGGGCTGTGGAGTATTGTGTCACTTGGATTGTATTTGAGTGTCTTGTTTAGTATTACAGGGTGTGGAGTGGCCGATGGGAGTGTTGTATTGAATGGTTGGTTGGGAATGGCTGGAGGGTGGAATAAGTTGTATCCCATAGCTGGGTGGAGACATTTGCTTGCGACTGGTATTGGAGTGTCTCCAGAGTGGGGGTTCAAGGGGACAAGTTTGAAGAGTTCCACCACTGACCAGCATCGCTGGGGAGGAGTTTCTTTAGTGTGAACAAGCGCTAGTATGGGGGTATGAGGGCATGACATGTGGGCATAAGCTTCGTTCTTTCAGCCTGGTCAGACTGTACTTTTGACATTCATGCATATGGGTCCCCTTGCCTCCCACAAAGCACCGCTTACCAATGGCTGGCCTTGTAATCCCGAGAGCACCCTGATTGCCCACGTGCCAGATCGGAGGGAGATCTTCTCCTTTGGCAGCGGTTACGGCGGCAACTCTCTGCTCGGCAAGAAATGCTTTGCACTGCGCATTGCGTCCCGCATTGCCAAAGATGAGGGCTGGCTGGCTGAGCACATGTTGGTAAGTACAGCAAAAATGTGAGAGGGGGAAAAGGGCCAGAGAAGGGAGGCATGGGAGATGGTCATAGGATGCTCAAGGCTAAGCGATGATGGGTTAATCACGCGCTAGTGAGCAGAGTAAAACTGCAGAGTAAGACCGAAGTGAAGAATGACTGGCAGAGCTGGGCATAGAAAGATGGATTGGCTTCATATTTTCATAAATGTCTTTCTCACCAACTTCTTCCAGATTTTAGGAATCACGAATCCGCAGGGACGGAAGAAGTACATTGCAGCAGCTTTCCCCAGTGCCTGCGGGAAAACCAACCTGGCCATGATGAGCCCCTCCCTGCCTGGCTGGAAAGTGGAGTGTGTTGGGGATGACATTGCGTGGATGAAGTTTGACGCTGAAGGTGACCATCCTTCCTACAAGCGGCTCTCTTCTGCTAGCTTCATGTGTGAAACCTCCTCTCACTTCTCTCTCTCGACTCACTCGTTCGACACATCTGCATTTCCTTCCCTGAGGCTCCCCCTTTCATCTCCCCCTAACCCTTTGCTTCTGTCTCCTCTGCAGGGCGCCTCCGAGCCATCAACCCTGAAAATGGCTTCTTTGGCGTAGCGCCAGGTACCTCCATGAAGACTAATCCCAATGCCATGAGGACCATGCAGAAGAACACGATCTTCACCAATGTGGCAGAGACCAGTGAAGGCGGCGTCTACTGGGAAGGCATCGACGAGCCTCTGCCTTCCGGGGCTACGGTCATGTCCTGGCTTGGCAAGCCATGGAAGCAGGGTGAGTGCCTTTGAGGGGAGCAATGGAGGATTCCCTTTGGTAACCATATCATGTCTATGCCCCCTGACTTGTGGCCCTTTTAGTCTTTGTTACAATGCATACAGGCATACCCAAATCCTGACTGCCTAGCAGGGCTATAGCGCACAGACCCGGTGGTCCGTCAAGCATGTCCCCCTCACCTTTTGTATCCGAGGCAAGAGGGAACTGTGAGATCCATCAAGAAAATAGAAATGGTGTGTCAGGTGTGCTCTTATGGCGCACACACACAAAGCCTGTCCGTTTTATGCGGTATGACAGATGCAGTGAAGACCCATTGACCATTCCGCATTGCACAGTGTTACAATGAGACAACATGACACCATGTTTAGTCCTTGATGTAGACATTCCCTGTGAGCTGCTTGTCTCAAGTTACAATTCTGACCAGGCTAACTTACTTTTCCAGCCTTCCATTATTCATGAAATAAGATGAGTCCTGGAAGGAATGCAGTCTCTCCGCTGTGTTCACTCCTGTCCCGTGGACATCCACAGTGGGTGCTGTAACCTGCTAACTCGGCACAGCCACATTTGGTATGTTCCAAGGACAGACTTTTGTTATTTCCAAAGTGCTATCACTGTCACTCTTGCAAGAGAGCTATCTCTGCACAGCTTGCACAGGGACAGATATGGCTAGTACGAGTCAAAGATAGATTTGCCCCACCTGCTTCTAAGACATATCCTTTTTAGTTTCATGTTTCCCTAATAGCCTTTACTGAATGATGTGTCTCCACCTATATCAAAAGTACTGTGGCTGTTAATTTGTAAACGTTGATTTAGTAAACTGTATCAAAAATATATTTACAGCATGGAGGAAATCTATGCTGAAATGCTCAGACCAAGTTTAAAGTTAAATCCCAAACACCAATTGTCCCTGTAGCGGTTACGATACAGAAAACAACATTTTCTTGGGCTTCACTGAAGTGCTGTGACTACCAGTAGCATACGTACTTCTGGCTGGGCTGGAGTGACTTTGCTATACTCAGGATGGGGGGGAGAAGCCCACTGACGGCTGGCACGTAGGATATCTGAGACTTGATGCATTTTTCTGAAGAGATGAAATGGTTCTCACTGGGGCCCGTGTCCACCTGGACGCCTGGGCCAGATGTATACTTGGGTGCTGAGATTTGTGATGCTCGGGGAGCTGAACTGTGAGGGTCAGTGGTAGAGTTGGGAGGCATGGAGAACTGAGTTCGAGGCACATCGAGAGAGGGAGTAAACCCTGTGATAGTTATGACACCAGAAACTAGTGGATAATGCAGGGTAAGAAGGGACATGTGTTCCATTTTCAGGTCTCGTCTGATCCAGCGCTTTAGCGCTGCTCTCGCGAGAGCTTTTGTTAAAGGGGGATCTGGAAGTGCAGACTAGTGCTTTTCAGGCCTCCAAATACAGTGCATGTGCGCCGGGCGCGCGCACCATTTGTCAGCCTGCCTGATCTCTTTCGCGGGCGCTTTGATGTTCTCAGTGAGCCGCGCGGCCACTGAGAACATCAAAGCGGCCGCTAAAGTGCTCACCATTTGCCACCCCCTCCCTTATCCCACTTCCTGCTTGTTTTTTTGGGCTTACAGTCTCCATGCCCTCTTGCTCCTTCGTGCTGCTTTACCCTTCCCTCTGCTTGTGCTTCCTATCTCCTCCCACTCCTGCTGTTCTTTCTTTTTTTTTAAAGTCATTTTACTAAGCGCCAACGCGAACTGAAGGTATCGGAGTGCTTCACTTGAGCACCAGCTGCATTACAGACGGACGCATTCATTTTCATGGATGTACAGCCAGTAGGTGTGCAGGGGCGGGGATCTCATAGCAGCAGTTCTCAGAATACTGTACAGTCAGTACAGTGAGGCTCAGTTCTGCAAGCCTCGCGCCCTGTTGCTCATCTTGCTGCCAGCCTTTCTTTTAGGGTGGCCTTCAGGCTCACACACCTCGCACCTAGCCACAAACCACAGAGGTCGAGCATCTTTTGAACTGGTCTCTAATTAAAGAAATGACCTAGAAACCAAAGGCATTTCACAAGTCATCGTCCCGCAGCCCATGCGCACGTAGAGTACTGTCAGCACACGGCTCCCAAGCCAGGAACTTTATTATGAGATCCGCCTTATATTAGAATGATTCAATTCAGACCTCTCTGTTTCGGACCGGGGGAATGTTTTAGCGATTTAGCAGGCAGACAGACGTTTGCATTTCTTCAATAAAACGAGAGCGAAATGGGCTTTGACTCATTAAACTAGGGAGGTCCGCCCCTTAACAAGAAAATCCATGCTTTAAATGGACAGTTATTAGGTAGCTGCACTTTTGAATTTGAAAGGCACAGTTCCGTATTTTTAACTAGCAAACTTTTAATGATAGCGTATCTGCACTTCTGCGTTGCAGCCAGGTATCCTGGGAGTCAGAGTACCTGCACTTTAATGTTTAATTTTTAATCAATGACTGAATTGATGACGTGTATGCCCAGGTGTGCCACACTTGTTGTGTTGACACCAAAAGCTCCGGGGGGACAATGCAACCAGTATTCAAGCATTAAACATTTTTTAAATGCATAAAATGTTAGACAAGTAGCAGGAGACAAAATATGCAAAATGGCCGTGATGCAAACAAAATGAAAACGTGAGAATGACATCTATCCAGGAAATGATGCATGGCTATAGAGCAGAGGTCTTCAAACTTTTTAACTCTGAGCCCCCCCTAAGCAAAATGTTTTGAGGTCAGGCCCCCCTCCAAAACTTCATGACCAGGATTGGGGGAGCGGGAGGGACATGGCTGCGTGCAGGAAGCGAGGCTTATAAGATGATTTCAGGAATACTTTTTCTATAGCTTATGAACTGCACCAAATAGGAGACTTATAAAACAGCAAATGCATCAAACAAAAACAGATATCCCAAACAAACTGCTACCCATAATTGGGGTGTTGTGAGCCCCTCACACTGTTTGACCCCAATGCAACTATACCTGCTGCATTAATAATAACTGCAGTCCTGAGTAGCAGGCTATCTCCTTTGCTTTTTTTACCTCTTCCCCTCCATGATGGATCATCACCTCTGTCCTAATGCTTGAAAGGACAATAAGCTCTGATGCCCCTTTTTTTAAAGGTAGACGGTCATAATTGTGATGCAGTGGGCCCCCCAAAATCCATGGGCCCCAGTCCTGCTGCATCTGCTCCTTTATGATAACCAGCAGTGGCCACTTACACACTTGGCAGCAGTACCAGCTTCACTAATGAATGTCCCTTTTAAAAAAACAAAAACACTTATATTGTCCCCTTCTTTGGGGTATCTCGCTGAAGAAGTGGTCTCAGACCATTTGTAAACATAAAAATGAGTCCGCATACAGTGCTCCCTATTCTGGGCCTTCTGTTTGACAATATCTATGAATCTCGCTCCTTTCCTCTGTCTCCTAGACCATTACTGTGAGGCCCCAGGGGTCGAGAGGATTAGGGCTCTGCATCTGAATGCACCCTGCTGGCCTTCTACCTGCCACCCCATGGACTCAGCTTTCACAAAAAAACTGCCCCTGAATGGTTAATACTGACTTTGAGATGCCTCTGCCTGAAATTGAAGTGCGGGTGGTAGTGCAGAAAGTTAAAAAAGAAACCATGGAATTATGAGTTTCTGCAGCAGCGTTTTCCACATAATTATCAGTGTATTGCATGTGCTACATACTCTGCAGATTTCAACAAAAAAAACTTGATTCTAGCTCAAACGGAACAAAAGTTACTTAAAGCGTGACAAAGTGTTCCGGAGCAGTGGAAGGCCCTTTGCAAAGATTGACTGGTAATCTTGTGGTTGCTTACTGCTGTATTTGGGTGCTACACTGGTACTAATGAGGTGAAATATTTCCCCTGACAGTGTTACCGTGAGTTAAAATGACAAAATAATGAAGTAATATTAACCACAAAATGTGGCGCATTGTGCCGCATAATTTACCTTTTCTTGCTGCATAATTTAGTCAACCCTGCCGCATAATGTTGTCCTCTTCTGCTGAATAATTCCAGTGGATCTGCTTAAAGCTTTATGGTGGCAAAGATCTATTCTTTTTAAGATGTAATGTAAAGGAGTTATCAGCTGGAATCTGGAATAGTGGAGACACTTACAAAAATGTCTGCATTTGATACAGTTTGATTACTTATTACTAAAAAGTATGTTTTGTAAGAACTTGTTTTATCTCAATCACTGCATCATGTTGCCGCTGCCTAGCTTAGAGTATGTAAATACTGTTTTAAAATAATGACTTGCATGTTCACAGTGCTTTCTGCCACAGGCTGGGACCTCATAGCACTATATACAGGGCCATTGGAATTATGCGGCAGGAGAAGACCAAAACATGCAGCATGGTTGACTAAATTCTGCAGCAAGCAAAGGCAAATTATGCTGCATATTTTGTGATGGCATTACTGCACTATTTTGCTACTTTTACACTTGTTAACATTGTCCTGGCCTTTATTGCCCCTCATAAGTACCACATTAACACCCACATATAGCAGTAAGCAACAGAAAGGTGACCAGTCAACATTTAGAAAGGGCCTTCCACTATGAGGTAACGTGTTGCTGCATTTTTTAATCTGCAAATTATACAGCAGATGATGGATTGTGTGGCAAATGCGGGAAAACCATAACTATGCGCTGTGAGTGCAGGGTGAGAATGAGGAGTGAGTTGTCCGAATGCAGGTTGAATTCCCAGACACTTGAAGTTAATCAGCATGTTATTGGCGGGCGTAGGGTTTCAGATACAAGTTAAACTATTGCTACTATGGAATTAAATCAGGGAATCGAGGGTGAAGGAAATAAATAATGTGCTGATCCTGCAACAAACTTCCAGTCTTATGATTAGGGTTGCCAGCTCATTATTCTGATGTTGCAGAAGGTACACAAATAAACAGTCACCTAAAGCCCTATTTTCAGCACTTTATCTGTGCATACTGGGAAAAGCAAATATAAAGCACTTTTAAATGTGTTCTAGGGCTGCCTGAATGTTTCATGACTGAAAATAAAAGGAACAGACAGAGTCAAATTACAAATGAATACCTACTTTTTTATTTAAGAACCTATTTAGTGTCAAAGCAAGGTCTTTGCAGGCTCTTTAAACATACATGGCTGGTATTTTTTCTATTGGCAACCCTTTTTTTATATTAATTTTCATGAAATGCATTTTCACACTACAGCAGTATATGTAAAATACAAATTTAAGGAGGAATAGGCAGAGCCGGGACCCAGGGGTTACTGGAAAAAGAAAAACAAAACAGCCTCCATAACCTGTTTCCTAAGGTATGCAAATGGTCTTTAAAGACCGGTGAAAAACGTGGGCGTGCTGGAGTCTTAATAAGACTCCAGACACTGCCCAGTGAGCCCCCAGCAGCACACTCACTGACCTCTTGCCCCACGGCACTCTTAGGGCTTCGGAGTAAATGAAGACAGCCTGGAAATGCAGCGAATAAACATCGCTGCACTTCCAGGCGTCTTCATTTACATGTGCTTGCAGAGGCCTTCGCGCCCCCCTGGGAACCCATCCACGCCCCCCCAGGGGGGCGCGCCCCACAGTTTGAAGAACTGTGCTATAGAGGGAGTTTTGTTATGATTTGACTGATTTATACTTTTTTAAACGCACAATACATATAAAGGTCTCTTGGCGGGGGCTTCGTACTTCCTGGAAATAACATTCCAAAGGAGCCAGAATTACCGGGTTTTCTCTAAAACATATCAAAGCAGTCCGGTTCGAGGTTTAGTGCTTCAGGGAACGCTGAACCTCATTTGCCAGATAATCACCGATTGCGAGTAACCCTTCTAAGAAAGGGAAATTACAGGATCCTATTGCACAAGCCATCTGTGTTGTCAGGTTTCGCCGGCACAGCGCTTGCGCAGTACCCATGGCAAAACAGCCGGTATATGTGTGCAGGTCCGTCATGATCCTTTTCCGAGAAAGACCTAAATAAGCAAATTTGTGTAAATGCATGTAGTCTGTGTGGACCTGGGGAACTGGGTTCGAGCCTCGGTAACGACGCTGAACATCCTGTGATTCTGGGCAAATCACTTAATCTCCCTGTGCCTAACCAAAATGAATGTGTGTCCTCATGTAACGTAACCGGTGCTATGTAAAGCACTCTGATACCTGATTGGATTTGGGTCAAGTTTGCGCTATATAAAACTCTGCTAAAAAAAAAAAAGCTCCTTTGAGGGGGAGTTCCTTGGACTGTCAGATCCAATCTGCACTCTAAAGGATCATTTGTTACACGCCCTCATCCACTCTCCCTGTCACCGAGCCACCTTTCACACTCCTGGGCGACATGAAACTTTAGCAGACACCGTGGACCGCACAAAATCTCAAAAATGAACACGCATTGGCATAGCCAATAGGTCTCGTTTTTGGGACCTTTGTAAGTATTTAGTTATGCAGCACAATATCCTTGGTGCAACAACACCAACTGTTGCATGGCTAAACACTTATAAGGTCCCAAATGCGAGACCTATTGGCTATGCCAATGCTTGTTGGTCATGGAGACCATTCTACTTGCAAGGTGGAGGGGGCGGAGTGTTATCGTCACATAGTCTCAGGGATGCTTGATGTCTTCTTCTCCCCCCCCCCCTTTTTTTAATACATTTTTGTTTATTTATATTAACCCTCAATCTGTTCCCTTCTGTTTTCCAGGTGACAAGGAGCCATGTGCCCACCCAAACTCCCGTTTCTGTGCTCCCGCAGGGCAATGCCCCATCATTGATGAAGCCTGGGAGTCGCCAGAAGGAGTGCCCATTGAAGCAATCATCTTTGGGGGCCGGAGACCCAAAGGTAAGTCCAGTTAGTGGTATACATGAGAGAGGGGGGCTAGTGATGCCATCAGCTGCTGATGAAAGGTGATGGAGCACTGCTGGTGGAGGAGGTAGGGTGATCTTTATCAGTGAAATAGTACATTTCATAGGGTTTTCCCCATCTTGCTTCATATACGCATGGTGGGTATTTGACGCCCATAGGCATTCACCATTGCTCATAACCCGAAATACATGAAAGTTGTTGAGAAATATATAGCCACCATTGCTAACACCAGGCTTGGAATTTCATTGATCTTAGCCTTTTTTTTCCCTTTTTCCTCGTTTGTACTCTGGGCCTGAGGCTTCACTGCCTGTTTTTAAAATTTTTACTTTACAGAGTTTTATATAGCCCGAACTTGACCCGAATCGGGTATCGAAGCACTCTACATGAGCACCAATTGCATTACATTTTTGTTAGGCAAAGGGAGATTAAGTGATTCGCCCAGAATCACAGGGTGTTCAGCGTCATTGCCGAGACTCGAACCCAGTTCCCCAGATTCGAGGTCGACCGCCCTAGCCGTTAGGCCAACTCCTCTCCCCTGGAAACTTTCACCTCCATTTATACACCAGGCCTTGGGATTTACTGCTCCTAGGTCTTCACCTCCATTACGATCTTCCTCAGGGGGTGTTTATAGAAGATAGTTTTCACCTCCAGTGTTTCTTTTCAGTGCATACTATTATTCAATAAAATGCGGGGTCATGGCGTTTTTTAAATGTCCATTAAAATCTTAGAGGGTATATTCTTCCTATTGCTTTTCCCATCATTTATATCACCATTATACATCCTTCGGGATTAGAATGCACAGCCCACAGCATTTCAGCTCCATTATTACCACCCAGGAGTGGCAGTAGCGGCTCCTGGTGGGAGTGCTGCGGAGCGGTGAGGCGGGGCGGAGGGGGTAGAAAACCACAGAATACGGCCGAACGGAGGTAAGTACATTAATAAATAAATAAAACAAATCACATTGCGCACGCCGCAACGCCAAATGTGCGTAATGTAATTAGTTTTATCTATTTATGTACTTACCTCAATTTGGCCGTATTCCGTGGTTTACTACCCCCTACCCTGCCCCTCCCCCGTCCCGCCTCACCACCCCGCAGCACTCCCACCAGGAGCCACTACTGAGGAGTGGGAATTTATTACCTGTAGACAGTCACCACAATTATTAGCCCGCAGGGCTGGTTATTTAATATCCACAGCCATTCACCCATACATAGCTCCATGGGGGCAGGTATTTACTGCTCATAGCCTCTCTCATCACTTGGCTCTCACTCTCAATACTTGGCTGTTTACTTCAGTAGCTTTTCCCCTCAGTGAATACCCATGTGGGGTGGATCTTTACTTCCCACATGCAAGCCCCACCCCCATATCTTTGCCCACAATCTTCCAATTATGGTTTTATAAATGGGATTTGTGGTGAGCTGGTTATCTTGAGGCGCACCACTTATTTAACATGGCCCTCCCTCCATTGTCTCTGTCTCCCATGTCACATCGCACATGAATCAGGTTATGACCTCATCTAAACTGCAGAAGTAATCTTTCCATTATTTGTATTCCAAGTCATGTTGTGGGTCCCCTTACCTTGCTGCTTAAAATGATCCCTGTGAATCTCAGGGAAGTCCACCCTGGAGCCTCAGGACCTGTTGAATCTTGCTTTTGGAAATGCCTTAAGTAGTGAAAACACCTGGGGCACTATTTGGGTATCTGGGAAACATTCAGCAGGTCCCATGATCAGTTTCAGTCTGTGATGACTTCATCTTGTTCTGCACATGCTTGAAACTCAATGTAGCCCAGTTATTAAACGCAGCATATCTGACAGTGGCATTTTTATTGTGGAGCAGTAGCTTCGAGGTTTGCTGTGAGGTACCACTTAAAGGTCACCGCCTAACTCTCAGGCCTCCCGCCTTACCCCTTGAAACCCCATCAGTTTCTTTACGGTGTTGTGACCTCTGCCATCTTTCACTTCTAGGAGTGCCTTTGGTGTACGAGTCGTTCAGCTGGCGTCACGGGGTGTTTGTCGGTGCCGCTATGCGATCAGAGTCCACGGCAGCAGCTGAACATAAAGGTAAGACCTGTGCCAAACCCAATCTGCATTTGACAGCTGTGGGAATGCCTCCATCGACTTGTTTGGCAGAAGCATGGGGAGAGTCACCCAACATGGGGCCTTTGAGAAGTGGATGCCAAGTGTTAAGTGCCTTTCAAGGTTAGAGGTATGCCAGCCCACTCATTGTGGTCCGAAAGTAGCTTGGCAGAGACCTTACCCAGTGAGGTCTGAGATGCAGGATCCTTGCCCATCATGGCTTCACTGTGAGTAGTAGGGTCTGCCTAGTATTGTGTAAAAAATAAAAAAAAGCAGATCAGCAGCGTTAACCTAAGATGGGGTGTGTATGTGTTTGACCTCTACGTAACCGGACACGTGTAAGGGCTGTATAGTAGTTACATCCATTACTGGACATGAGCTAGGTCTCTAGATGAGGGACGTACAAGAGGCTGTTGGGCATTTTCAGCATGGTAGGCATACAATCAGTTTTAGAGATGCAGTCGCTCTACAAAGTGGTGGGATTGAATGGTGAAAGGCCAAACCCTTGAGATGCCATGGCTAAAGATAAACCCTTCTGAGGTCATGAGCCTGCAATTCAGGGGTTACTTGCCTGTGTAACCTGTAACGACTGTCCGACTGTTAGGATTTCACCAGGCCCTTGCTCCTCATGATGCATGAACTACAGACCACTAGGGTCTATAGAGGCGATGCAACAAACAGTTTAGTATAAACGCTCTCTATTGCCTTTCTCACTGTAGTTTGTCATTTGTACACTTTTTTCTCTCTATTTTTCAAAACTTTACACATATCTAGATTAAGGACAAGATTTTGATTGGGGCTTACATATTACTCCCTTTGAGCTAACAAATGCTACCGACCTATAGAGGCAACACTAGGCAGAAACTCATTGACCAGTACGGAGAACATAGGACTACTTTATTTCATCATGTCGGACTCAACTTTTTAACCTTGGCGAAGGTAGCAAAAAAGTTATAAATAAACTACTGTTTATCTCCAGGTGATCCTCAGTCACCTCTTACAAGCCCTTTCTACATATCGCCTAGGCAACCCATCCACTAAGCGCTCCATCTTTCAAGCCTGTTGGGACTTGCTCAACGAGGAGCAGGACCAGAGGATGAAGCACTCATTCTTAGTGGGTGAGGGTCCTTGTTATCTAAAAGTAAGACCTCCATGAATTTAGGTAGAACACAGTGTTCGAGGCATGTGGGCTGCTGAATTCATATCTGTGCATAGATCGCCACCTAGTGTTGGGTCCGGATGTTTGCATGTTGTTGTCCTGGAAGAGTCTTCGAAGTATCCTGAGATAGGTGACTCCTCCCCTGGACCACAGTGCGCATGGGCATCCTCTCCATCCTCAGATTGTTTTTTTCCGCCATTGGGTTCGGATGTGCTTATCTTGACTCAAGTTAGGAAAAACTTTTTTCAGGCCAAAAGGCCTTTAGTTTGCGTCGGTACTGTTCCCGATCGGTATCGACAGTTACTTGTTAGTTTACTGACTTCAGCAACAACTTTTTCGCATCGTATCCGACCATCGACCCTACATCGACGATGGAATCGAGGACACCATTCAAGCGGTGTCCTGTTTGCAATGCGAAATATCCCCATGTCGACGTCCACCCGGTGTGCAACAAATGCCTTTCACCGGATCACGACGAATCCACATGTATGGCCTGTGCCCGATTCCGATCCAAGAAGACTCTCCGGAATCGACGAGCGGCGAGACTTGAAGCGCAGCAAGCGGCACCGGCCCCGACCAACATCTTCAGCGCCGAGGACGAAGATGTGGAAGGCGTGGAGAACCTACCCTCCAGCCCTGCTTCCGAACACGATTCCGGATCGGAAGACGTCGAAGAACAACTCTTTCACAGAGAAGAAGCCGACACCGAGGTAGGAGACTACGATGAGGCCTTAGGGGCCGAAGAAAGTAGCTCCGGTGACGAGCAAGGCCTACCCGTACAGACGGAGGATGCCCCAGTGCGTCAGTCAATGGCTCCGGTCGAGGGATCGCCTTCGGGCCTTACCCAAGACCTATCCCGCAGTTCTTCGGCCCCGCCATCTGGCCCGGCCTCGGACATTCAGCGACAGCCATTAGTGCCCAAAATGACTAGTTTCCCTTCCTCGAGAACGAAACCGAAAGTCGTATCGGTTCCACAGAAACCGAAACTGAAAGTGACACTGGTCGGATCGAAGCCCTCTACACCTTCGACGCCAGCCAAACCCGTCGGCACCGACCGCACCAAACGGGACTTCGGTGCCGAACTCGCAGCAGCCGACGTCGGCACCGACACACGGAAAAAGGCCATCGGTACCGCCAAGCCGCCTCGGCCCCCGGCACCGAAACACTCGGCTCCGGCCACAAAGGTCAAAATGGCCGCTGCGTCGCACATCGCTCCGAAAGCAGCACCGAAGGCCCAATCATCGACGTCGTCGACAGCTACTACCTCTCCTCGACTCGATGACCCCGTGGCCCCGAAGAAGTCCACGCCTGCCTCTGCAGAACCGCTCGGCGCCAAAGAACTGTCGGCGTTCCAGGGTCGACAAGTTGCAGCGTCCTTGCAACGCATCAAGGAAAAAGCAACCCTCCAGGACACGTCGGGCTCCGAGCCGAAAAAAGCTCACAAAGCTTCTCCAGCAATACCCAATATCACTTTTGGACTGCCACCATCCACGGCACCCAAATTGTTTGAGATCAGGACACGTGTCACCCAAACTAGGATCACACCTGCTGAACGTTCTCCTACGGAGACGTCACCGTCCCACATCATCGATGCCGACACCGGCAGACTTATGCTCCAGAAGCGGAGAATATCTTCCGAGCAGCCTTTGGACTCCTACCGGATCCCGTTAAAGAAAAAGCTGCCAGCGGATTCGGTACCAGTTCTTTATGAACGTCTCCATACCTCCTACCTAGATCCACAGCCCTTCTCTCCGACACCCTCCGAAACAGATGCTTTGGAGGACTACATGGGTGACGATGTCCCCTACCCCAGAGAGATGGACCCTGAAGGCCAACAGGACCCTGACCAGGCTTGGGATGACCCTGTAGACCCGGGTGCGCCTATGGATACACAGGACACGCAGCTATATGGCGCAAAAACGTCTCCCACAGAGGACACTGCCGCATTCAACGCCCTCATTGAACGTGCTGCGGCCAATCATGGTGTGCCACTCCACTCTGACACAATCGAGGACGATTTTCTAATGGATACTTTCGCATCCTCAGAAAGGAATATCAAAACTCTACCCATGCTGAAAGGTGTCCTTAAACCAGCAAAGGACATTTTCAAAGAACCCACTAGGGCAAGAGTAATAAACCCCAGGATCGACAAAAAATATAGGTCGGCGCCTGTGGACCCTACGTACATTAGAGGACGGGTTGCCTCTAGATTCCATTGTAGTCGCCAATGCTCGCAAAAGGGCGCACTCACAGACTACTGGCGAAGCTCCTCCCCCGGACAAGGTGTGGAAATTTAGCTCGCAAACTGAACATTATCTGCGCCATCTTGCCCCTCCCCAGCACCACGCGCAACGAATGCACGGCCGCCATTTTAGGCACCCCGCTCTCTCCGCTCACTCTCGACCGCCAGCGTTTTCCCTTGGCGCTGCAAGCATCCCCCGCGCGCCGGCCACCCCCGCTCTCTCATACAGGCCATAAACCCTCTCCTTCTGCGCGACCCTGCTACGGAACCACTTCCAACCGACAACCCATACATGGTCATGCCTCTCCTTTGATAACCCCCTTCCTCTGCGCCCCATTGTCTGAACTGGTCCCAGGCCATCACCTAGCCCTGCGGATGCAGTTTACTGCCCCTACTGTAAGGGAAACACCCCACATCAAAGGGATTACAGTAGATCAAAGCCCCTACCCCCTGAGACCCGGCCAGTTGCACACACCCCGGAAATTAGCGGAATTCCCTGCTGCGCGATAGCCATCTCCCACTGCGGGTAGGGTGGGAACTTCTGCTGTATCTATGTGTGGGATCGGATCTGAACCGGGGCTCCAGGGGATATTCCCCCGTACTTCAAAAGAATCTCAAGAATGTACAATGTGTAATAAAGCAATAAACCAGTGTATAAGAGACCAGGTCTCAGAGATGCGGGTAGAGCACCTCGTGACGATACCTTGCTGTCTGATCTGATGTGTTCTGCTCCGACGGAATAAAACCTTGTTTCCTGCCTTCCAGTCTCCGGCGCCTGCCTCTTTTATTGGTAAATTATCGAGTGGTATGAGAGGCGATTATCGCCGGGCAAATACTTGGAAGGTTATCGACTGAAACTGCCGCTACCATTTAACAATTGGCGTCCCAAACGTGGGGCCCATCAGCGACACGTGGATCCAGTGGGAGAGGTCCCGACGACAGAGTGAACGACTGCAACGATCGGGAGAGCTCCTGCCCAATAGACCCTCGTCTGGCAGCCGATCATCCGAACTTCACTGGTTCCGAGCAGACCTCTCTCGAGTGATCTACGGTCCTGACTGGGAACCATCAGGAGTGCCGCGGCAAATACGGAGAATAGAGGACGATCGGGCGCTGGAGGCGGAAGACGAGAAACTGTCCATGCGGTCCGGGTAAGGTCGTGAAACACGACAAAAGTGCGAAATAATTGATTGATTGTTTGAATACTAGTATTGCTCATTGATTGTTCTTTTTGAGATATTCGCTGTCTACAAACGGGGAGGAGTAGAAATACTCTCTCTCTCTCCCTTTGCAGATAGTGAAGGGTAGGTAACGCAGACTTTTGTCCCCATTGAAACCCGTCGTGCCTATCTTTATCTCCCCATTGATTGATTGTCCGAACATTGATTGTTTTGAAGAATAGTGCTTTTTGAGATATTCTCTGTTTGCAAATAACGTAGAATAGGAATATTCTGTCTAGTCTTTGCAAATAGTGAAGGGTAGGTAACGCAGACTTTTGTCCCCATTGAAACCCGTCGTGCCTATCTTTATCTCCCCATTGATTGATTGATTGATTGTCCGAACACTAGTTGTTCGATATTGGTTCTTTGGAGGTATTCTCTGCTTACAAATAACGAGGAATAGAGATATTCTGTCTAGTCTTTGCAAGCAGTGAAAAGATAGGTAGTGCTGACTTTTGTCCCCGTTGAAACCCGTCATGCCTATCTTCTCCCCACTGATTGGTAGTTGGTTCTGCCCGGACCGCTTATTAGAGGTGAACCACCCGGCTCCACTGGAAGGCACCCCTAATAAGGACATGTTCACTAAATATGGACTAGTCGCCGTGGCTTATAGCAAGCTGTGGCATAAATATACCAAGAAGGAGCCCGAAAGTCAGTGGCCACTGATGGGATCCTTCGACGACCGCAAGATAGAAGCGCTAGAAGTAGCTCTGCGTAGCAATAAGACGACGCCTACTATGCTTGACAGTATTGGCATGTGGCGCAAAGAAGCGACGCAACGGAAAAAGAGGGAAGAAGTAAAAGCAGAAAAGGAATTACGAAAGGCAGCTCACCTTGCCGCTAAAAAGTTAGAAGAAGACATAAAGGAGAGAAGGGAAACTAAACTAAGACAGGAGCCCGAAACCTCAGGCCAGTACGCTGTTAGGACCCCTTCTTTGCTCTACCCTGTGTTGTCCTCCAAGCAGCAAACGAATGACGAATTACTGTTAGGTCCCCCGACCATTTACATGCCCCCTCCGTATGCACCCTCCCAACCAGTAGTGCAACACCCACAACCCCCGAACACGAACGAAGGCAGTACAGGGGCCTCGGCCCTCACGGCCTCCGCGCCGGCTGAGCCTCTTGTACTGAACCCAACGTCGGCTATAACGCTAGATGACCATGAGATGAGAAAGAACGATTCCACCAGAATGAATCGATTAACCAAGGATGAACGAGCAGGAATCGATAGGATAGTAGGGACGCTGGTGGAGCGAAAAGAAAGTGAGGAGTATATAACGGATGTGTATAAATCGTATGCCGACAACCGCAGACGACACTTTGTCGTACGGCTCTGTTATCACGCCCTGAATGCATATGAGGATAGGTACCACGATAAAGGTCCCGAAGGCTTAGCGGCCCTATATAGAAAGATAGACATCGGGGAAGAAAGAGAGGGCGATGTAGCGAACCTCTTCACTCGTACACTCGAGGTCTACCGACATCTTAAAGAACATGGACAAACAACCGAAACAGAAACCCCCATAGCAACTAAACCCCAGGGAGGAAGGGCCGATGCCATGATGCCCATTAAAGAAGCTGCCCCCTACTGGGTCCCCCCACGGGGTCAGGGAACACACGACGACATCAACCACCAAGATGCGAAGGGAAGGGTTGTATATAACTGGGTCTACCAGCCGTGGGACCGGCAAGATATTTTGACCTTTAGAAAGACCCTACCCGACTTGAGAAAGAACCCGACTGCCTTCTACACTGAATTAGGTACAGCCTTAGGCTCAACGATAATGACGTTAGCAGATATCGACTTGTTCTTTGGGCTATGTCTGCCGGCTGATGTGTGGAAACAAATCCGGAAAGTTGACCACGCTGAGCCGTTCGGATATACCTGGGTACAACTCGATACCATAGATAAACAGCGAGAACCAGGACAGAAACCCCCGAAAGCCATCCTAGAGCTCCCAGATAAGATTGTACAAAAGTTGAAGACTCTAATCCCTGAAAGAAAGGTAGACTGGTCGATAGTGACGGCTTGCCGCCAGAAACCCCAGGAAGACGTGTCTGAATACTTCTCCCGATTCGAGACTGTGTTTTCCGACTACAGTGGCCAAGACATGACCACCGCAACCGGACACCACCTCTTTGTCCAGAATTATGTAAAGGGTCTGTCGCCAGAAGTTTCCCAGAAACTACAGACCAGCGAGAGTAGTTGGGCAGCCTCCAAACCCGCAGCAATTCTCCAGATGGCCCAATACTACGAAAACCAGAAAAACGAGAACGATAGGGCGTCAGAGAAGAAGAAAAAGGAATTAAAGGAGAGGGTGATGATAGCACAATTGCAAGGGGTGACAATAGGAAGGGAATCCCCGAAGGAGAACTACCAACCAACCGCCCCTAGAAAGCTACCCCCTAGAGACCATACACCTACACCCTACAACGGACGGAGAGACTTAGATGGGAACCAATGTGCGTTCTGTAGAGGGTTCGGACACTGGAAATCCCAGTGCCCGGTCCTTTTGGAACTGAACAAAAATAGGGACCCCAATAGACACAACCGGAAGTTTGTTGATACCCACCATCAACGTCACCACACTTGATTAGGATCACGTGCAATCGAGCAAACGCCGAATACGCTAACCAGATCGCTGATACGTACAACGCTCCAGCAAAATAGTATGGTCAAACATTTTTAATAAATTATAAGTATAACAACATTCCGGCAAAAATGAACAGGTTAGAACATGTTTTAAACAACTATTTACATGACAGTCTGCTGCGACCTGCATCCCAAAGCATTTTCGTCCACGTGACACCGTCCTCGCCTCTCCTTCCTCGAAGTTGCAACATTGGCCTGTTTTGGGCGGTCCTTTTTAGTTGATTTTGGGCTATAAAAGCCATGCAGGAATCCCTTGACATCAGTGGCGGCCGATTGTGCGAATAGGCCGGAGGCTATACGAAGCGCCGGAGGGCTGGTGCCCTGGCGGGGGGAGGCGACGCGGACGGACCTCCCCCACCTCCCCAGGTGGAGGCTTGCCAGGCACCCCAACCGTCTTCCACTCACCGGCCAGCTAAGCTGCACCTAGCCATCTTTTTCATCGGCCTGCTGAATTTCACCCTGGCACGCTGTGCGGGTCTTCCCAGTCACTTCTTCTTTCAATAACGGAGGGTGCCCTGGCGGGGGGAGGCGACGCGGACGGACCTCCCCCACCTCCCCAGGTGGAGGCTCGCCAGCAGATGAGGGCACCCCAAGCCACACCTTTCACACGTCGGCCAGCTGGGTTGCGCCCAGCCACTTCATTCGCCGTTCGGCTGAGCCGGCACCCCTGCACGCGGCCGCCAGGCAACCACCCAAGGACAGGGTTCACCAGGACTGCCGCTAACACCCGACGCGGGGAGTGGGCCCCCGCAGCCAAGTAAGTAGGGGCCCACTCCGATGATGATGTCCTCCGGACTGCTGTTGTCGCTGCAACTGATGCCACTCCGGTGGCAGCACCACCCGAACTGCTGCTGTTACTGCTGCTGGCTCCTCTCCGGTGACTGTACCGAAGAGCTGCTGCTACTGCTGCCATTGAACTCCGGCGGCTGACCCCTCCGGTTCCAGGCCTGGCCCACCGTGAGACAATTCTGGACTCGAAAGCTTGTTTGCTAGGGCATGGGCCCCACTCTTGACAGAACGCTCCCCTCAGCCTTGCAGAATTGGTTGGAGTCATTCGACATTCGACTCCTGCGGACTTCCGGTAAGGACAAAACCACCGCCATTGCTCTTTTTGCCCCCCCCCCGGGCGGCAGCCACCTTGCCTCCGCTTGGTGCAGTGAGAAAGTAGAGTGTCGGCGGAAGAACCCGCCTGCTGCCCCGCCCTGAGAACGAACCATGGCATTGCTACAAGGTTGCAGTGACGCCATGCTGACGCAAAGTTGACGCTAACGAAAGTTCTCGAACTACCGAAAGGAATTCTGGTTCGGCAGCTAATTCATGGAAAGACTTAGACTGTGCACTGGCCCGACCCCACCCCAAGATGGCGCTGATGTAGGAGTGGCCTACAACTCCTTGTGGCGTTCCAGTCACGTGACATTTGTGTTAAAAAGAGATATATATATCTGTATGCGATGCTTTCACACATGATGGTGGGGGAAAGGGGGGAACCGATTTTTTTTTTTTTTTTCATGTTAATCCAGTGTTGCTCATGTTGCTCGACGCCCCTCACACTGTGGCCGGTCTATGGCGGCTGTAGGCCCGTATTTCCATACTGACATTGTTTTAAATAAAGGGCTTCTTAAAAAGGAATTACGAAATCAGTGTCATGACTAATCATCTAGGTTGTTGAAGGTTTTTCTTTTCAATAAATGATTGTTACTCCTAAGCGAAGGCATACAGATAATACAGACACAATTTGCCTAAAAATCTTTTTGTTTAACGAAATTTGTACCAATCACGCCTGCCCTTTTTCCGAGAATTGTCAAATCAATAATGAACTATAACTTAAGGTATATGTCGCATGCAAGGTATGGTATCCTGCACCATGATACACGACCAATTGAGAAATACCTGCACGACCAGGGAACGCGAATTTAGGAGATGAATGAACTAGAGCATCTTTGCCTCAAACTAAAGAATAATGGGTCCGTGGTATTACCCAACCCTACGGCTAGCCTGGTACATGGTAGGTAGAACCTTTCGTGTCTGCACGCGCTGGGGTATTTTGAATACTGCACCTCCCCTCCCCTCTTATTTCCCCTCTATAGGTCACGACGAAGTTCCGACTGAAGAATGGAGTGGACATGGACCGCACCAAGTTCAACATCAGGGAAAACATAGACAAACGTTGTGAGACAGTGTGTAAAATTACAGACCACCATTGAGAACATGAAAAACTGTATGATATGATTGTGCGTGTGTACTACGATTATACGATATGAATGTGTATGCATTTCATGTTCGGATCACTTGAAGAGAGCGTCATTGTATGATTGAAGTGTGCGTCCACCGATCAAAGGGAGGAGAATAAAGGGTCAGACAACCCATAGGATGAACTACAAAATACTGAAGGTACGCAGCATGCATAGGAATAGAGGACAGGGAAGGAGAGGTCCCCGTGCTCGACGCAGCCCTGAGTCTCCGTCTTGACACATGTACTGTCACACCCTATCCGGCATTTGTGTGTACGTGATCATCGAATTTATGTCTTTTCCCCGCTTGTGTTTTCTTACATGGAACAGACCCATGCTACTCCATGTTGTGTGTGCACCAAGTGACCTATTATCTTACCCATCTCTCTCTCTCTCTCTCTCTCTCTCTCTCTCTCTCTCTCTCTCTCTCTCTCTCCCCCTCCCTCGCAAAAGGCTCTTTCTTGCCCTCTTTCTTCTTGAATAAATTAACGACATACACCTCTTTGGTGAGTGTATAATTGGCCTGAACACTGTGGTGTTCGAACAAATTGATAGAAACAAAAACGACCATACTTTACCACGTTACTACCTCTCCTTTTTACAAACATTAAGCCTAATCGGCTGAGAAGGAAAGGACAGGTAAGACGACTGATGTCTCCCAATCTGACCCACAACACGGGGACTATATGTCAGTGGGTTTTTGTTCTTAACGGACACCATCTCCACCACCCAGAATTACCCCTGACCAATTGGCCCGGAATAAAATGTCTAAAGCACCCTGTTCTCCCAAAGATAACTCCAGCCCTATACTAGCCGTCTCAGAAGTATCCCGAATAAAACAGCTGATGGCCCCTGTTTTAAACTGATAAAGGGTCACCTACTGTATGAAAAGGATGCTCGTGAACGCATGACCATAGCACCTCGCACTTACAGGTATTACCAAACCTTGCATTATAGGGCGCAGAAACTGACACCTAGAAGGCCAGACGATGGACAGGGACACCCACAGAACCCTGCACCACAGCAGTAATTAATAGATTAGTAACACGCACCTTAACATCAGAGTTAATAGACACCAATCATATAGTAACAGATAAGAGCATTTCCGCAACTACTCGGTGGTTGGGAGAGAGAATAAAGTATGTAAATGTCTTCCCTGCCAAGATCTCTAAGACTTTCGTTTCTTATAACCTATTCAAGGATAACCTGCAGCCGTCGGAAGAGAGGGGTCGGATGTGACGCACAGTCTGGCTGCGGATCATAAAACATCTATGACATCGACCAAGGGGGAAGCGACGAAACAACAAGAGCGTGAGACGAGGCACCATTATCAGAACGATGAGCGCGAAGGGCTACATCGAGGCCCCTGCTCACTGACCAGCGTGCCTGAAGTCTTAACCCGTCGGGCCCGATTGATGGGCCCAGTGCTGAAAAGATTCTGCTCTCCTTGGTCCGCATTTTTGATCTGATCCCATGCCACCCCATTCTCTCTTCCTCTTTCATTTGGACTATGACTTTGACCTACTACCGAGGAACAAAAGGCCGGCACCCTGTCTCAAAAGTACCTGTGGTGAACTGTGTTAAGGAACAGGACTGTGATCAAAGAACAGTGAGTGGTCACACCCTGCCACGTGAAGAAATCGGATTTGAGCTGGACCTTAGTTCCACCGCCGGTGCTCAACAGTGCCAACGAAAGAAGAACAACAATGAGAGCTTACCAGTGATAGCTCTTTATAAACAAGGACACTGGAAAGAAGAACCCATGTCAAAGTTGAAAATCCTCTCCCAACCACCTTATTATATTAACTATCTTCTTATCAAGTTTTCATGATGTTGCATCAATCACTTCCGACTGTACACTGAGTAGTTAAGAAAATGTAACTTTGTATAGTAACATTCATACAACACCAGCCATGTACACAACTATACTGTAACTTTGAATGTACTTCCTCCTCGCCTGCTTCATCAAACTGTATGAGACAATGTACAAATGTGTCAGATTACTCCTGCCTACCCTAAAGACTCTGTATCTTTAAATGTGTGACGAACATTGACGAGACTGTAACTGAAAGGCTAACAAAGGCGAATATTGGCCGGACAAGCTGGCGAGATATGTTAAAAGGGAGGACTGTGGAAATTTAGCTCGCAAACTGAACATTATCTGCGCCATCTTGCCCCTCCCCAGCACCACGCGCAACGAATGCACGGCCGCCATTTTAGGCACCCCGCTCTCTCCGCTCACTCTCGACCGCCAGCGTTTTCCCTTGGCGCTGCAAGCATCCCCCGCGCGCCGGCCACCCCCGCTCTCTCATACAGGCCATAAACCCTCTCCTTCTGCGCGACCCTGCTACGGAACCACTTCCAACCGACAACCCATACATGGTCATGCCTCTCCTTTGATAACCCCCTTCCTCTGCGCCCCATTGTCTGAACTGGTCCCAGGCCATCACCTAGCCCTGCGGATGCAGTTTACTGCCCCTACTGTAAGGGAAACACCCCACATCAAAGGGATTACAGTAGATCAAAGCCCCTACCCCCTGAGACCCGGCCAGTTGCACACACCCCGGAAATTAGCGGAATTCCCTGCTGCGCGATAGCCATCTCCCACTGCGGGTAGGGTGGGAACTTCTGCTGTATCTATGTGTGGGATCGGATCTGAACCGGGGCTCCAGGGGATATTCCCCCGTACTTCAAAAGAATCTCAAGAATGTACAATGTGTAATAAAGCAATAAACCAGTGTATAAGAGACCAGGTCTCAGAGATGCGGGTAGAGCACCTCGTGACGATACCTTGCTGTCTGATCTGATGTGTTCTGCTCCGACGGAATAAAACCTTGTTTCCTGCCTTCCAGTCTCCGGCGCCTGCCTCTTTTATTGGTAAATTATCGAGTGGTATGAGAGGCGATTATCGCCGGGCAAATACTTGGAAGGTTATCGACTGAAACTGCCGCTACCATTTAACAAAGGAGTCCAAGGTGCTAGAGACCTCCGGCAAACGGGTTGCAGCACAGGCAGCTAATATATGGCGTATTGCCAATACCCAGGCGCTCCTAGCTCGCTACGATCGCTCCCACTATGACACATTAGAAACCCTACTCCAACATCTCCCTGACCAATACAAAGAGGGAGCAGAGATCCTCATCAGGGAGGGACAACTCCTCACAAACGCATCCATTAAGTGTGCACTGGATGCCGCAGATACAGCTGCTAGAGCAATAAATACCAGCGTCATGTTACGACGACTTGCCTGGCTACGAATCTCCGGATTCAAACCTGAGGTTCAAAATAACATCCTCAATCAGCCGGTCAACCCCGACTACTTGTTCGGACCGGAGGTTGACACCACCCTAGAAAAAATTAAAAAGGACACAGACACTGCAAAGTCCATGGGGGCTCTCCAAACACAGTCCTTTCGGAGTGGCTCCTTTCGTCACCCCGGAAATAGAGGAGCAGGTAGAGGACAGGGGTCACAGCAAACCTTCAACAAGGGCAACACACAAAGTACTTACGATAAAAACACCCGGGGTGGATATCGTGGCTCCAGCACAAAGGGTAGAGGACGCGGATACGGCAATACCAGGTCCTCCCCCAAGAACAAACAGTGACGCCCTCTCCCTTCCTCCCGACCACACAACACCTGTCGGGGGAAGGCTACAAAGGTTCCTGTCCACGTGGAACTCCATCACCACGGACAGGTGGGTCAAAGATATTATCAAACACGGTTACTGCCTAGAATTAACCTCCACTCCACCCACCATACCACCAAAACACCGTCCTATGTCCTCAGAGCACTTAGCGCTATTACAGCAGGAAGTGCTAAGTATGCTGGAAAAAGGCGCAATAGAGGTCGTGCCCGTCCGCGAGCAAGGTACGGGGGTGTACTCCCTGTACTTCTTAATCCCAAAAAAAGGACGGGTCACTCAGACCTATACTAGACCTGAGACCCCTCAACCGCTACATTCTCTCCGAGCATTTCTACATGCTCCCCCTACAACAAGTCCTCCCGCTGCTCAAACAGGGAGACTTCCTGGCCACACTGGACCTCAAAGATGCGTATTTCCACATACCCATTCACCCCTCACACAGAAAATATCTCAGGTTCACTATTCATGGACAGCACTACCAATTCAAAGTCCTTCCCTTCGGCGTGACAACCGCACCCAGAGTTTTCACAAAGTGCCTAGCTACTGTGGCTGCACATCTAAGGAGGCAACACATACACGTCTACCCTTACCTGGACGACTGGCTTGTTCAGGCAAAGTCAGCCCAGCAATGTGCCAGCCACATGTCCCGCACCATTCACCTCCTTCACAGTCTGGGTTTCTCACTAAATTACCCGAAATCACATCTCCAACCCGCACACGTACAACAGTACCTAGGTGCGACCATAGATACTCTGGCAGCCACAGCTCAGCCAAATTTAGTGAGAATCAACAGCATGCAAATGCTGATTTCCAAGTTCAAACCCCAACACTCCCTTCCCGCGCGAGTGTTCATGCAGCTGATAGGCATGATGGCCTCCTGCATTTTCATAGTCCCACACGCGAGACTACATATGCGCCCGCTTCAGGAGTGCTTAGCACGTCAATGGAATCAGGCTCAAGGACAACTAAAAGACCTAGTGTTGGTGAGCGGTCGGGCATACAACTCTCTGCATTGGTGGAATCCACAAAACCTTTGCAAGGGCCGACCGTTCCAAGAGCCTGTTCCACAAATAATACTGACAGCGGACGCGTCTCTCCAGGGATGGGGAGCTCATGTACTCAATTACACAGTGCAGGGACTATGGACAATACAGCAAAAGAAGATGCACATCAACCTTCTAGAACTGATGGCAATCTTCCTGGCAATGAAAGCATTCAAAGTACACTTGTGCAACAAAGTCGTGTTGATCCGGACGGACAACATGACTGCCATGTACTATATAAAGAAGCAGGGAGGAACACACTCTCCACAGTTGTCTCATCTGGCTCAGAGCATGTGGAAGTGGGCCATGCAGAGGAACATATTCCTCATGGCGGAACACCTCCCCGGCAAGGACAACCAGATGGCGGACCTGCTCAGCAGACACAGCCACCAGATGCACGAGTGGGAGCTACATCCGTCAGTACTCCAACCGTACTTCCAACAGTGGGGTCACCCAGAGATAGACCTATTCGCCACAAGCGAAAACGCAAAATGCCAAAGCTTTGCCGCCAGGTTCCCACATCCGCAGTCGCAGGGCAATGCGATATGGATGAACTGGTCCGGCAGATTTGCGTACGCTTTTCCCCCAGCACCATTGATACCGCTGGTGGCACGCAAACTCAGACAACACTCACTGACACTCGTCCTAGTTGCTCCAACATGGGCACGCCATCCATGGTACACCACCTTTCTCGAACTTTCCGTGGTGCCGCATCAAAGGCTGCGGATCAAACCCGCGCATTTGACGCAGAACCATGGAGAGATTCAGCACCCAGATCCACAACAGCTGAACCTGGCAATCTGGCTCCTGAAGTCCTAGAGTTTGGCTACCTAAACCTGCCACCTGACTGTATGGACATCATTAAGGAAGCTAGAAGACCCACTACCAGAGCTTGCTATGCAGCCAAATGGAAAAGGTTCGTCATTTATTGCAATAATAATGACATTAACCCGCTAGACGCATCCATCCAAAACATAATTTGTTACCTCTTACACCTATACCGATGCAATCTGGCGTACACCTCAATACGTGTCCATTTGACCGCAATATCAGCCTATCTCCAGAACAGGCAGCACCTCTCTTTATTCAGAGTGCCTGCCATCAAAGCATTCTTGGAAGGACTCAAACGAGTAATTCCTCCAAGCCACCCACCAGCTCCAATGTGGAACCTCAACTTGGTCCTCACACGCCTGATGGGTCCACCCTTTGAACCTCTACACTCATGTGAGATTCAATTCCTCACCTGGAAAGTAGCTTTCCTAGTAGCAATCACTTCTTTGAGGAGAGTTAGTGAACTCCAGGCACTAACCGTTCAAGAGCCATTCATACAGGTTCACGCCAACAGGGTCGTACTACGTACCAACCCCAAATTCATGCCCAAGGTGATATCGCAGTTCCACATGAATCAAACCATTGAACTGCCTGTTTTCTTTCAAAACCCACAAACTGTCGCAGAAAGAGCACTCCATACACTAGATGTAAAGAGAGCCCTCATGTACTATATAGACAGGACTAAAGTCTTTAGGAAAACAAAACAACTTTTCGTTGCCTTTGCCCCACACCACAAAGGTAACGCCATCTCCAAAGCAGGTATAGCCAGATGGATCGTTAAATGTATTCAAATTTGCTATCAAAAAGCTAAACGCACATTAACGATTCCCCCACGAGCCCACTCAACACGTAAGTTAGGGGCCTCCATGGCTTTCATGGGAAACATTCCTTTGCATGATATATGTAGAGCAGCCACCTGGTCCACTACACATACCTTTACCAAACACTATTGTGTAGATGTGCAATCAAAACAGCAGGCAGCTGTAGGACAGGCTGTTCTCAAAACTCTTTTTCAGACCGCTGCAGCTGGCACTGGTAGCCGCCGCTAATGGGAGGTACTGCTATGTATTCTATGCACATATATGAATTCAGCAGCCCACATGCCTCGAACTGAATATGCTACTTACCAGTATGCATCTGTTCTTGGCATGTAGGGCTGCTGACATTCATATCGCCCACCCTCCTCCCCGGCGCCTGTAGCAGCTGCAGCTCTCAGAATTACTGTATAGCATGGTCATCACTTTCTGTATCTACTCCATCACTGCCACAATGGCGAAAAACAATCTGAGGATGGAGAGGATGCCCATGCGCACTGTGGTCCAGGGGAGGAGTCACCTATCTCAGGATACTTCGAAGACTCTTCCAGGACAACAACGTGCAAACATCCGGACCCAACACTAGGCGGCGATCTATGCACAGATATGAATGTCAGCAGCCCTACATGCCAAGAACAGATGCATACTGGTAAGTAGCATATTCATTTCTGCACTACACCCCAAGGGAATTTACACTGCGTTGTTTGGCTATTGTATCTGGCAGGATGTATGGTGGATCAATTACATTCCTCTCCCACCCCCTTTCTGAGTGTTTGAATAAAGATAAACCCAGCCTCACCCTGAAGCAAGGTAAAATGGATACATTTGCGAAGTTAGATGGCATAGCACCGATGGACCCCGGGTTTGGCTGTGTCACAACAATGCAGGTGCAAGCCACCTTGACTCATCAGTCTCTGCAGAATTCATTCAGTGATGATCCAGTTCTCATGCTCATCTCCATAGATCAATATTAGGGCAGTGGGCATGGGTGTGGTGCTCCCCCACCAGGATCGAAGAATACGGTGAATCGAGTCAATGAAGCTCAGGACTGAATATCCAAACTTGAAGTGGTTACGGAGGTGCAAGCCAACAAGTCTGTATTTTCTAAATAGATGAAGTAGAGGATGCAGCGAGACGAGCCTGCCACATCAGTCTAAGATGCGTGGGCTTCGCAGAGGGTGTGAAGGGCAATCATCCCGAAGCCTTCCTAGAGCCAGTGGCGTACTCTCTCAGATGGTTGGTGTGCTTGTTTTGAGGTAGAGCCTGATCATTGATCCAACAGCCTCCTGCAGAGATCACAGTGGGGTAAACTTCAATTGAGCGATATAACCCATTAATAACAGACATGGCACACTAGACTCCAATGGAGGACTTCGTTGCAGCTGCTTTGTGACGGCATGTAGCTTACATTATGCATGGCAGCACTGCCATGCCTACAACCAATAATACACCTTTTTTTCAAGAGTGCACAGATCCATTTCTAAGTTCTATTTTTTTTATTTTTTTTATTGAATGTGAGAATGGTAACCGAGGTAGACCTTTTAGCCACAGGGCTCTCAAAGTACACCCCAATTGGCTAAAGACTAGAGGGAGGGGAGGCAAGGCTCAGCAAACCAACATGTAACGACTTAATGCTTGGGGTTAAAAAAACACTAGTCTTAGCAACACTCGTTTTAGGATGGCCCTACAAAAAGAAACCGAGAAATTCCATTGACTTAACAAAGGTTCCATTGATTCCCCAGCAATATTATGGAAAGCATTTTAATCCGTAGTGAGAGGCAGGGCTGTAGACTACATCTTGAAAATAAAACATGGCAAGCAGGAGGAAATCTGTGCTGCAGAGTTGGTACTCCTTAACGTGGAGGGACTATACAGACAGCAACGCCACTGAGATGCTCCTGCTTGATATTAAGAATGGCAAATTGCAGTATCGACAGCTTCTCACAGAAGAGGCCAAAATCTGTGGTTATTGCCCAAAGCCAGTTTTACGACCAAGATGATAAAACTGTAAACTTATTCTACGGACTGGGGACTAAAAAGGAAAATATACACCATTTCGTATACACCTGAAATACGGAAGGGCAGAGAGTAACAGACCCAGCAGCAACTGGAGCACTGAGTTCTAGCAGGGAGGGCGCTCTCAAATAGTGTTACCCTGAGGCCTCCGTAGCAGATCTTTAACTGAAGAGCCTCACTGACATGACGAGCGACCCTATTGACTACCCCATTACCGAGGAAAAAGGTGACTGGCGCTATTGGGCAAATGTCCTCATAGAAAGCCCTGGGAACTAATGGATTCTCCGTAGAATTAGTAAAATTCCACTCCAGCACACTGGACTATATCTATTGACCACGCACACAGCTGCAAGGGAATTGGGTGAGATACCGCAAGACTCCATTGAGGTGGACATAACCACAGTGCGTAAACCTGAGTGTCCAGTCAACTGCTGCGACAATTTCATTTATGTTGAAGCTATAATATATGTGATGTCACAAAAGTCAATGCATATCACGACTAACAGCACTATAACCATGGCCTGGTACTAGCAGTCCTTCAGATAGACTTTGACAAGACTTTAATAATCTGAAATGGGAGCACATGTTTGCCCTCATATGACTGAATCCAGGCCAGGTCTTCCTTGCATACCATAGCTGCATTGTGGCTGAGACTAGCACTGAGCTTAACCGCCAACCAGATACATTTAGCACCTGTGACAGGAATGGGTTAAATTAGAGACCATGCAAAGTGCATGGTCTCTGGTTTGATCCGCTCCTGTTAGGATTGCTTAGAGAAGTGAGGGTACCATTTTTATCAGGAGAAGTGTGGAAACGCATGGTGATAGGAACTTGTGGAACACTACATATTCCGGAAGTTTCTCTCAAAGAAATGTCAGGGAAATACGTGATTTTACCCAAAGTTTGGGGTTTCCATGGCATTCTGAGTAAGAAAACTTAGTGGGAGCCATGCAAGTCGCGCCAACCTGGACTCCATTGGGTGTTTAGTTTTCAGAAATGTCTAAATTCAGAACGGTTTCCTGGTTGTTGGCTGACCCAGAGTCCGAATAGTGCTGCCATTCAGCATGGCAAGTGACGGGAAATTGGGATTTAGCTCAATTGTGAAAACCATATGCCAAAACTACGCCTAAAAGAATGCAGATTTCCTTTTGTTTGCCATGGGAATGCTCTGGTCCTCATGGGGGATCAAATAATGTTAGGGGTATATGATGTCAAGACAGCCCCCATCCCATTATTTCTTTAAGAAATATCCCTGGCATCAGTGTGCTTTCTGCCAGCTCCCGGGAAAGATTCGGGGCAAATTCTCCAGTCGTCCCCCGGAAAGGGGGACACAAAGACTTCTGGGTAGTCTCCTGGGTTGGAGGCTCATAAGGATGCCAGGGCTTACTGCGGGTAACTCCCGCCTCCAGTTACCACCAGACTTCAGGGTGGGGGAGTTCTGCCCCCAATGGGGCCAGTAGGGTATAAACTACTGGGCCCTTTCTGGCATGTCCTGATTCTTGGGCGAACCGGCCCGAACTCTTCTCTTTTGACAGGGGGTCTATGGAATAGTCAAGCTGCCAGATTGGAACTGACCTGGTATTGTAAATCGGTCTTTGACGAGGATCCAGGCATGGCAGATTTTATGGCATACTACCAAGCGTTTTACTTAGCGGTCATGACTGACTGTATGTTTGTTACCGTGGAATACTCTGAGCGAGCTTTGGGTGATGAATGGAATAACACCTATACATGACATCTGTGGGGGCTGGGTGGGGTAGGTGTCAGCAGTGATGATCTACCAGCCACTAAGATAGTACTGGTAAGAAGCAGAGACACCTTGCATGCCCTGGGGTGGACAAATAAGCTAACAAGAGAAACCCATCCCTGTGCAGGGATACTCCCAACATAGTGTTGCAGCTGTTGAGGGTTTCCAGGGCTGGGGTGTACTTGACATCTTTATAATAGGGATTGTGGTCAATTGTAAGTCTACAAATTCATTCCCAACCGTGAGGAAGGAGTTTGGACTTTTATAGCCCCAGTTCTTCTGCTGCTTACAGCTCCGCCATGCACTGACACTCTACCAAACCATTCTTGAGGAGCTCCCCCAATCCACCCATTAGTGGTGAAACTCACCATGTCTAAACTCACAGATAAAAAGATAATGTGAATGTTTAAAGCAGTGGTGATGCATACGCCAGGCACCTTCTCCGTACTAATAGAGGCATAGGAGGCTTACGTTGGTCCCTTGGATGTAGTGGAGCGGCTTACTGCACTGATGGCCCCTAGCCCAATAGCCATATCGTCAGCCTACAAGCTTATGCAATTTAAATATTCACGCCATGCATACTTCACAAGAATAAGACTCTGGAATATTGGTAGATACTCTCTCGCAACAAACCCCCTCGCCCCTCCCACCCCATCTCCCCCCGCCCAACATGTATGAAATGTCAGCGAATGGTGACTTTCATTAGGGGCTTCTGGGATGCAGTGCTGGAGTTACTGACAGCATATTAGGGCACCGAGCAGTCCTCAAGCCCCAGCCCCCCTTGTGCTACTAAACGGTCTAGATTAAATGGATTTAAACAGATGTTGCCTTACTTTTAGGGACCTAGACTTGAAAGACGCTAAAAGGGAGACTGATCGGCACAGGAGGGAGGCGGCAGCTCTAAGCCTGCTTAAGCAGGGATAGACAGGTGCAGAAAGCTAGACAAAACAATAAATGAGGCTCAGAGCCACCCACAGAAGCACAGCAAATGGTGGGAAACGAACAATATCGAGATGCCTCCAACTAATGCACTCCATTGTGTTTATAAATGTAGTAATTGTTCTTGCTATGTTGCACTTTGTTATATCCAGTTTTACATGCTGTGTATCTAATGTCTGCTCTCTGTGTCTATGGTGTCTGTGAGGTGATGTAGAACCCTGGTGTGCAGTAGATGCCACCAATCAGACGGAGGAGCTCAGAATGGCTAGGCCTGAGCTGATGCCAACATGCTTCTGGTGGGGTGCTATTAAATATACCTTCCCTCAATAAATCAACGTCATGCTACAATTGCTTTGGACTTCTTTACTTAATAACCTACTTCAATCCACTTTTACGTACGGATAGGACTAATGTGCTTGGTACTCGCAAATGGGGGGATGTCACTGTTCCATGCCCCCTGGCATTTTCTTCTCCTGTTGATTGGTACATGAATAGCTAGTAAAACAGTTTATTAAACAATGAAGTCTAAGAACTTTGTAACAGCGCCCCTAAGGAGTCTCGGAGTGGCCCACTCAGAATGGTGTTTTTGAGATATATGGTAGCAAAGCCACCATGTTATCATTAGGAGAGACACACCGGATGTAGTGTCTTTGAGAGCTTTTTCCTAGTTGGGGTCTGTGAGAGCCACAACTCAAACGGTCTCTAAGAACTATGTGAGTCTGACCCAACATGGTGTCTATAAGGACTTGGCAACGTTACCCAAAATATACAGCTGTTTACCGTCTTCCCTTCTTTCTTGTCTCCCAGGGAAAGTCATCATGCATGACCCCTTCGCCATGCGCCCATTCTTTGGATACAACTTTGGCCACTACTTATCACACTGGCTGAGCATGCAGAACCGTCCATCTGTCCACCTTCCCAAGATCTTCCACGTCAACTGGTTCAGAAAGGACTCCGAAAACAACTTCCTGTGGCCCGGCTTTGGGGAGAACTCGCGAGTCCTGGACTGGATCTTCCGTCGTGTGGATGGCGAACCTGGTGCCCGGGTTACACCCATTGGTTATGTGCCTGCAGAAGGAGCACTGGACTTGCAAGGGCTGCCCCCAATTGATACAAATGAGCTCTTCTCCCTACCCAAGGGTTTCTGGGAGCAGGAGGTAGGCGAGGTCAGGCACTACCTGACTGAACAGGTGAACCAATACTTGCCTGGTGAGGTAGTTAGTGAGCTGGACGCGCTGGAGGAACGGGTGAAGAAGATGTGAGTGTCTGAAGGAAGAAGGTGCAAGTCTTTACTGCCTGGCTGCTCTGTTAGTGAGGGAGTAATGGTTACACTCCTACAAGGGGTGAAACTGTGAAACATTCCATTGTTTACATGATTTTTTTAAGGACAAAAATCTGATTATTTTTCAGGGAAGACACTCTTCATCATGAACCATAGACAGCTTTCTGTGGGGAGGAAGGGGAGGGAAATAGGGATTGGGTTGGGTCTTTCCGGTGTTTTTTGCCTTTTAACTCTCTTTGTACAGAAATAAATTGAGGGAAGTGTGTTTTCTGTACTTGTTGAAGAAAAATAAAGAACTATGCTGTGAGTTTGGATTACTAGACTCAAGTCTGTTTGCGAAAAATGTTGGAGGTTTGTTCTCCTGTCCTATTGCAATAACTGGTCACTAAGGAAAATCAGTGTGGCTCATTCATTTAGCAAGGTATCTAAGAGACTAAGGTTATGTTGCACTCCAGTTGAATAACCACATTACTATATTTAGGAGTTTGACTCTTTGGGAGCACCCACATTGACAATTAATAAACTCCAAGTCCAGTCAGAACAGCTACTTTTGTAAATACAATATTTCCTATTTACAGGGAGGTTTAATAAGCCAGCTGAAATTAATTTATAGACAAAAACAAAGAAAGGCAATAGGTTCTGATTCCCAGATACGATCCAAGACTTCTGTACAGTGACTGATCACCCGGAGGCTAGATCTAGGCTGACCCTGGTTTCCCCTACGGGAACTGGGCAGGGAAGGTGTAGGCTTGTTACACTTGCTGTCCTAAATTGTACTGCATCCCTGCAGTTAGGTTTTGGGGATACTGGCCTGATAAGTCCTTGTGTCTCTGGTCGGATTGTTGCAGCGCGGAAACCTGCGTAACGGGAATCAAGGCAAAACCCGTACCGAATAGCATCCCTTTATCACAGACCAGACATCACGTTAACACATTCACTCATTCAATCACTGGTGGGGCCCATAACACCAACATTCACACTTCACTTCTTACTGTGAAGAAAAAGGCTGAATTATGCCTGGCGGCGCAGGGTGCGCCTGAAATCTTCTGAGTTCGACTTCTAAATGTACAGAGACACGGAACACTCTGTTGCCATAGGAACTTCAATTTATTAGCTGCAGCTAGGTACAGTTATCCTAGAAGTACATCAGTGGTAGGTTCTCAGGAGACTGCCACTTCAATCCGTGGCTCACAGTCTTTTATAGCGCTTGAATCCCCTAAAGCAACAACCCCCTCAATGTGCAATAAAAACGAACAAATCATCCACTAGCAAACATTCTTTGTACAAGATACAGGATAATAGGTAATAGAAATTCCTTCCCTAGGGTCGTGTTCTCTACCTGACCCTATAGGCCAGGTGGCATGAGCATTCCTAAGTTAAATTAATTTACAACAGGACGTGTTTGCGTGTTGCAGGTGGTGATTCGTAAAACAATTGGAGAGGCAGAGAAAGATCACCAAGGGTCAATAGATGGTTATCACGGGAATTAGTTGCTTCGAGCCGGGTCTCAGAATGTACTTCGCTCAGAGAGACAGAAAAGGTCGTTTAACATGTTACAGTACAGAGTATGGAAGAAACGCTACGAAGGTTGTCGGTGCCTGAGTGAGGGCAACATCGCAATGGTGTCAATACGCAAGATGGAGCCATAATCAAATTTTCCTCAGACCCTCCTTTTGCTATTACTCAGGCAAAAACACTGAGGCTGTTGTTAATCAGAATCGACTTCAATAGCCATGAAATCTACAAGCTGTTGTTGCAGCATTATCTTCGTGTTCTCTGCTTTCTGAGATACCGGATTTGGAACACACAGGGTGGCGTCTAGCCCGCATATAGCGGGACCACATTGTAGGCAAAGGCAACATGAGAAGAGAATAGCCAAAGTTGCTCCGACAAAGGTAAGAATCTTCCTTCCCCATGTAGACAGTAGTCCCCAAAACCATCCCATCAGAGACCAATTCCCTTCATCCTGGTGAACTGACTCAGCGATCTTATGTAGTCTAGAGATGGCTTGGTATACTGTAGGGGCGTTGTCTGGAATATAAATTCAACAGCTAGATCCGATCAATTTGCATACGCCCCCACAAGAATAATATCTAATACCATCCTGTTCTGAAGCGTGACAAGGCGGTCAGCAACGAGTTCTGCAGTGAGATTACTCAAAGCTCCAGCTGTTTCATTGACAGTGGCTTCTACAACTCGGATTAGTTGTCTTATGTCTCTACTGTTGGCTATTGGGCCCCAGAATGGAAGGAGTCCCTTCAAGACATCCCCGACTTCTTGTCCTGACGTATCCTGGTCTGACGCCACCCTTCTTTTCTGTAAATGATGCTTGGCATCTGCTATATATGTAGGGGGCAACAACCAAGCGATATAACAAGTGCCTCTCCAATTACCAGGTAGAGAAGTCTAAGCCTTATTTCCACACACGAAGTATGTATTACGTGAGGGAACCATGCGAGGCCAATCTGTCCCATTCAAGGTCACAATATGTTGGCATTTGCTTGTACCTTTATATTCTAACCCTCCTTTCCTAATACAGAATGGTGCTTGTCCAGGTACCACTAGAAAAGTTTGTCCTTTTCGAGAGGTTTTATTAGAGGGCAGGAAATACAAATCCGTAGATCTGGTTTGGCGATCAGCATATTCTGACTTCTCACTATTCGTCCCATATATCCTTTTTCTGTCCCGCCAACATAAATGGTATAGATGTACTCCCAAGCTCCTTACATCTCGGGTATCACCATCTCCAGAAAATACCCAACTGGCACTCAATTCCCACCATGCACTACACGAACCATTAAATGAAAAAGGAAGGGTAATGTATGGTATTCCAGTATTCACCGAACTTGGCAGAAGACCACAAACCCAACAGTTTGTCGCATTAGTAGCCAATTGATGTTGGTGTAGCATAGAAACAAATGTGTTGTTACGGAATTCACTCCTTCTTGACTCAACATGAGGTGGTAGAGCGACATGCGTATGCATTTCAAAGGTAACTTTGGGAGTAGGCTGCGTAAAAATTAAATGTAATCCCCATCCTATGCAAGACAATATAATACACATTAAAATCAATATTATTAAAGCCACTACAAAACGATTATGCAATAATTTACAATGCTTCGTGCTCATTGTTTGTATTTTGTCCGTTCCTTTTTTAACAGTCATTTCCATCTCTAAATGTTGCCCGTGACGGGAGGTTGCTTGACTCAGCTGTGATTGTCTGTAGTTCTTTTTATTTTCCTACAAGTCCCACAGGCCTAGAGCCATACCTTGGGTCACAATTCTGAGACTACGATCACGGCCCTGCAACATGTGGAAATCGGGATACAGACAAAATTAATGAGGCACTATTGGGGTATTTTTGTTCAGTCTTGGCCTCAAATCGTACCTCTGGGAACCAGGTACAGTTTGTTCTTGGAAAAGGAGATGTGGTTTAGTAGTGTCCAACTTCAATGCCGGTGGTATAGCTGCTTGGAGGACCTCGTCGTCGTCATTCTTTGATCTGGCAAAGTCTAGGTGTGCATCGCTAAACAGTCCAAATCTTGGTATTCTTTCGTTTTCAGAGTCGCTAATTGGGTTGCGAACCCACTGATCATAAGGCAAAGGTAGGGGCACTTTCTTGCAATGTACCCCATGTACCCAGTTCTTTTTGCCGGCCACCTTCACTGCAGTACGCGTTGCTAGAAGTACTTGACGAGGTTCTCTCCAGCGAGGTTTCAAGTTCTTCGACCTCTGGAAGTTTTTAATGCAGACCCAATCTCCGGGCCGTATGGTATGACCAGGGTCTGTTGAAGCCTGAGGCAAAGTATCTTGTACCTGTTGGTGAAGGACACATAACTTAGTGGTGAGATCATGCAAATAGTCAATTAACAATGGATGCTCTATCTCAGAGTATTTCTTTGGCCTTGGGACTCCCCAAACATTTGCAGGGCGCCCAAACACAACCTCATAAGGACTAAGCCCCATACGGGAATGGGTGGTTGTTCTGGTGGATAAGAGAGCCAAGGGCAAGGCATCAGGCCAAGCAAGACCCGTGCTGGCTTGTATTTTCGCGAGTTTAAGCTTAAGAGTGCCATTATAGCATTTCACCAACCCTGCTGACTGAGGATGGTTTGCTGCGTGGAACTTTTGTTTAATGCCAAGGCCTGTACATACTTTCTGCATGATCTGACCCACAAATTCACTTCCGTTGTCACTCCAAATAATTCTGGGTAACCCAAATTTCGGCAGAAACTCCTTCACAAGGACTTTTGCCGTGGATAGAGCAGTATTATCTTTCAGGGGATAGGCCTCCACCCATCGGGAGAAGGCACATACCACAACAAGAATATACTTCAGATTGTTACATCGTTCCATGTGAATGTAATCTATTTGCAAAACCTCAAAAGGGTACGTTGAGGGAGCAAAGTGGCCTGCCGGTGTTGGTGTACCCTTCCCCGGGTTATGCATCAAACATATAATACAATGCTTAACCAGATTGTCTGCACATTTAGGAATCCCCACATTCTGCCATACCGGAGCCAGAAGTTTGCATATACCTTTAGCGCTAATGTGGGCTGGACCATGTTCCATGGTAACTACTGGGAGTACATAAGCATCTGGTAACAACCAGCGTTGATGTTCCGACAAGTCTGTCCAGCACCCTGTCACATCCAACCTTCCTATACTCTCTTTCCACGTACTCAATTCTCTCTCTGTGGCCTCTGCCTGGATCATTTTCACACTGTCCACAGTATTCTCACACATCCCTCCGTGTGCAACCCATCTAGCAGAGCCCACAACATACATGCGGCTTGTAGTGTCTCTAGCTGTCTCTTTCGCTATCTGGTCTGCGAAAGCATTTCCTTGACCTACATCATCAGTGATCTTCTTATGTGCACTACACTTCACAATCGCTATCTGAGTGGGCAAGGTGAGTGATTCAAGAATGTCATTTACCAATTGGCCATGCTGTATCTTAGTGCCATGGGATGTGAGAAACCCTCTTTCCTTCCACAGGCGGCCAAAACTATGGGCCACTCCAAACGCATCCTGACTATCAGTATACACATTCACCCTTTTTCCTTCAGCCAACACGCAAGTTCTAGTTAGTGCTATCAATTCAGCTGCCTGGGCTGAATTATGCATAATACGCGCTGTTTCCACAACAGTGTACAGGGTAGTGACTGCATAGGCTGAGGTCGTTTCACCATTGGGAAGCATAAAACAAGAACCGTCCACCCATAGGATCCCATCCGGATCCGGGAGTGGAGTATCCTTTAAATCAACTCTGCCTCTTGTCTCTTCCTCCGTGCGGAGGAAGCAATCATGCTGCTCCTGAGTACCATTTTCTACTGGAATTGGCAGCAATGTTGCCGCGTTCAGGGCATTACATTGCTTAATGTGTATGTGGCTAGCCAAGAGCGTCAATTCGTACCCCGAAAGGCGGGCACTCGTGAGGTGTTGAGTCTTTGTTCTATTTAGGAGGGTGTCTACTGCATGCGGCACCATGACAATAAGGGTATTATCTAATACCAATCCAGCAGACTGGCGAATGGAAACTGCTGCTGCTGCTGTAGCCCTCAAACAGCTAGGTAATGCCTTGGCCACTGGATCTAACGTGGCCGAAAAATAGGCACAGGGACGTTGCTTGTTCCCAAATCGTTGCGTTAAAACTGATAATGCGCAACCTTCTTTCTCATGAACATAGTGTGAAAGGCTTACTGTAATCAGGAGTTCCTAACACAGGAGCAGAGCATAAGGCAGTACGTAAATCAGTGAAACTTTTCTGACATTCCGCAGTCCATGGGAGAGGGTGCGGTGTATCTTTAAGAGTAAGTGCCAACAAGGGTTTCGCCGGGAGGGAAAAATTGGGGATCCATTGTCTACAATAAGAGGTGATACCTAAAAAGGCACGCACCTTTTTGCGTACATGGAATAGGAATTTGGGCAACTGCTTGGATACGTTCTGGGGTCAATCGCCGTCCCTCCTTTGACAAGAGATGACCTAGGTAGGTAACCTCTTGGCAGCAATATTGCAATTTTGATGGTGAAACCTTGTGGTGGTGGTCAGAGAAGTGGCGTAACAGTGAAATGGTAGCCTTTTTACAAGTGTCCTCAGAATCTGCTGCAACCAACAGGTCATCCACATATTGAATGAGAGTGGCCCCTGGTGGTAAAGACAAAGTATCGAGCTGTGATTTTAATGCTTGACTATAAATGGAGGGGCTCTCGCAATAACCTTGAGGAGCCCGCTTGAACCGGAAGCTTCGGCCTGCTAAGGAGAAGCCAAAAATATCCCTACTTTCCTCAGCAATGGGAATGCTGAAGAAAGCATTTTTGAGGTCAATGACAGAAAACCAGGAAGCTGAGGCGGGTATCATTGTCAACAGGGCATTAATATCCGGGACAACAGGGAATTGAGGTACTACGATCTTGTTGACCTCTCTGAGATGAATCACAAAACAATAGACAGGTGGCTGAGAAGGGTCGGTTCGTTTAAAAACAGGCAGAACAGGGCTATAGCATACATTTCCCCTAGTCTTTTCAACCACACCATTTTGTACCAAATCATGAACTATAGTCAAAAGAGCTTTTTCGCCGTCACTGGAAATTTTATACTGTGGAATGCGAGGAAATTTAATATTAGGCTTGAGGGTTACAATGTAGGGCGGGATTCGCAGGAGGCCCACATCATTGGGGCCGGTGGCCCAGAGGGTGGCGGGAAGAGATTGTAATTCAGGGGGAAGCTGGTCTTTAGACAAGTACATCGGTGAGGTCAATTTCTTACCTAAGGTGAGACGTACACCAGAAGGGGAACAGTGTAATGTCGCATACAATCTCTTCAATAAATCAAAGCCCAACAAATTTGCACCACAACCAGTTGTTAAAAGGAACGGGGCCTCCAATTTGTAAAAACCTATTGAAATGGTCAAAGGGCGTCTAACTGGGTTTTGAACTGGGGCGCCAGAAAAACCTACCGAAACATTCGTACAGCCAGACAAAGGTGCCCCAGGGAGTTTAGAGTGAATCATAGAGCTCTTCGTCGCACCAGTGTCTAATAGGAATGGCTCTGTAACACCTAGTGCTACCACATCAACATAAGACCCGCTTTGGTTCACTGTAACTGATACTACTCCCTTACTTTGTCCATGGCTGTCCTAGCTAGATTGGGAATTCTGGCTCTCATCCTCGGTATAATAATCATCATTGTAATAGTTGGTAGACTGAACATTTTGCTGATCAAAATAATTCGTGGAGTTTCCAGGGGACATGGAACGTTGGTTATTAGGCGGTGTACCCCGTCCTCTACCCCTGGGTGCTGACTGATAACTACCCCGGCCTCGTGACCCGGGAATGCCGCTCGTGCGCTGTAACAAAACCGGACAATTATACTTTAAATGGCCTTCTTCTTTACAGTAGGCGCATTGATTCTGGCCCAGTGGGGGTCGGGGAACAAAAGGCCCAGACCTCTGCAACTGTCTCTGAAAATGTGGAGGCGGCTGATATTCACGTTGGGCAGGGCGAGGAGGATAAGCTTGTTGCAAAAGAACTTTCGTTTTCAGCTCTTTAGTCTTTTTATCAAGTTTCTCTCTTTCCTCTTTCTCCCTAATTTCATAATACTGAGCAGTAGCCAATATCTGGGCTGAAGAGGAGACCGCCCACGCACTTTCGGAATTCTTCAATTTATTAGATATTTCCGGAACCAAATTTGACACAAATTTGTCTACAAATAGTCGTTGGCCACCTTCCGTGCTCATATCCTGACCACTATGATCGATGAACGTCTCCTCAAAACGAGTGAAGAAATCAGAGACGTTTTCATCCGCTTTCTGCTTACAAGCTGCTAACTTATCCCAATTAACTCGCAGAGGGGGCATCATAGTTTTCAGTAAGGCAATGATCCTAGCTGGGAGTTCTGTAATTAAAGCCTCAGGTTTGGCACCACCCACTTGGAGTCTGTCTGCGGCAAGTATGGCAGCCCCATCACCCCCCAATTCCCCGGGATGGTCCTCCTTTCGAATCCTAGCCCATAATGGTTGTGGGACCACATTACCCATTAGCATGTCTATATCAGCCAAATTCATAATACATGCATCTACAGTTTGGGACAACTCTTTGTAGTACCCAGCAGGATTTTTACGGGGGTCCGGTAAGGACTGTTTAAGGGCCAACACCTCAGATCGTTTCCAAGGAACGTGTACCCACACACGTTGAAAGTGAGCAGGTATAAGAGGATTACCACCCTGAGCTGCAACCTCCTCTCTCCACACTGGGGGAACCTCTCTCATAGGATAGTGTTTTAATTTTCGTCTAACAGAGGAATCGCGTTTTGGCAAAGACCGGCAAGCAAACATCATTCTAAATGTGACAAGCGTCCTAACCGCATCCTCAACCTCTGCGCCCACAATCAGCCCTTTATCAAACTCGGCCTGAACATCTAGCAGGCCCTGAGGGGCTGGTCCCAATCCCATATCCTCCCACTCTTGACCTAAAATGTTACACATAACATCAAAAACATATCTCTGCGTTGGTGCCTCCCACTGTTAAAAGGTGACCATAATGTCTTGCACACTATACTGGGGGCCATTCGTGATCCACCTTCGGGCAAGGAGATCTAGCTCTTCCCGTTCATCTGGACCTGGGAGCTGACTACGAGTTTGTCTACGAGGAGGAACAGGGGTCATTTGAAGTGTCCCAAAGAGAGGGGACAAAAGGCCAGAAACGGTATTAACCATTCGCCTCCGAGCGGAGGGAGAATTCGTCATTAGGTCAGGAGACAGAATATTAGGCGGGGCAGAAGAGGGAGTAATGGGTACAAAGGGAGACGAAGGTAGGGGAGAGCTCGGTAATACAGGAAGAGGCTGTGATGGGGGTGCAGGAACCGATTGCGGAGGTGGAACAACAGGTGGGGCAGGTGCTAATAATAAAGGTGCATTCGCTCCCGGGGCAGGCGGTAGTGCAAAATGTATATTAGCCCCCTGCGCATAGGGCGGAGGTAATCTCAGCAGATGGGACATTAAAGGATCCTTCTCAGGGTCCACATTTTTCTCTGTAGGAGAAGTTGGCAACACTGGATAACATTTATCTACCGCCATACAATGTTGCCTATCTGATATCTCAATCGCATGATCGGTCTCATTATTTTTAAACTGTTGGGCAGCTTGTAAAATAGACATATCCCTCCTATCTCTTTTAGCTTGTTTTATTTCTTTCTGTTTGGCCTCCTTACGCCATAAGCGAAAAGAGTCAAACATAGCCGGCCGGGCTTTTTGTTTAAACAAAGTGTCCTCCAAATTATCTAAGATATTGAGCTCAAAACTGCCATTCTGCGGCCACCGTAAAACACCATCTTTCCTAGTATAGCGAACCCACGCCTCATTAAAGGCTATGGGGCCAATACCATGTTTAGAATATACTTCATAAGTGGGAGTCCCGGCCGGAGGAATTGGACAAGAGTCCTCCAGTCGGGAATCCCTATCGCAACAACAACAAAACCATCTTCCAAACTTACTGAAACCAGGCATCGCTATCACACTAGTTTCTTTACAAACTTCAAGGGGTTAATTAGTCACTTTATAGTACAAAAACTGCACTCACCCCTCGGTTTCGGCTTTTGCAAAAGTCGAACAAAGACTAAACAAAGACAAAGGAGTGGCCACCATACTTAACTTAACCAGATGTTTCCTTACACCAACAGAGGTCCGTCTAATGTCTCGCAATACCAATTACCAAGGGAGCCAAAGCGTGGCGGCAGTCAGGGCAGCAGGTCTTCGCAGCCATTGGAAGGGAGAAGCCACACTTGTAAAAACCTTCGGTCCACTTACGACATGCAGGGGTCGATCACGTGGTGCCCGTCCTCCGGAATTTCCTTGCGGGGCTCCTCACCATCCTCGGGCTGGACCCACGACCTCTGAAGCCGCCTCACAGAGGGCACCATTTGAAGAAACAGGCTGAATTATGCTGTCGGCGCAGGGTACGCCTGAAATCTTCTGAGTTCGCCTTCTAAATGTACAGAGGCACGGAACACTCTGTTGCCATAGGAACTTCAATTTATTAGCTGCAGCTAGGTACAGTTGTCCTAGAAGTACATCAGTGGTAGGTTCTCAGGAGACGGCCACTTCAATCCGTGGCTCACAGTCTTTTATAGCGCTTGAATCCCCTAAAGCAACAACCCCCTCAATGTGCAATAAAAACGAACAAATCATCCACTAGCAAACATTCTTTGTACAAGATACAGGATAATAGGTAATAGAAATTCCTTCCCTAGGGTCGTGTTCTCTACCTGACCCTATAGGCCGGTGGCATGAGCATTCCTAAGTTAAATTAATTTACAACAGGACGTGTTTGCGTGTTGCAGGTGGTGATTCGTAAAACAATTGGAGAGGCAGAGAAAGATCACCAAGGGTCAATAGATGGTTATCACAGGAATTAGTTGCTTCGAGCCGGGTCTCAGAATGTACTTTGCTCAGAGAGACAGGAAAAGGTCGTTTAACATGTTACAGTACAGAGTATGAAAGAAACGCTACGAAGGTTGTCGGTGCCTGAGTGAGGGCAACATCGCAATGGTGTCAAGCCCTCTCTTGACCCAGACTGTTCTAAGAACTACCGTTCCATATCTCTGCTGCCCTTCCCAGCCAAAATTGTCGAAAGCTGGGTTAGTAACATCCTTTCTACCCATCTGGAACGTCATCATCTTCTTGACGCGGATCAATTTGGTTTCCGGCCCACCCACGGAACCGAAACCGCCTTGATCACCGCGATGGATGAGCTTCAGAGGCGTGCAGACAGAAGGCAGGCAGCGTTTCTTATCCTGCTTGACATGTCTGCCGCCTTTGACACCGTGAATCATGATATTCTGTTGAAACGACTGTTTGAGGCAGGAATAAGAGGTTCAGCTGTACAGTGGTTCCACTCGTTCCTCCAGGATAGACAGCAAGCGGTATCCATCCCCCCTTTTCAGTCGGTGTTTACTTTGGTCCCACATGGGGTCCCCCAGGGCTCTGCAATCAGTCCAATTCTTTTTAATCTGTACCTAAGACCTCTGATCTCGCTTATCAAAAGCTACAATATCAAAATTATCAACTATGCTGACGATACACAGTTGATACTCTCCTTGGAGGGTGAAGACTCTATCTCTATTGAGACATTTCACAAATGTCTACGTGACACCTCTCACTGGCTAAAAAACAACTCCCTCCAATTCAACGCAGGGAAAACTGAGGTACTTTTTAGCACTAGCACTAAGATTCCTCGGCCCTTCCCAGACAACTTTTGGCCACCTCAATCCGGGACCATAGTGCGTCCAGTAGCCACAATCTGCAACCTCGGGGTCATGCTTAATCAGGAACTCAGTATGGAGACGCACATCCAAAAGACCTCTGCTTGCTGCTTCGCTATCCTCCGCTCCCTAAGGAAGATATTGCCTCTCCTCCCCACTCATGCACGGGCCCAAGTGGTACGCTGTACCATCCTCAGTCGTCTAGACTATTGCAACGCCTTGTTGCTGGAATCCCCTGGGTTCCTGTTAGACAGACTCCAAAGAGTCCAATCAGCAGCGGCAAAATTGGCACTGGGGTTTCCTAGAAGAGCAAGTGGAGCCTCCCCATTGAGCAAACTCCACTGGCTTCCGGTGAGGCAGAGGGTCCAATTTAAAGCCCTCTGTATAGTGTTTAGGGCATTACATTCAATAGGCCCTGCCTCCCTCCAATCTAAATTTTCTTGGTATACCCCAGCCAGGCAGCTTCGCTCTTCTGAAGCCAAGCTGGCAATGGTTCCAAAATTCAAAAAAATCAGATCCGGAGGCAGATCCTTCAATGTGGCAGCTGCCAAGCTTTGGAACTCGCTCCCAGCGGAAATTAGACATATTTCTGAATTTCTACCCTTTAGGAAAAGAATCAAAACCTGGCTTTTCCCCAAGACTTCTGTCCACTAATCTTGTCCCTTGTTGCTTCTGGCCATTCCCCACCCCATTAGTGTCAGTCAGCGCCAGGATGCCTGCCATGGTGACAGTGCGCTTAACAAATAAATAAAATAAATAAATAAATAAATACGCAAGATGGAGCCGTAATCAAATTTCCTCAACTGGTCTGCACTTACAGGAGAGATAAATGTTCCAAGCGCGGACATGGAAAGAATACCTTATGACCTATGGAGAGAGATTTATTTACACATCTATACACTAATATTCTTATATCTACACACCTTAAACCTAAACATTAAGATACTCCTCCCACGTGATCAATGGATCATTTAGTTGGATTGGAGTGATGATTTATTCCCGCTAAAACATACTCAAAGATCCTGATCTATCTCTTCTCAATAAACGACCAAACACATTTTCTTGTTAATCAATATTTTTGTTTATCTAATTAATGCAAGAATTTAGTTCCATCTAATACATTTATTAATCATTACGCAAATCACAGAACACCATATTTACCTAATCTGGCTATCAGTCGTCCTCTAAGTCATCAAATTTGGTCGTCAATTAGTCAGAATTCGAAAGTTCTTCATGCAGCACGCTACAGTCCCAAAGATTGGGTCAAGGACCAGAGACGTGCAAGCATCGATCAGTGCCCATAGATTTTAGGTAGTCCTCAGTTTATCAAGAAATTGGGCAGCAATTCAGTCTGTCAAAGATTCAGGAACGCAGCTGTCATGTAGAGTCACCGTCGTCTCCGTCAGCAAAGTAAAGTACGGGAGCAGTAGAGATAGAGATGACCTCTCTATTCTAACGTCACTTTTATAATGAAAGTAAGGTCTAAAAGATACATTTTATAAAATTTGGGCTCATCCCATTGGTTGGTTTGGATCGTCTGGTGAGGTTTCACACAGTTCAGGAGGTTATGTCATTAGACATGATCCATCCGGTTCCTTGCATTAGTCCTTTGTTTGAATACTTGGCGAGCATCCCATCGTGACCTTGCTTGGGCACAGCAAGTCTAGGGTCATGCCGAGGCCATTGGTACATGTGGTGGCGCAGGCGCACTTCGCCCGAAACCTCGTGGAATGGTGGCCATCGCGTCGAGTCAGTCAGGCGGCCATCTTGGTTTTAGGCCCAAAGGACAACTTAAGCGAAACAAACACAAAAAGTAAATTAAAACATAGAAATAACGAATAAAATGTTAAACCCTCACTAATTCCTCTGTGTGCTTGTATTTATCTAGCGTATGGCGACATTTAAAGCGTTCATATTCACACATTGATGTCATCTGGTGCAACATATGATAACGTCACAAAAGCAACATATATCATGCGATATTCTATTTTTCTAGTATTAGTATGCGTACGTATGTTAATTACAAATTATTTTAGCCATGCAAAATGCAAATCCCACGTGTATTTCGTACATTAGTAATGTTGATTAAACTTCATGCAAACACATTAATAATATTACAATTAATAGATTATTCTAATTAGTATAAACATGCAGAATAGGGGGGTATACAAAATTGTGTACTACCCGCTCCATTAGGATCACTCTAGATATCTCCATGTAGACTTCACCTATCTGGATTTCTCTCTTCCTCTCTTGGTGAGGGACCTACTCTTCATCTCTTACTGGAAGTTCACCATACTCTTCTTTAGCCGCACTTTTGGTAGAAATGAAGCATGGTCTTACCCTGTAGTATGAAACGGCTCCAGCATCCCCATGAATATGCTTGTTGGGCCGAGGAACGGTCTCCTCACAATCCAGACACTAACCCGTTTGTGGCTTCTAAATAGGACCAGATTCATCATACTCCAGAGGCAGTGGCAGGAACTAGAGGCAGCCAAACTTCAAGTTTCCTTGAAAGGTGAAATACTCCTTCGTACAGTATGGAACTGGTTTGGCAAATGAAAATTGTGGCTGCCCCCTGCTACTATCATGACTATTAGAGTGTCGGGGCAGAGATCCAGAGGAAGAAGCACGCAGGCTTTTGCATCCACAGAGGGAAAAGACAGCCAATCTACAAGAGAATTAGCATTTTTTGCAGTCTACCACACACTCCCATGGACATGATTCCACATATACTCCATGTGTGTGTATGCGCAAAAAAACCTTGACTTTGAGGAAGGGCCACAAAGGACACCAGGTCTGAGATGCTGCTCAGGTTTTACAGGGAAAAGACCAGTGGGTCCACTCCAATCCACAGGTAAAGCTGGCTCTGCCACAATAGTATGTCACTGCCAACTACCAGTCTCGTCGTAGGCCGGTGTCCGTGAGGGGTAGGGGTCGTGGAGTATTCCCCCTTAAATATGGGTGGGGATTTATTTTGGTTACACCCCAATTAAACATCCTTCTGGAAGTCTATCAGCATCTCTTTGTGATGTCACTGTGCTGTGCTCCACGGGAAAGTCTAACCTTTGCAGGTATGTCTAATATCAGAGTGAGCAAGTATCTCGAAAGATCTCGTGATGTCGCCTCAGATGAAGCACAATTTCTATGAGGAATCAGGTAAAATCGACAAAAGGGTGACAGTTTGCAAATCCCCAGCCACATAATACACTCAGACGCGTCTTACAGAGATCGTGAGTACATCTCTCTCCTTTCAAATTTCAAGTGAAGTGGAACCCAGCCGAGCAACTTCTTCAGATCAAAATGTTGGAACTAAAAGCAATGTCTAGCAATGACGATGTTTCAAACAAAAGTATAAATGAAAAAATACTCTTTCACACAGACATGACAAGCAAGTACCCTGCAGGTCTCTACATAAAGCAAAACATTTATTTGTTTCTTTTGCTCCTGCACACCTCGGTCAACCTATTTCCAAGGCTACACAACCCACGAGAGTGAAAATTTGGAAGCGAGATATGAAAAATATCAGTTCCAACGTACTCTCAAGCTCCATCCCTAACAGCTTGCTCCCCCTTGAAGGATCATCCGATGCTCATAGCCTGACCAAACACTACTTCCACTCCATGAGCACGTTTCTAGACAAAGTAGCTCCCCTTCAACTGAAAAGAATCACCAAAAAAGACTCAAAACCGTGGTATGACGGCAGGTTAAATGAAGACAGAAGATCCCTCGAATTAATCGAACGACGGTGGAGATCTATCCCATCCGCTGACCACCTCAAGGCTCTAAGAACCACGAGAAATGCCTATTTTAGAAAGGTCAGACGATGTAAAGCGGACTTCTTCAGCACTCAAACCTAGCTAAGAACCGACCCAAAAAACTATGCGAATTAATCAAAGCGCAAACTAAGGATGCCCCATCCCCCCTCCGCCAGGATAATCCAGACATAAGACCCAATTGCGAGGATTTTTCTGCATTCTTTACTAGGACGACGGAAACATAAAGACGGACCTGCTCAACGACTTAATAACTCTCACGGACACTCAAACAGTCCCTCCAATTACCACACCACTAGCCCGAACCTCCAGTTCTTCAAAATTCGACCTCAAACAACGCATCATGGTCCTCCTTCAACTTTTACAGTAAAGAATCCATAAAAAAAAATCTGATGGCCTTGAATCCCTCCAACCACTTCACAGACCCTCTCCCCACAAATTACAAAAGACTTAATACCATTTGTACTACTTTTAATACCATTTGTACTACTTCTGTTGACCAAGATCATAAACATATCCCTCAGTTAAGGAACCATCCCAGATATCCTTAAAGCAGGACATGTATCCCCTATCTTAAAGAAGCCATCGGCCAACCCATCGGACTTAAACAACTATCGCCCAATATTCAACATCCCCACTCTGGCCAAACTCCTAGAAAAATGTGTTCATACACAGTTGGGCAACCATATAGTCCATTTCAACCTGCTCAACCAATACCAATCTGGCTTCCGGGCAGAGCACAGTACAGAATAGACGACACACTAAAAATCCTTGACCAAAACGAAACTCGTTTACTAATCTTGCATGACCTATCTTCGGCTTTTGACACAGTCAAACACGACAACTTGCTAGACCTCTTGAAACACAGAATGGGTTTATCCGGCTCTGTACTTACCTGGCTCACCTCCTTCCTCCAAAACAGATCACAAAGATTCAAGGTCAACAATTCCTTATCCAATCCCGTGCCAGTAACTTTAGGAGTACCGCAAGGATCATGCCTCTCACCCACTCTTTTCAACCACTATATGGAACCACTCACCGAACTCTTCAGCGCATCTAAGGTCCACTATCACATCTACGCAGATGATACGCAACTCTACTTAAAGATCCATTCACTTGGGGACATCAAATCTCTCAATTCAACGCTGGAAAAAACTCAATCCTGGCTGGCCGAAAACCATCTGAAACTAAACGCCCTCAAAAATGAATTCCTCTAATCGCCCCCACTCAACCATTCTTCCATCATTCATGACTGGCTGAATCACCTAACAGCACTCAAAGGTCAACCACTCATTGTCGGTTCGGCAAAATCACTAGGAGTAACGCTGGACAGAAACCTAAACATGCAGAAACATATCAGTGCCTCTACAAAAGGAGCACATTTTCAAATAAACACCTTAAGAAAACTGAAACCCTTTTTGCCCGCAAATGACTTCAAACAGGCTGTGCAAGCCTTAGTAATCCCAAGAGTACAATATGGATGTGTCGCCCTTTGCGGTCTTCCCAGATCAATGACGGCCCCGCTAAGAGCCACAATCAACACAACGGCTAGACTAATCACAGGCTCCAAAAGAAACTCTCATATCTCCCCGGACCTTAGAGTTCTCAATTGGCTACCATTCGAGGCGAGAATTCATCTAAAAATCGCTTGTATGACGCACAAGGCCCTACACCACAATACCCGAAGTTATCTATCACAAAAACTGTCACCTTCATGTGGTAACAGATCCACCAGAAGCTCCAAGAATCTTCTTTTGAAACCGCAAAGATTTGCCAAGAAAAAAACATAAAACCAATCCTTCTCAGGAATGGCCCCTAGGATCTGGAATGCCCTACCCCCAGAAACGAGACAGAACCCCTCTACTGCCTCTTTCAAAAAAGAAGTGAAATCGATTCTCATGGCTAAGTTTACGTGAAATATTTCATTTCCGGATTTTTAGTGACTACTTTGTATTGGATCTATCACACCAAGTCTTGAACTATATTCTCAGGGATATTATGTTTCTAAAAAGTTTGTATATAACCTTGTAATGAATGTATATTTTTTTTCCCCCTAGTGGTAGCTACTTCTATGTATTAGACTCAATCATAGATTCTCTACTATATTTGTATCTGCTCCTGACATCTTGCAGGTAAAGCGCTCCGATACCCGCAACGTTCTTGTTTGCGCTATATAAAACTCTCAAAATAAATAAAGGCTGACATATCTAGGTAGATAGTTAAATGCATCAGCAAAGAATGACGGCCACATGTACATTCTCTGGCATACCGGGCTAAGTTTTCGGCCTCATTTTAGAGAAATTAATTAGCAGAATCCATCATTGTAGAAAAGTACTTGTTTATTTCATTACAAGTTAAATGCATCAGCAAAGAATGACGGCCACATGTACATTCTCTGGCATACCGGGCTAAGTTTTCGGCCTCATTTTAGAGAAATTAATTAGCGGAATCCATCATTGTAGAAAAGTACTTGTTTATTTCATTACATAATCCTGCAGAGATAAACTGCCTGCAAAATTAAGCAATTGTAAAAGTTGCCGAAGAGGCGGCCATGGTTCAGCCAGCTCCCCGGCCTTTCTCAAAGATGACTCCACAATTAATTTCCTGTCATTTAAAGCCTCATAATCAATTATGTCATGCACCTGTGTAATAGCGGAGTAATAGGTGAAATCCGAACTGGATCACAAACCATAATTATATACACATATATAAAATTATTAATATAAAGTCAACAGGTGAAAATGACTGAACTGCATTTAATGATAAACTAATTTTCAATATTATTCAATCATATAACATAGATGGACATATAACCCTAAATCATATATTCATAGATTACTGCCATGATCCAAATGACGCAAACACAAGGAGATGATAGCATAGAAGTTATATAATACCTTTTTTGGTTGGCCATTTGGAAAAACCCTGCCGCTAAACTGACCCAGGATATCATAGAGGATTGTCTATGCTGCGACAGAGGCATGTCTAGTCCCTGGCTCTCTGGAGTGCAGAGCGTTCTTGGTAGTACGAATTTTCAAAATGTTTTTTCTGACCCTACCACCACTCAGCTCCCACCCAAGTGTGTACTCAGACAAGCTCTCTATACATTGTTTAGCGACGAAAGGGCTGTGAGAGAGTCTGCGAAACCCAGTGTCACTAGATACCTTGCCCGTAATTTTTTAACACACCCCATGCCCTGTTATTTAACTCTTCCAATGAGTTCTTGGGAGCGTGGCCTTTTATTTCGTCTTAGGGCTGGCACTATTAAATATGCTCTGAGCTTCCCATTATGGAATTTTAACGATCAAATTGCAGTGCCCTGCCCATGTGACTGTAGGAGTGACCAAACCATTTTACACTTCTTATTTTTTTGTAAATTTTATTCCAAATATATTAAATGGTTTTTAATTCCGTATTTTAAAAAATTAAAACCAATTAGCCTGGATCTTTCACTACTTATGATATTAACCCTGGATGAGCCCGAACTAGTTTTTCGCGTGGGTTCTTTTTTAAAAACTGCGGTTCGTGCCCGTCTGACCATGTCTTAACATTTGAATGAACTGTCGTTTTTATTATGTGAATATTTGTTCATTTTACATTTGTTCATGTTATTTGTATCTTGTGCTTTTATGGATTTTTCTTGTAATCCGAATAAAGTCTTTTGAACTTGAACTTGATAATACCTGATAGAAAAACATAGAGGGCCCACACTACTGAATATATATTGATGTCGTTTTCATTCATATACAAATTAATAAGAGGACAGGAAAACTTCTACATTACCTACATTTTTACATTAAAACCATCAATATATATTTTTTTCTGTTGATGTAATATTAAACACAATTCCATTTGTCGTAAACGGAGCTTTCAATCTCTTCTACTTTTATGTCTGTGGATTTAAAAAAATCTAACTATTTGTACTTCCACCATGATTTCCCAGAAACTTACAGCAACTGGATAATGGTCAAATGCACTTACATCTGCTATACATGTGCTCAGAGACATTCCACACACTCATTCCACTCTCGAAGAAGGGTATACCATGGTCTTCCTCTGCAACAGTCCACTCAGGATGTTTGCAAAACTACTACCTGGTCATCTATACACACATCTACAGAACATTAAAAGGCTGACAGTCTAGCAAAAAAAAGGAAACCCAACTGTTTCAGTTTTATTTAAAAAGTTACTACAGCTATGTTATGTTAATAAATGTATTAAGCGCCTGCATACCCGTAGGTGTCTTGGCGCTGAACAGTGGGTTAAGCCAGTATCTGTAAGACTAAGATGACTAGTTCTCTGCTTGCCATTGACCTCATACTTAAAGGAAGCAGCCACTGTTTTTAAGTTAGTGCATAAATGTGAACTACAACAAACCATGCTGCAGACAGAAAATGTGTGTAGAACTAGGGTTACTAGTTGAGAGGGGTGATACCGTACTCTGGGAGCAACCACATTCCTGTCACGGTGAAGTCACCAGCAAACCCCAAATGAATCTGTGCTCAACCCTCTGGGAGCTTGGCACAAAGCAGTCAGGCTGAACTTAGAGGCAATGTGTAAAGTATTTATGCAGCACCTTATGTGAAAACATAAGAAAAGTCCCACATCAATTTTGAAAAATATAATAAATTATTTGAGAACAAAAATCCAATCAGTAGAACTGGAGATATGTATTTTTAAAGATTTATGTATAGCGCCAAAAAGCTGCAAAGCACCAGTTGCAGTTACCTAGTCGTGCGAAGTTCAGGCTGACGGCAATGGAGCATGGGTCTGAAACAGGGACCAGGTTAGTCATGTGGAAAAGGTTACCTTCTAAAGTTCAACTCAAAGATTTCCATTCGCTCTGAAGGAGGCCATGAGAAGCAGGGTAAGTGATACGGATGGTCGTCCCTTTATCGCGAAGGGCATGCAAGGCATCACAGTTGGTCGTCACTTTAATGCGAATATCCTGCCGGTCATTGCGACAGCTCATGGTGACTACAGCCTTTCCCCGCTTCACCAAACATCAGAAGCTTCTTTGAGGCACTGTAAACACCTTACTTTTGTTCCTCTGATGGGTGGCTGCCAATCAAGGCTCTCACTCCCTCTGCCAGACAACTCCGTTAATATTGGAGTCAAGTCACCCTCAAGAAGAACAAATCTAGAGGGAATAGTAGGAGTGGGATGAAGAAGTACAAGGCCCTAAAGCCTGCTCCCAGCTTCAGATGGGGCTGGAAGCCCCAGCCCTATGAGCAGCTGGGAAGGACATTGCATCGTTTTCATGCTGTGCTATCCAGATTACAGTAATTGGAAGGACTCACTGATAAGGGCCCTGGTAGCCAGATTTCAGCAGACATGTCTGACAATTTCTATGGATTGAGCATCCGTGAAGGGTCTTTTCTGACTTATGCATACACACACGATCAATACATAAATTCAGTCATGATGTCAGGTTTCATCCTGGCTTGGCTCCCTCTTCCTCTTTTCAGATCTCTAGGCACACTGATGACAGATCGCATGAAAACACATTTTAAAATGATTATGTTTTCATGCAAGCTCTCCCAGTGGTCAGAGTATGATCATGTGTGGAGGCTTACAGTTTGTGGTGAGTCACCGCCCGAAGCCTTGTACACAAGCCACCACTGTCCTGAGTTATTTGAAGATTCCAAGAGACAAAAATGTCAATCCCTAAGGAACCTCAGCCACTTATTACTGCAACACTAGCATGTATTTGGCCTCTTGGCTTCCAGCTCTGCTAGCAAGTTGGGCATTACCAGAAAAACATCTCTGTATTAACTGTTTTTGGAGGTTCCTGTGCATAGGCAGGTGCCTGTGCATCTGTGGGACAACCAGCCTCGTGAGATCACCAGCCTTAGCTCAGTGGTCGCTCTATAATGCAATCTTTTTCCGCATGATACCATGAGGCACCCTGAGACTTTCTCGTTGTCCTTATCTTTTCTAGGTTGCACATGCCTACCAGAACGCTTTTCCTTGTGGGACCTGCCTGCTGCCATTGTTACTTACCTGCCGTGAGGGGAACGGCTGCTCCAGCGAGGTGTCTCCTTGCCTCTTTCCTCCGCTGTGCTGGCGGACGCCTTCAGAGACGCCGTGAGGGGAACGGCACTTCGGAACTAACCATCCCGGCATCCCTTGCGAGCGGCGCTTGCGGTGACGACACCTGGCAGCGCCGGATCACTACTTAGGCCGCCAGGTGTCACCGCAGCGCGGGACGCGCGCGGGCGGCGCCCGGGCGAAGCCCGGGCCAAGGGCGGGCCCGTCCTTGCCCGTCCCTGACCGGACCAGACTGGGCTGGGCCATCCCTCTAACGTTGGCTCAACGATTTTTGTGCACAAAAGGGGACTTGAGCGACGCCATCACTGTGGGCACAGAGGTTGAGTCAGGTTCCTTAAGGGAGCTTGTCTTACAAAAAGCGCCAACGACTCTCGACGCAAGAGAGCGCCCTGCAGACGTATCAACCATCAAGTATTGTCTTCTAGTGGACTTGCCTAAACCCGTCAGAAGTTCGGGTAAGACTGTTTTCGGACACTCCTTTTTGATAATCCTTTTTGAATCTTCTAACTTGGAAGTACTATTCCTCCAACTGTTGTTCTACTGATTGCCACTTCTCATTTGGTGTTTAGTTATCCCTTCTCTGAGTCAGATCTGTCTTAGCTTATCCAAGTAAAGCAGCACAATGATGACGAGGGGTAGCAAAAATGGTCTAACACATGTAACAGGTCCAATTGACCAATATATCACCAGAGCGAATGAGGCTATCAACCAAGGCATATCACTTTTAGAACGTAGGGTGTCCCAAGATCTGGCCATGGCAAGACGCTCTTCTTTAGGTGCATTAGCTCTATCCAAGTCTCCTGTAAACCCTAGGGAGTCTAGGCCCTTAATGTTAGTACAGGCCGAGACACATGGAGTTCCTAATACCGTCGATCTCTCGGCATCTTTGATATCCTTAGACTCGCAATCTAGCATGACCCTCGCGAGGACGCCAGCCCTCCTTAGGAGCCCTGGCCAGGCGCCCCCGACTACCGATGTATCAAGGGGCAATGGGGAAGGTGCTATCCCTAAAACCAAGAAGGCTAGGGAGGCAAACAAGCGTAAACGCAAACTTGTCAAAAAAGCCCCTACTACTCGCCAACACAGAAATAGTATTCTCACACAGGGAGGACCGATGGATGCCCCAGTTTCCCCCTTGAATTCAATCATACCTGGGGTATCTACAAGATTGGGAGAGGGGTGCAAGCCTTGTGAGGCCAACAACTTTCTTTTGTCCAGAATAGATGAACTTATTAAATCTTATTTACGACCTGTAGAACTGTCACTTCTGAACATTGAAAAATTGTTGTCATCTAGGAACATATCTTCGTCGATTATCCCTCTCAATGCAGGGTCAGGAGTCGAGATGACTGTATCTAGGGAACCCATCAATCCACCCACTGGGACGGGTTTACTACCACCTAACAATTCGAATAAAAGATCTGAGCCACTTGTGGGTGAACGTAAGAAGGCTGTCGAATCAGCCAAATCCCAACCCCCAATTGTACACTTGAATTCCTTACCATCTAAATCTCCTGGGGGAATGAATAATCCTGACAACGATAGGGATTTGAATGGTCAGCACTTAAACTTACCACCTGAAGCTGACCCCTACGTTGTCATAATGACAGGTGTCCCGGGCCTAAGGTCTAATACGGAGGAACCCCTGGGCTCCCTAAAAAATAAGGTCCAACACTGGCTTACCCATAACAGACCGCTCCCGCCTTCTTGCGCAAGTAAAATCTTAATGGTACGAAGGGTGTCCTGGGTAGGTAGTGGAAAAAAACGGACCTGTGGGGATTGTGTTGTTGTAAATTTTGACAACCCATACACGGCGGAATTTATCTGCCGCCGCAGCTTAAGTGCCAAGCAGGATGGAATTGAGACAAGAAGGCTTTCCTTCTTTTTTCCCCCCTCTAATCGCTACCTTGACTCAGGAAGGGATGGCCCTGAGGACTCCAATAGGGTTGGCAGTAGGGCGTGGGATGGCTGGCAGGATCAAAGGGGTAGGATGGTACCCTTCAACTTAGGCTGGAGTGACTTGCCTTTGACCAATAGATATAGTTGCCTGGATTTGGTGGATTGACCATCACCATCTATAAGACAGGGCATGGTGGCTTCTGACCATATCCCCCACAGCCATTCGCTGTCTACTGATTGCCCTCAAAATACTTTTACAGATATTAATCTCATCCCCTCGATCCAGAAGCCCGCCATTTATGATCTTCCGCAGGTTCCACACATAAGTCCATGTTCAACTTCAACAGCTGTTGTCCCTATACTTTCCAATGATTGTCCTAGCTTCCCTAAAATTTATTCTTATCCTTTGGATACGATAAAGATCCTAAGCTGGAACTTAGCGGGCATTCAAAGGAAATTGTGTTTACCCGACTGGAGTGCTTTTGTGGAGTCTCACATGATCTGCCTGTTCCAGGAGACATGGTCTCTCGAACCGACCTATCGGGTTGGTTACGTTACATACTTTGTCCCAGCCAATCTCCCCAGGAATGGCAAAGGCCGACCATCTGGTGGCTTGCTTATATGGGTAAACATTGCCCTGAATTGTCGAATAGACAGGAAAAAGATTAATTCATCAGACATCCTAGGCATTTCTCTAAGAAGCCCCCATCTGGGTCCCAGCCTTGATTTGTATAATGTCTATGCCAGAGGCACTAAATATGGAGCATTGTCCCCGACAGTGGCTTCCCTTGAAGGGGAACTCAGGAACAACATAGCTGCAACCCAAATCCTGGTCGCGGGAGACTTCAATTGTACTTATGAGCCTCTCACAACGGATGATTCTTCTGACCCCGGTGAAGACGATGCTAGATGGGGCATCCCAACCCTATCTATCCCCCCGATTAGAAAATGGACACAAGCAGCAATCCAGTTGAATGCTCTTACTTTGGAGTTCGGTTTAAGAGCTGCTAATGGCCGCACAAACTCCGATTCCATGGGAGCGGCCACATACAACAGAGACAAGCATACCTCAAGAATTGATTATATTATGCTTGATTTCTCCCTCTGGAGCTTTGTACGGGACATGATAGTTTTGCCCACAATTGAAAGCGACCATAATTCGCTTTCCCTTTCTCTTAAGAATCCCTGGCCTAATGAAGCGACTAAATTATCCTCCAGGTCGTCAGACACTATCTCTGTCGCGCCGTGCGGGAGGCGCTTAAAGTGGAAAACGGTCGCAGGGGATGAAGCCAAGCTTAATTCTATTAATGCAATGCTTATGGCTTCTCAAATTGAACTGGACATTATTGACCCAGCCCCTTCACATATAGAGAGGACAACATCTATCTTTGAGGGAACTCTGGAAACTATTGGAAACGTTTTTAAAAAAAACTGTGTAGGGAAGAAAACTGTAGTGCGAAATTCTAGGGGTAAGCAGGAATGGTTCACACCTGCCTGCAGAAAGGCCAAAACTATTCTAATCCAGGCTGTCAAAAGCAAAATTCAAGCAGAGGTTCAGGCAGCCAGGAAAAATTATAATGCATTCCTGGCACACGCTAAAAAAGAATGGGACTCAGAGTATTGGTCTACGTTAAAAGAGGCTAGTTCCGGGAAGGATTCTAGACGCTTCTGGGAAATAATTAGAACCAGAAACAGACCAGACAACGAGCTTATAATTTGCAATATCACTAGCCAGGCTTGGACTACTCATTTTGCCAAATTATATTCCAACCATGATGGTGATATTGCCTCAACTCCGTTTCATCGAGAACAAGTCCAGTTGTTGGAGTGTATCAACTCTGTTGCCCCTTCTAGGGGATTCGATCATCCCGCCGGCAATTTATCCCCGCCTACTCCTTGTATTGCCCGAGGGCCAGAGCTGGTGTTTCATGCTTTTTCCATTAAAGAAATTGAACATGCAATTAGCTCCATCAGGCCTCAAAAAGCCGCTGGCCCCGATGGCATTCCTGGGGACCTGCTGCGCTTTGACATCAAGAAATGGGGGAAATTGATCCACACTCTCCTTAACGCCATCAACAGAGGTGCACCCATTCCCGCCTCATGGAAAGGTGCAGAGGTCGTACCCATTTTCAAGAAAGGGGCTAGGGATGATCCATCTAATTACAGACCTATAAGCCTCCTCGATGTAACGCAAAAGGTCGTCGGTAAGGTGCTGTTGGTAAGATTACTCCACTGGATTGAGGAAAACAGCATCCTTTCCGACCTCCAGGCAGGCTTCAGATCAGGTACTGGCACAATCGAACAGGCCTTTAGATTGTTGCTAGTGTACTGGAAGGTCGTGGTCCTGGCCAAGGGCAGTCTTTATCTCGCATTTATCGACCTGAAGACTGCCTTTGACCTCGTACCGAGAGCGACCCTGTGGAGAGTACTCACTGATTTAGGGGTCCCGTATTACCTTTTATCCATTGTCATCAGGATGCATGAAAACACCTATGCACAGATCAGATGGGGCAGAGACGGAGAAAAAACTGATAGAATTCCGGTGGAGAGAGGGGTTCGCCAGGGTTGTGTGTTGGCTCCCACCCTGTTCTCTTTGTATGTGAATGGTGTGGTAGAGCATCTGCTGAAAGATCCTGCAGACGAACCCTCCCTGGCTGGGGATCGTATTCCGACCCTCCTCTTCGCGGATGACACACTCCTACTCTCCAAATCCCCTATGGGCCTCCAAAAGTTATTAAACAACTTCCAGTCCTTTTGTGGAGAAAGGGGTCTAGTAATTAATACGAACAAGACAAAATTCCTTGTGATGAATCCACCCAAGAAACCTGTACGTCCTCCAAGGCTGAATAATGTACCTTTAGAGAGGGTGGATGTGTTTGATTATTTAGGCATTCGCCTCTCACACAACATGCTTTGGGCCCCCCATTTATGTAAAATGCTGTTAGCACATAAGAGGGTGATAGGGGCACTCCTAAAGGAGCAGCGCTCTTGCGCAATTAGACCTATAGCCCCTCTTATGGAAATCTATGCAGCAAGGGGCGTCAGCTCCGCCCTTTATGGGTCTGAACTCTGGGGTTCATGTAACTCTAGTGAGTTGGCAAGATCGGAGAGAAAGTTCTGTAGGGCCATTATGTCTCTCCCCCAGGGTACTCCTACGACCCCACTGATGCTTGATCTGGGCTGCCGCCCAATTGATGAGCTGGCGAAATTTCGCCCCCTATTGCTATGGGCCCGACTATGGCGTGTCCCGGAATTAGTAAAATACGCTAATGGCCTCTCTGAAGTCTTGTCACTTCCCGGATGGTACAAGATCAAATGGTTAAAAGACATGAAAACCCTCCTTTGCAATCTTGGTCTAAGTACAGCATGGGAAAGCAGGTCTTCCCCTCCGAAAGCTACGCTAAAAACTCTGTACTGGAACTGGATTGCATCCCAGCAGAATTCTAATCATGCCCTGGGCAGACTCACGGAGGATTTTCTGAGCTTCAAAGACCTGCCGTTCCGGGAACCTTACCTAGATGTTATAGAGAGACCGTTTGATAGGACCCTTTACTTTAAATTTAGAACTGGGACCCTTCCACTCTATGCCTTTACATCTGGCTGGAATTTCCCTGCACAGACCACAGAATTTTGCCCTTTCTGTATCAATAGACCTGAAACTGTAGCACATTTTCTATTTGAATGTCAGGTTTATGTACTCCCTAGAAACAGATGGCTCAAACATTTGTGCCGCTTGTTAGGCACTCGGCAGCACACTGAGGCCCTACGTATTTTAAGGTCTGACTCTCGGCAACTTTACGCCTGTGCCCTTTCCAAATATTTATCTTGGGCATGGCGTATCAGAATTAATAGGCTTAAAATAACTGTTTAATACGTTTTTATTACCTATTTATGACATTTCTCACTTTTTAATGTAAATATAATGATGATTTTTAAAGCTGTGATGAACAATTTTCTTATTGTAATGCTTTTATGATATATTTTTTATCGAAATAAAGCCTTGACTGACTGACTGGCCTAGCAGAATAATGTGTTGGAGGGTGCCTGGATTCCAGCATCCGGTCACCTACAAAAGAAAGCAGCTCTTTGCTCTACCCAAGTAACTACATAGGCTGTGTCCTTCCAGGTCCATGCTCTTCATACTGCTCTTTGGGAAAACTCACCTCAGGTGTCTTTTGGGTTTTCTTTGGGCGAGTGATTGGCAGTGACTCTGAACTGCAATTACCACCTTTAACTATATGTGGTGGTTTCCCACCAGACAATCCTGCTGAGATGTCATCACAAGCACTTTAATCATTACAATCATCTGACCTGTAAGTCAGTCTCAGAAAAAGGATATTAGAAACCTTGTGTACTGCTTCCCTGGAAGCACTGTTGAGTCCCTCAATTTGTTAATGTTTTGTTGTGATTATCAAAGTTGTGTATAAACGTTGTCATACTCGCACCAGCATCCATAGTGCAGTGATCCTCCAACATAAACCTCTTGGCCGGCTTCCCATAATTCCAGAGCTATCTTTGCTTCCTCCATATAGACCATGGCACTATCCCATGGGTAGGGACAGACGGGCAGTGTGAGGATGTGAAATAGAGGTTTGCTCATGAGAACTCTCTTGACGTGACTTTTTCTGTTACACCCAAAGCCACCATCCTTGGGTGTGAACTCGGTATCCTGGTCTCTCCGCTCTTTCTCTGTTCTCTTGCCCTGTCCACATTTAGCTGTTGTCTCTTTAGATTTTCACTTCCAGTCTCTCTGGCCTTGTCTTATTCCCTGGCCTTCACCAGAAGATGCCCGATCTCTGGACTTTTCTTTTCTATGATGTGTGAGACACAGGGGAAATACTAGGAGCCAAAGTTCTTGGAGTTCATGGGGCTCCATACGGATGTACCACTGGATGGCACCCTGCATAAGCAACTACTTGGGATACCAGCCTCTGGTTCTGTGTTTTTGGAAGAACCATGCCCCGATTTCTCCAGCTGGTAATTCAGGCAGATAAATCACGAGGCTTTGGCCAGCATCATTTTTTTAAATTTGTTTTATAGTAGGTGGAAGCATGCTAGGGATAAATATCCTGCTGGTCCCATCTGCTAGGGAAAAACATTTATTGAAAAGATCTAATCCTTGTAAGTAAAACATGAACTGCGATGATTAGATAGTTGAGACATATTGTTATAAGCATCATTAGAAAGGTGAAACCCCAAACAATTAAACCATGTTATTTGGTCCTAATGTTACTCCTAGCTATCTCTAATATCCAAGAGCATGGTAGGAGTACCTTTTTACCAGACCCATATAGAATTATCTAACTCCATCCATTGGTATAATGTCTCAGGAAGGCGGCCTCGGTGCATTAACGAATGTACTCTGTATCAGTGTGCAAACCTGTACACATTTCTGATTGCACAGCTACCTTGCTGCTTAGGATAAACGTCGGGGTCTGGGGAGCTGCATCTCAGTCTCAGCAGCTTCCTTTATAATTCCGCTATGAAGTGCCTCTCGCTGAATTAAAAACAGATGCTGTTTAAATATGAAAACACCTGCCTTATAGAATTCTGCTATAGACACAGAATAACAACTTTATTTAGTCTGAGAAAAAGATTTGTGTCCTATGAGCACATAATAAAGCAAGAACTTCAAGTTCTAGTATGTGTGTCCCTCCCTGGATCTAACAGTGCAGACTACATACAGAATGACAATGTCTCCCAAAAATAAATGAGCGCGTCATGTTCTCGTGTTAATGAAAAACAACTGCAAACCACCATCTTAAAAAGATGCTGACTTAAAAAGGAAAACTAAAATGGAAACAAAATATAATCCCTATAACACAGTAAGTAAAAGGAAGCCATCTTAGATTGGGGAACATCTGAAAGTCTAATTTGAAAATAGACTTCCCCATTAAGGGAAATAAGGATTCGATTCAAAAGATAGATGAAGCACTTTGGTGAACACCTCCAACAAGAACAAGCATTTGCAATGCAATAGGTCTCGCAGTTGTTAAGAGTTTGAGCTATTGGCACTGTAAATGGCATTGCCTTTTATTTATGTGTGGGTTTTTAAAACATAAATAAAAGGCATTGTCATTTACAATGCCAATAGCTCAAACTCGTATAAATGCGAGACCTATTGCATTGCAAATGCTTGTTATAAGAAGTCGTAACAAACTGCAAGTATTTGCTTTTATGACAGAACAATATTAAAAGGAAAGCATAGCCAGCAGACAGTAAATGTACGCAGCCAGGCCTGCTTTGTCTATGGGGGGTGGTGCGTGGCTAAACTGGGGTGACAAATACAAGCATTAGCGAATACTGATCTGCGTGCTGGTGGTACGAAAACATGTTTTAAAATGTGTAATTACCTAAATAATGTAATTACTGAAAAGGCATCAGAGGTTGAAATGTTTATAATTTGAAGAGCACCTAAACCTGTCAAGCGTTTATAAAATGCATGCTACTGCTACCGAATTTGCTATGACACTAGTTTTGAAAGTATATGGTAAAAAGTGAAGTTAATAATTTAGTAAGTATTGGAGCTAACATTTTTCTAAAAAAAAATATATATATACAGGAAACAAACAGTTTTTGCAATGTGTGCAGACGAAGAAATGCGTGCAGACAGGAGCAGATAAACAACCCCAAAAAGTATATTTGAAATGCATGGAGACAGGAGGAGCCGAAGAACTTATAACAAATGGTGGTTAACAAGGAGGTCCTAAATGCAGAGCGATAGCGATCAGGGAAATGAGGCTACAACCAGATCAGGCTTCCCCAGGGACGAGACTCTTAGGGGCCCACAGCCAGGCGTCCTGTCCCCAATCAAAGATTGGGGACAAGATAAGAGAAATGGTGGAGGGACGAATATGGTGGAGAGATCTTCTGCAAAACTCCAGTATCTCCCTGGAGCATTGGTAGGTAGTGGATTGCTCACCTAAAGTGTCTGAACAGCAAGTAGTGGGAGGGATCGGGAATAGTACCAGAGGAAGCGGTATTTGGTAGACGTGAAAGAAGAGATAGAAAGTAGACATCGGGGTAGGGTGCTTAGGAGTGACAGCGCAAGAAAAACTGTGTTGGATTTTAGAGGGCGTAGCATAGGCATGTTTGTTGTCTCCTGTTGAGGCTCTGTGGTTGACGGTGTCGGGGCGACAGGTGTTTTCTATTTGTACTGTAGTTATATGCTGAATGGGACATTCATGAGAGGGGGTGGTGGGGAATAGGGAGAATGTATCGCATATTGGGTTGAAAAGGGTTGTGTGTAACATTTATGGATGAGTGTGTTACATAGGGCTGTGCGGTACGGGCTGTTATTTGTGGTTGGAGGACGTTGTCTAGGGACGGGTAGTGGAACACCTGTATTAAGTGGTGATAGGTCGGTTTTTAGCAGGGGTTATTATGTTTAGTATTTCCTGTGTTGGGTGTATACCCTGGGCTGGTGGTAGGTAGGGTAGAGTTATGAGCACAGCCTGCGGTGACGAAAGATAGGGGGTTGGCGGGGTCACCTGAGTGTAATGCAGTCCTTAGCTGGGCAGCTGCGCTGACATCTGTGACAGATCAGAGTCCGTTACATTCAGACAACCTTCTGTACCGTGGAGCTGCTGAATAATGAATATCTTCTCCTCGGGAGGGGGCGCGGGCGACGCGCTTCTAGGTGAAGAGAAAGGAATGGGCCAAACCCTCGGGGGACATTCCCGGACATCTGCCCCTCGCTACAGCAGGAACATGGAGCGGGGGAGGGGAGAGCCGAGGCGGGGCGGGTGCTGTTGCTGCATTCACTAGAGAAAATGAGCAGGAAGACTTGGGCAGGACAGTGACAGGAGAAGTGGGTGAGGAGGCGGGGAAGAGAAAGGGACATGAAGGGAGCAGGAAGTAAAATAAACTGAAGAAGAGGGGTGGAAGAGGCAACTGAGTAGAAGAGAGAAGGGGGAATGAAGGGGTAGAGAAAAGGACAGCAGAGGGAATGCAGTGAGGGAGACGGGGCAGAAAAGTGGGCACGAGAAGATGGAGTGCGGGAAGGGGAGAGACGTCAAAGAGACCAGTGAAGTGGGGCAGAGGCAGGAGAGAGTGGGAAAGGGTGTGAGGAGAAGGGACAGTATAGGAAGCGAGGCTACGGAAAGAGCGGGGCAGCACAGCGAGCGACCTGCTGGGGTAACAACAGGACTCAGGAGGGTGGCGGAAGAGTGTCAGGTGAGGGAAAGAGTGGCAAAGTAGAGCGGCAGATGAGGGAGTGCGAAACTGAGCGATCGGATCGGGGTATGAAAAGGTTGGAGAGAGGATAGAGAAAGCAAGACTGTGAAGGAGGGAGAAAAGTTAGGAGAGGCAGTGAGAAAGGGGAGATAAATAATAAGGAGCAGCGAGGTAGTGACTGTAAGGGGGAGGACAGCGCACAGAAAGTGAAGGATGAAGGCACGGAGAGAAGAGATGGAAAGGAGCTAACTGTAAACTGAAACTAACAAAAGGAAGTCTCTGACTAGATAAACAAGCACAAGCCCCGCGGAGCGTGGCACGCGCGCTTGGCGGGGGAGCTTGACGACAGTTAATAGCTAACTGTAAACTGAAACTAACAAAAGGAAGTCTCTCACTGGATAAACAAGCACAAGCCCGGCGGAGCGTGGCGCGTACGCTTGGCGGGGGCGGGGGAGCGCATTCCAGGCGGGGGAGCGGACCCTTTGAAGTGCTCCCAAAAGCGGAGTGCATGGCGGCACGATGCGCGTGATTGTGCGCGTGCTAGCCATGCTATCTGCTTTTGGGAGCACTTTGAAAAGCCCTTTTATAATAGTCTCGCTTAGCGATCGCTTACGCGATAGTAAGGCGAGACCTAAAAATGGAGAAACACCAACAGGTTCACATACATGCCAACATTTCAGAAGAGCAAAGCGGGAGATTTTTAAGAAAAAATCGGGAGAAAGGAGCCTTGAATCGGGTTACTGTCATGTATGGGCTTTGGAAGTGTGCTGCTGCAGGATCGGACATTTGAAACGCAAATGCATGTTTTTTTCTTACCTTTCAGAAGCATGGAGACCAATGGCAGGCAGAGAGAGGGTGATGCAAGTGTTGTGCACTGCCCCCCCCCCTCGTGTGTGGCAGCCCGGGCTGAAACAGCTTCCCGGGCACACACACACACAGCCACCCCCCCCCCCACCCCCCCCCCCCCCCCAGTACTTCACAGGTCTTTAAAAGACCGTTCGCTTGGTAATGAGGCTTTGTTGGTTTTTCACCCCTTCTAGAGCCCCTGCATCGCCACTCTGACTATAGCTGGAAGAATTAGCACGTTACACAATACCAGGCCCGGTCAGCTGAAACCCCGAGGAATCTGGTTTCGGGATGCTTGAATCGGGAGGCGGGAGACTAGTCTTGAAATCGGCAGTCTCCCGCCTGAATCGGGAGGGTTGGCATGTCTGGGTTCAGTTTAAGCATTAGAACACAATCGCGGACGCAAGCACTCGCACAGAACGACTCAGATTACTGACATCTTCAGCATGTGACCTGGAACCAAAAGGAGAAAAGATTCACCGATTCTGTTTCGACTGCGAAAGATGACACCAGCATGGAACAGCGTCCCGCCACAAGCAGAAATTGGTGAGAGATAATCCCAGTAATGGGAGACTATCTGCACAGCAAGCACAGAGTGGCAGAGTACACTACAAAAAGAGGGGTGCTGGCTCGAACTCGAAGCAATACTAGAGGAATCTTTCCCAAACCAAAGTAGGTGTCCTGCGAGCCAAGAGTGATGGCACCTGCCCCATTAAAGTAGTATTTTCCCCCCAAACTGTAGTCAAGTAGTCTGTGGCTGCACCTTTCCCCCCAAACATGTAGTTACTAAACTTTTACATATTTGTCCAAGGCTTTGTTTTAGAAGGCAACCGAAAAAGCCAGCCCAACTGGTCGGGGCAGGGTGGAGACGGCTGGACCCACACATCCTCAGCTAAGACCCTGGATACTGGGCAACTTCAAGTATAACACAGAAACGTGTGAAGTGGGAGATCCTACTTTAGTGAAGGGAAACTGGACTGGCAGGGAAGAAAATGTTTCTGCAGCCCCGGGACAGGGAACAAGAGAACAAAGCCACGCAGTCTGTCACGTCCACAGAGAGATCATGGTAGAGGGCAGCAGGGGAACCAACGTTTTGTGCAGATTTGAACCATGTCCTATAATCCCATTCTCCTTGCCACGGTCTCCTGTTCTCACTCGCACACACGCCAGGCACGCTTTAAATCCCGCACCATTGGGAGGAACGCGAAGACAGTACTGGACTGAGAACCAAAACCGGCCCTGGCAAAGTGCTCGGCCGCCCCCCTGGGGTTTGGGGGGCGGCCAAGCTCTTTGCCAGGGTCAGTTTCGGCCGATTTTGTTACAGGGCCGATATTGCAGCTATGCTGCAAAAACGTCCCTGTAACAAAATCGGCCCCCCAGAGGCCCAAAACTGGCCCCACCCTGGCGGCCTACCGGGGAAAAGCCCGGTGCCCGCCACGGCCAGTCCAGCCAGCCGGCCTAAATTTACAGGATACTGGAAGATGCATCAAGCCAGAAGAACAGGTTTACAACAACGATGCCCCCCTCAATGAGTACGGCGGACATCTACCGACTGATCGCTGTAGGCTGCTTACAGGGTGCAGCAGCCCCCCTCGAGTACCGGCGAGGTAAGCTTGCCTGGTTCGCCTACGGGGCAGCCTCAGTTCTACCATCGAAGGTCAGAACAGAAGGTGGAGGAGGTACCTAAGAGCACTCGAAGGCTGCCAAGTCCAATGGAGTAGGGGGGAGGGGTGGGGCACGTCGGAAAACAATTGAACAGGGCCGAGGAGCACAACTTTTAAAAGCCGTGCTAGAACTTCTTTCTCTACAACCTCTGACGTTTGTGGAGTTGCACCGAGCCCACTGCACGCGCTCTCTCTCCTTAGTTACACTGCCTGTCACAACATGACGAGTCCTTTCTCAAACAAACGTCAGGTTTGTTTGTTTTTCCCAAAACGGCCTTTCACCTTTTAGCTCATGAAAGCCCCGTGGCTTGGCCTAGTAGATCCTGTGTGTAAGTAGGTGTCGTCCACTCCGACTCCCTATCGGCCACTGCAAGACATTATCTTCAGTTCCCTATTCTATAAACAGGCCACCGCTATCTCGGAATCCGTAGAATCACCCTGTTGATTCTATATAGACCTCCCGTGAGACTCGGTAAACGTTCTGGGAAATAAACAATAGCCCACATCAGGCCCGGCTCTAGGAATTTTTATTTAGGTGGGCCAAGGGTGCATTTGGGTGGGCCACTGCGGGCTCGATTTGTCGCATATATGTCTGGGCAGGCCTGCTTCAGGGCCCTCCTTAATCTCTTCTTAGTCTTACAAGGCCCAGTGTTTTTTCTATGTAATGTTCCTATGATGGGAAGAGGAGGTTTCTGATGTGGGAGTATCAGGCAAGTGACACTACTCAGACTCCCTCTGTGTGAGTCTTCAGGGAGAATCCCTCTTCATTACTGCCTCCACCTGACCACGGACTCTGCAACGCACTCCCTTACAGGCTTGACTCTGCAGCCACGGGGACCAGGAGATATCGACAATGACCAAAGTCCTCAGGCGAGCTGTACCACGAAGGATGTTGAGTGCTGGGGGGTGAGTGTCCGGATTGGAGACCAACAAGCCTTGGCAACTGCAACCCAGGCCGTCAGAGAAAAGATGCTTCGGTGTGGACCAGCAAGGTCCTGTGAACTCCCCAAGCAATGGAGAATCAGGGCACGTCTGGAGCAACCAGGAAATCCCACTGAAAGTTAAAGTACCCTTCTCAGGTACCCACAGGTCAACGGACCATGGATCGCGAAGGGACCTCAAGAGGAATCACAAAATACCAGCCCACGGAACACTCGTGTAGTGTAGGCCAGTAATTTTCAGTGGAATCACTGCTCGGGGTCTGGACTACAAGTAGCCCAAAGCACAGCTTCAAAGATTGCCAAAAAGCATATGCTGCTGCAAATGTGCATGGTGTCCAGGGGTTCGGGTTGCACGGTCCCCACGAGGGCTGCGGGTCTCACGTTTGCTGAGAGCACTGGTCGGCCTCGGGGAAGCTTAGGAACCCACCTCCTGTGTTGCAAAATCTTCGGAGTCCTTCAGGAGCTGCGTAGATGTAGTGTAGATAGTTGAAGTACTTGGTTTCTGTAGCAGAGTTTCGTCCAGGTAAATCTAAAGTCCTATAACCAGGGGTTCCTACTTTTTTACCCAAGGAAGGGGTGGGATACACTCTGGGGAACCACCTATGGGAGGTTCAGGGCAGAGGGGAGGCTACACCCATGTCCTTTGTCCAGTTTCAAGCCAGAGCAGGGGCTGATAGCCCCTGCAACCGGTTTGAGCTGGACTATGCACAGGGACACCAAATGTGCCCCCAGTGCCGACATCAAAGCACTCTCAGTGTACCCAACCAGCCCCAATACACTAAAGCCTGTCTTAGAGGTGGTCACAACTCCCTGTGACAGGAAACCTATTGTCCAGCCGTCCCCTGCCAGAGTTTCATCCAGCAGCAGGAGGGCAGACTCGTGCCTGTGGCTGGCAGCATCCATTTTCTGATGCCAGGGTTTGTAAAGCTGGTACCGGGTGTACCGGTGCTGTCATGTTTCTCCCTCTAGTAGGGTGGAATCATACCCCCATACCAGTTACTGGTGTGGAGGTATGATTCCAAGGTGTTTGACACCAAACACGACATGTTTCCATGCAGCCGCTTTAAAGTTAGCATTTACCACGTGGATATAATGCACTTAAGTATATATGGTTGGCTGCATTACAAACAACCTCGCAATAGAGGTTCCAAAAGCTGCAGAGGGGCTCTGCTCATGCATGGGCACCCTCTCATATAAAACCCAGCACCCTGCCTTTAGGATTGATAAAGCCTGCCATAGGGGTGACTGATAGGTTTATATGTGCAGTGATTAGGATAGCTATAGTGAACCTATATCTAAGTAAGGGTTGCATACACCACCTTGCACAGGCTGCTGTAGCAGACCTGTTGTGCCATTTTGAATGATCTCCCAGGGGTGGCATAATACATGCTGCAGCCCCTGAGAGGTCTCTGGGGTACCTATGCCCTGGGTATAAAGTATACCATATACTAGGGACTTATGAGGGTACGTCACACACACTAGCCCTAGTAGTTAACTAGGGATGGAAACTAGAGGCACAGGACCTAGGGACTAGCCAGCCTCCAATACGACATATAAACACAAATGGGGCTGTCCCTAGTTGGGATTTCTACAGGATTACTAGAGATGCATGTCCAGTGGGGGCATCTCACAAAAAGTGAAGGACTGGCCTCACACACCACCTGGTGTCATGCTTCATCATAGGCCGTCCTCGCCGCCCAAGAAAGCTCTGACCGGAGTTTGGAGCAACCCAGTTCATGATGGTCTGGATTTTGCTCACAATGGTTGAACCTGGTATCCACCCACAAGGTGGCCCAGGTACACAACTTGACTCTGCCCTATCTGGCACTCGGTGGCCTTGATAGTTAGGCCTGCTTTCTGCAGGGCCTCCAAAACATTTCTCAGGTGAACAAGGTGATCCTCCCAGGTGGTGCTAAAGACAGCAATATCATCTAGATATGCTGCACTATAGGCTTCCAGGCCTGTAAGGACTTTGTTCACCAACCTTTGAAAAGTGGCAGGTGCATTCTTCAAACCAAAGGGCATAACCACAAATTGGTAGTGCCCACTAGGGGTAGAAAATGCTGTCTTTGGCTTTGCTAGTCTGATCTGCCAGTAGACATCTGTTAGGTCAAATGTGCTCAGAAACTTGGCGGAGGCCAAAGTATCTATAAACTCATCTGCCCTAGGGATTAGATGGGCATCAATCCTAGTGACTGCATTGGGACCTCTGTAGTCTACACAAAACCTCATCTCTCTTTTACCATCTTTGGTGTGAGGTTTGGATACCAAGACTACTGGACTAGCCCAAGGGCTATCTGAGGGTTCAATTTCACGCATATCTAACATCTTCTGGACTTCAGTCCTGATACAGTCCCTGACGTGGTCAAGTTGCCTGTAAATCGTATTTTTAACAGGCAGACTGTCCCCAGTGCCACTTCATGAGTGCACCAGGTAGTCTGACTTGGAGTCAGTGAAAACATATGTCTAAACTGATTGAGAACTTTTCTGCAATCAGTTTGTTGTTGGACAGTGAGGCTGCCTGCCAATTCTACACCATCTACTTAACCATCATCAGGGTTCTGTGAGAGCAGGTCAGGGAGTGGATCACTCTCTTCCTCCTGTACCTCATCAGTAGCCATGAGCAAGCCCATGTCAGCCCTGTCAACATATGGTTTGAGCCTGTTGACATAGCGCACCCTATGGGGACACCTGGGAGTTCCAAGGTCCACCAGGTAGGTAACCTCTCCCTTCTGCTCAATTATGGTATGGGGGCCACTCCTCTTTTCTTGGAGCTCTGCTGGAGCCACAGGCTCCAACACCCATACTTTCTGTCCTGGCTGGTAAACAGTCAGCACAGCCTTTTGGTCATGCCGGGCCTTTTGCAATTCCTGGCTAGCCTCAAGGTTTTTATTTGCCTTCTTTATGTACTCAGCCATCCTGGAGCGGAGACCAAGTACATAGTCCCCAATATCCTGTTTAGGGGGTTTGAGAGGTAACTCCCATCCCTCCTTCACTAGACGTAATGGACCCCTAACTGGATGTCTAAACAGAAGTTCAAATGGGCTGTAACCAACCCCCTTCTGTGGAACCTCTCTGTAGGCAAAGAGAAGGCAGGGCAAATGTATGTCCTATCTGTGCCTAAGCTTTTCTGGGAGACCTTTAATCATGCCCTTGAGGGTTTTGTTGAACCTTCCAACTAACCCATTGCATTGTGGGTGATAAGGGGATGTACATTTTTAGGTCTCGCCTAGGCAGCGCTTGCGCTGTCTCGTTGAGACATGCAGTATACACTATAGTGTGGAAGCTTTGTGGAAGCTCCACCCACTCTCCGCCCATCATTTTCATTGGATTGTGTCTTAAATGCAGCCTTGAGATTGGTTGTAGGCGTGTTAGTCCCTCCTTATGATGGACATGTCTTCAATTGTGTCCTTCCACAGCTATTGGCCCCTTTACTCCACAGACTACTTTCTTCTGTACCTTCCCCCCTCCCTCCCACAGTCTGATGCCTTCTCGCGCCCTCCCTTTTCCCGAGTCCTATTGCAGGGCCAATGCTTGTTTTAACAGAAAGCAAGAAACTGCTGTACTGACTAAAGCTGTTTGTTTTAACAGTTGACTCCCTGGAGTATCGCAGTGGAACAATCAGTGATGCACACGCAATCCCTGCCTTTCAATTTTCAGGGCAGTGCGTCTCTTCGGCATTGCTGTATTGTAGCATGCAGTTTACAGTGCCCCGGGGGCATAAGCAGGGACCGACTACAGTGCTCCTGTATTAGCACGTAGTCTGCGGTGCCCCTGGGGCACAAGCAGGCATCCACTTCGGTGTGCTTTTCTTCTGGTAAACGGGGACACGAAAAGAGCGAGTACGGCAGACATGGACACTAGTAAGGCTTTTATTTAAGCTATGTGGTCAGTCGAATTGTGTCTCCCTAGCTTGCAGCTCGATATGCATGTATTAAATATCGGTATTCAATAACATTGCCTTCTCGCGCCCTCCCTTTTCCCGAGTCCTATTGCAGGGCCAATGCTTGTTTTAACAGAAAGCAAGAAACTGCTGTACCGACTAAAGCGGTTTGTTTTAACAGTTGACTCCCTGGAGTATCGCAGTGGAACAATCAGTGATGCACACGCAATCCCTGCCTTTCGATTTTCAGGGCAGTGCGTCTCTTCGGCATTACTGTATTGTAGAATGCAGTTAACAGTGCCCCGGGGGCACAAGCAGGGACCGACTACAGTGCTCCTGTATTAGCACGTAGTCTGCGGTGCCCCCGGGGCACAAGCAGGCATCCACTTCGGTGTGCTTTTCCTCTGGTAAACGGGAACACAAAAAGAGCGAGTACGGCAGACATGGACACTAGTAAGGCTTTTATTAAAGCTATGTGGTCAGTCGAATTGTGTCTCCCTAGCCTGCAGCTCGATATGCATGTATTAAATATCGGTATTCAATAACATATCTGGGTTCAATAAAGTTTTTTTTTTCATAGTGTTCGGCCCTTGTGTTAACTTTTAGAATGAATTGGTCCTCTAGAAGGGCAAAACTCATTTTGGGGGGTACATCAGGTTCAGCAGACGGGGACTGGCGGCGACAAAGCATCAAACGCTCTGGTAAATATGAAATGTGAAGAGCAGAGCGATGCTTCCAAGTTCACCCCTGAACACGAAGAGCAGCGCGGTCCAGGGTAGGAGCAGCTCTGAGACGGCTGTGGCACTGCTCAGCATCAGAGGGACAAAAGGAGGCTCCACGCTAAAGCGAGCTGTGGCTCTCTGGGAGCAAGATGAGCCCTGTGCGCTTCCCAGTCACTCAATGCACACTGTGCATCTGAAGAGCTGCCACCAATTAGCTTAACCCTAAAAAATAAAGCAGCTTCCCGTTTTTTATGTGCAGTCTTTTAGAACACCAAAAAACAATGAATGTATTTTTTCCAGTGCTGACTTCCGAAAGAGCCTCTGTGTAAAGAGATCACACAATTTTAAACGTATTTGTCACACGCTATCAGAATAAGCAGTAGGGTGATTTGCATATGATAAACAACCTGCTCCCTGGCAGAGAGTATGGCAGTTTGCTTGTGTTGTATTCCGTGTGTTGTCCACTGTATTGCTCTCGTGCCTTGCAATCAGCTGGGCTTTCTAGAACCCCCAGCTGACAGTTAATTATTTCATTTGCCAGCGGAGCCCGACCTCTGCGGTCGCCGCCCTTGCGTTCTCTCCATTCTTTCATCCTGTGTTGGTCTACAATAAATATAAATTTGACTGCACCTTTCCTGCATCCGTTTTCGTCTTTACAGTTTATGTCTTCAGTGAGCCTGGCAGTATTGCAAAACAGTAGTTTGTGCTGACCTTTCGGACTCAAGCTACTAGCTACACCTTCCTGATGAGGCCCAGCATGCCAAAACCAGTTTGTTCAGTTTGGGTCACGACTTGCACTATTCCTTTTGTGGCAGAAGAGGTGCCACAAGGCTGGCTGAAGCCAATTTAGGATTGATTTTGTTCCTATTTGGAGACGACATCGCCAGCAGGTCGAGCTGAACTGCTTCTAATTTGGGCAGGGCAAAGGCGGAGGTGCATAACGTTGGCCCTTGTCTGTTGTGGTACATTGAGCTAAAAATATGGACTGGAATGTGGCTGACTGCCTAAGAATAATTTAAGGTTTCCATTCATAACCTTTTTTTTTTCCGTTTCTCATAATATATATATTATGTACACGTATGTCACACTTCTTACCTGCAACATTTGACTTTTGAAAATCACATGTGACGTACGCTTTCAATCGCTCAAAGCTTAAGTTTGGTTTATACCAAGAAAAACATTTGCCATCGGTGATCATTAAAAGACGCTAGTGTATCTGTGTTTTAAACTGATGCCTTTTATTCACTCTGAGAGGAAACTGACAGCTGTTTATGACATGCAGTCAACAATTTTTTTATTAAATCAGCATCACAGAACATATTTACGGTTAGAATAATAAATACAAAGATGTCGAAATCATAGGCTTACAGGGGGCGCAGGACTAACTGGATTTCGGATTATAAAATAGGGATTTGTATTGATTACATTTACATAGTGAGAATAATGTGCATCGTATGTTATCTTAAAATTGTGAGTGATAGATGATTTAAGAGCATCTTAGATTTGTAAGTCAACCTCAGCCCATACTTCAGTATTACAAGAGGTTTCAGTCGCACAATAAAGAGATTTTTCAGGGCTTTTATTTAGAAAGAAATATATGGCAACACATGGTAGACAAGCAATCAGTATGCCAGTAAAAGATTTAAATTGTAATGTTTAAAAACCACGTAAGTCTCCTATTCATAATATGCATTTGCCAGAAATAGTCAAGAGCCATTATAGTGTTGACTCAACATAGTAAGGAAGAGGGTCTGTACAAAGAGGGATGGGAATTTTTCGTATAAACATGACTTAATGTTCCCTGTTTTGCTGAGTATATCTTACAACAAACCATGATTCATGAATATAAATGCCTTAACACATTTTTAATTTAAATAGCCTTATCTTCATATTACCTGCCGTTCAGTACCTCTACCGTGTTGGATCTGTTGTACGCTGTGCCTGCTGTCTCAAACGGCGTCTGCGTCAGAGGTTGCTTGCAGTACTTGGAATACACTAACCCCCGGCTAGCTGTTCAGTCTTAAGAGATAATTTGGGACAACTTTAAGACTGATTTGCAGATGGTGGGTCCTCTTCTCTAATGCCACAAATTAGTAAAGAAATATTGTATGAAAATTTACCTAGAGTGCCTACTTTAGATTATTTCAGGTTTATTTGTATTTGTGTTTCTCAATAAGTCACCTAGACAGATGCGCCAAAAACAGTTTAGATGATGCATACATTTACAGCAGTGTACTAAGGAGAAGGTTATTACATTGGCCGCCATATCATAATATGCACTAGTCTAGGCAGCAATGGTAATAGGTTCATATAATGAATTACTTCATCCTTGTTATTTAAACTTTTCAACATGCAGTATTTTCTTTTCGCCCCAGTTGTCCCCTTTTCTCAGATTCGTTTAATCTACTCTTCATTTTCCTCCTTTCTCTAACATGCTTTCTGTTCCATTTCCTTTCCTCTTTCATTTCTTTGGTAGGTAAAAAACACTGTCATTTACAATGCCAATACCTCTAACTTTCCCAAATGCGAGACCAATTTGCATTGCAAATGCTTGTTAATTTACTCCACACTCCTTCCACATAGCAGTCAAGTAACTAGACATGACATGAAGTTTGCATCTCCGTCTGATGCTACCTCCTTAGGGAAACCCACTCTGGAAAAGATTCCCAGGAGGGCTCTTGCCACCACAGGTGCTGTGGTGGTTCTAAGGGGAATTGTTTCTGGATAGCTGGATACCTAGTCCACCACCAGTATAAATCTGTGCCCAGGTGCAGTTTGAGGATCCATGGGACCAACTATATCAATCCCAACCCTCTCAAAGGGAACCCCCACCAGGTATGATTTGCTCAGAAGCCACAAGATCTGTTGTCACCACTGTGACACTTGCTCCTATGTCCCTGAATGCCAAGGCCTCTTTTCCATTTATCAAAGGCTGCTGTCTGTATTTGCCCTGATTACTGGGACTGACAAATAAGGAGGTACTATCCATGCCTCCATCACAGATCAGTACAGCCTGAGTAGGAACTCTGACTAGGCCAGAGTCCATCTCAGATCCCAGGGTTAACCCTACTACACCCTTTTCTGAGTACCACCACTTGGAGCTGAACTAGGGGGAACAGTTGCCTTAGGGGCAATGGTGGCTGGAGTTGAGTCCTTGGACTTGGTACAATCACTTGTCCAATGGGTCTTCTGTTTACAGATTTGACACCATGGTTTCTTCTTGCCTTTTCCCTTGTTGGATTGTGACTCCCCATCCGATGCAGATTCTTGGGGCCCTTGAGAAGGCTTCTGGTCTTTACCCTTCTCCCCACCCTTATCAGAGTTTTTGGAATCCTGCTACTTGGAGTCACCACCTTGGTTCTGAACCTTCTGCCTCACCCTGGTTCTGACTTATTTGTCTGCCTTCTGGCCCAATTCTTGGGGAGAGGTCAGATCAGAGTCCACCAGGCACTGATGCAACAACTGATTTTGACAATTATTAAGGATCTGCTCCCTCATAATTAAACTGTACAATCCTTTAAAATCACACACTTTACTGCAAAGTAATCAGCCTTCCAGAGCCTTAGTAGCACAATCTACAAAGTCAACCCAGTCTTGAGTCCGTGCCTTTTGGGTATCTCTGAACTTAATCCTGTATTGTTCAGTGGTTAAGCCAAACCCATCAATCAGTGCACTCTTCAAGACTGTATAATTATCAGCATCCTCTTCTCGAACAGTAAGGCGCTTGTATCTACCTTTGTCTGCAAATGAGAGCCACAAGATTGCTGCCACTGCTCCTGAAGGACCCTCTGTACTTTACAGGCCCTCTCCAGTGCAGTTATCCGTTTGTGGATGTCATCCCCCTCTGGTAGGGAGGGACAATCTTGTTCAGGTTCCTATGGTCATGAGTATTTTCTCTACCTCTAGGGACACTGTTGCTGCCACCATGGGGCTCTAGTCCGAACTTTCTAGAAGATCTCTGAAGCTCCAGGGATTCCCTATCTAAGGCCAATTGCTTTCTCTTGATTCTGAGCTTAGCTCTCTCGAAGTCAAGCAGTTGGCACTTCTTATCATAAGAGGACTCTCTTTTATGAGAATAAGTCCTATGAGAAATAGAATTCCCTACAGAAGTACCAGAATGATTAGATTCCTGAGAAGGAGATCTTGATCTTCTTGGTAAACTGTTAACCCTTCCAGGTGGGGTAAAGAGAGGACCACTGAGGTCTTCTCCCTCACCTTCAGGAAGAATTGGATTGTTCAGGTTAGAATCATCTTGATCCTCCTAGCCAGCATCAGGGTCAGGTCATAGAGGTTTTCACCTCCTGACCTGACCCTGATGTCCCACCCAACTTGCCTGCCTCATCAGACCCTGGGGTCTTTCTGAGGTCATCTAAAAGCAAAGCCTCTATGAGGCGTTGAGTTCTGGGAGTTTTTCCTGTCTTCAGTTTCCTAGCAGTACACATACTCCTCAATTCTTGGACTGGGATATGGTCATACTTAGTGGTCAGAGCCCCACTTGGTTCTGCCCTAGAAGACATACTAGTGTTATGTGGTGTGGCACCTACCTAACCTAGTGGGAACTACTAAACTCTCTTGAGTTGGGGAAAGGGTGTGCTAGACCCTTGACTTATCCAACTCTAAGTTCAATAGACTTGGTTTATATGTACCTGTGTACCTACAGTGACTTTCAGTTAGTCACTCAATAAGATTATCTGGTAAAGCAATGGCAAGCTTGAATCCCAACTGCTGCACACCAAATGCCCACTTTAACTAGTGGACAGCATATACCAGGCCAATTTCTCACAGTAGGCACAAAAGGAAGAGAGGACTCTGAGCCTGAGTGTGAATGTCCAGATTGCCTGTGCACCGCACATGGCATGAAGAAAGTGATATATGCAGCGCCACCCAGTGGTCCACTGCGACACCGCTGTACTGGCAAACACATAGGAGGATCTTTAAGACAAAGGATCGGTTCCAACCTGCACACCTAGTTTGATCATTTCCAAAAGTTTAAGATACTAATGTAGTGTTTAATGAACAATGCGTACTGCTGTGAGCTTGAGGACCTGCCTGTGGCCCTTTGAACAAATCTGCTCTATAATCTCACTACAAAGTCATACAAGGAGGAATTGTTATCATCCACGGTACCACTCCTAAACTATAATATTTACCCATGCCTCATCATTGTGCAAGAGGGAACCCAATGATGAAGCATGTTACCTTTGGGTGAGTGAGGGTTCTCGTCTTTACAAAAATAATTGTCTTTCCAATTTTTAACCTTTCTCATTATTTCTCAACTTACATTTTGGTATGGTTGTCACACCAGCCGGGTATTTTTTGTGAGTATTATAACAAATCTACTCTGAAAGGGAAACGAAGAAAACTCTGTTCCAACGCACAGTGCACTGCGAGCAGCCCCTAAGGTTTCAATCTAAAGCATATACATTTTACATCGTTCACTTATCACATGTGTGTATTCTGTTTAAATGATAAGTGAAAGATGTAAAATGTTTATGCTTTAGATTGAAACCTTAGGGGCTGCTCTCAGTGCGCTGTGCGTTGGAACGGAGTTTTCTCCGTATCCCTTTCAGAGTAAACACATAGTAGGAGCCATTCAGTGAATAGAAGCAGACGTCTGAGGAAAAGTCTTCTTCTGATCTGCATAATTTGTACCGAGACTTCATTGTTTTTTCATTGCCATCTCGTGTCAAAACATTTCCACACGACCCACCTGGTCGTTTCTACTGATGCCTGGGAAAATTCTAACTGACATGACAAAAACCATCTTGCAGCCTGCATTTCTGCCCAGGAACTGTCGCACACCCAACCCCCCTGTTCTTTGCAGTTCAACAGGAAGCCATGAGACACTCAAGCCCTGGGTAAATGATTTGTTTTCCATCTCCTGCTCCCAGCCTGGTAAACATCCTTGACACCGTGATCAGGTTATCTGGATAATGGTCTGTCTGCTGGACCTTGATCAGGGTGATTAAACAATGACCTGAAAGACCGGGCTTTGATCAAGCTGAGTGAACAATGACCTGCAAGACCAGCTTTGATCACACTGAGTGAACAATGATTTGTGTACCAAGCCTTGACCAGGTCACCACCTACAAACATCGTCTGGATCTGGTTATCAACTGAAAACACTGCCCTGATTGAACAATGGACTAACAGCCAAAAGACTGCAATGAAAAAGTATAAAAGGCTTGTAGGCTGCGGAGTAAAGCAGCAGCCTCCTGGGTTTTGTCTCTGACTAGCTTGGGACTCTGTTCCATAGCCCGGGCTATTTGAATAAATCTGGGTTCCTCCTGCAGACGAAGGCTCCTGTGTCTCCTTTTACTACGTATGGAGGATATGGAAGACTTGGGCGGTTCCCCCGCCGCCGAGACCCAGTAAGTGGGTTATTCCGATTCTTCAAATGGCACCCGAATAAGGACTCCACGAGCATGAAGGTCAGGCCCGGTGGATGTGAGGAGGTGCACGGAGAGACTTCGACGGAGGCGCCCTACCCGAGGGATTCTTGCAATCTGGTAAAGCCGAACGACTCGCCCCGCTGTTCTTCCCCACCCGGTCTGGGTCACATGCCCGCGTTCTCGCTGGAGTCCCCTAGCAAATAATTTCTGGAGCAGGACACAGCCCTACGTCTGCAGAAGAGAACTACACCTGTAAGGTAAGGGTGGACTGATCACCCACCAAGTCTGTATGATTCTGTTATTGACTTTTGCAAAAGCCAAGCTGTTATTGACTTTTGCAAAAGCCAAGCAAGCGAGGTGAGTTTTTAAAAACCCGCTGGTGTCTGTTCTGTATGATTCTGCTGTTATTGACTTTTGCAAAAGCCAAGCAAGCGAGGTGAGTTTTTTAAAACCCGCTGGTGTCTGTTATCTGTTTACAAGCATGCCAGTCAGTAGTAAGTTCAAGAAATTATGTCCCTTCTGGAGGAAGCGGCTTGTCCGCTTCCTCCAGAATGGACCCCTGGCCATACAATGTATGTTAAACATGGTCCTTCTGCCATAATGTTTTCCTCATTCTGGGTAAAATATACGAAACAAAGTAACGCGGAATTACAGTGGCCACTTTATGGCTCCTTTAATTCCCAAGTTCTCTCCAACTTAGAGGAACAATTAATGAAAAGAAAAAGGCGCCCGTCTATATTTGAATCTGTCCGATTTTGGAGGAAAGAGATAGAGCAGAGAGCTAGAAAGCAGAAGGCTCAAGAAAGAAAACAGGAACGTATGTCAATGGCCGACCACGCCAGAGAAAATTTACAAAATCAAATGACAAAATCGGTAGAAATAGCCGATAGGGAGCATGGTGCCTGGGTACAAAAATGTTATCCAGCTCGTGAGGAGAACGGAAAGGGCGATATGGAAGGGGGAGAAGAAGGTGATTCCTTACTTGATACCATGCTAGAAAGAAAGCCCGCCTGCATATGCCCCAATGTACCCTGCCCTGACGCCTCACACCCCGCATGTCCCCCCGCCACAGCCCACTCCTGCCCCCACTGCCCCTCCTACTGTTCTCCCTGACACATCGACCCTCCCTATTTTTCCTATGACACCGACCACGCACGCTAACCCTGTCCTCGCTGCGGGAATGACAATAAGTCCCCATCCGCCCAACCCCTGCGGCTTTACCCCTACTCGCCCTTTCCCTACTTCCCCGTGGTCTACAGTTAAGCAGGATCTATATAAATTGTTGAATTCCCCCCGACTGGCCTCCTTGCGCTCTGCAGTCAGCTTTTCATCCCTTCGAGAAAATGACCTGCCGAAGCAACAGTGTGAATGTGGGATAAATAACGGGAATATTTATACCTTTAAAGAAATATGGTCCACCTTTTCCCAGTGGACAATTATGGAACAGACCACCTGGGCTGAATACTTGTGTACCCTGGTCATGCAAAGATTTGAGAATGCGCTTATGCAGATACCCACTGGATTAATGGACCTTAGGTCACAAATAAAAAGAGGCGATGTTCAGGGAGAGGGGATGTTTGGCGCTATGTCTACTTTAATGGCTTACCGTGATATGACCGCTTTTCCCAACACCCCTCTAGAAACAGCTATGCCAACGAGAGAGGCCCCTGTCTTTGTTAACGCACTTACCGATGGCCAAAATAATGGCCGAGGGGCTGTTGAGGCACACTGGCGCAGGCTTTGGGTTCATGTTCCTTGGAAAAGGTCAGAAGTAATACAGTTAAAAGGACAATTACCAGATCCCCGGAAGAATTCGGCTGCCTTTTACAGAGAATTAGGTCAGATTATATTTGCAGGTACTCTCATTCTTGAGGATATAGATGTACTTTTTGGTACGGTTGTCCCCACTGAAATTTGGGACAAGATTCGACATACTGACCATGAAGTGGCATTGGGAGATAAATGGGCTAACCTAGAGGCTATGGAAGAAGCAAGGGTAGGAGGAACTAAACCAGAAGCTGCCATCCTGACTTTGCCCGGTAAAATAATGACGTTTATGAAAACACTTTTGCCGGAAACTGTCATTAACTGGGATAAAATAAACGCCTGTAGGCAGCGAAAAGATGAGAATATGGCTGACTTCTTTACCCGTTTCGAGACAGAATACAAGGGACATAGTGGTTTGGATCCCCGGACCCCAGGTTCTGGCCCAGTGTTTGTCGTTAAGTTTGTCAGCAACTTGCTTCCTGAGATCTCCGCCAGGCTTAAGAAGGTTGAAAGTACGTGGTCTGCCCAAACAATGACTGGTATCTTGGCTATGGCACAATATCACGAGAATAGGGAGAACGAAGATAGAGACAAGGAAAGTAAGAAGGTTAGGGATCTTAAGACTAAGGCACTTCTGCAGCAGGCTTACCCTCCCCGAGGTCCCGATGCCCGCGGGAATTTCAGACCCCAACCCCAACTCACTCCGAGGGCTCGCCAGTCTACCCCCTCCAGCCCTCAACGTACGGGAGCCCTCCAAACAGATCAGTGTGCTTATTGTAAGGGGTACGGCCATTGGATAGATGAGTGTCCCATGTTAGCTGAAAACATCCGAACAGGGAAGACTCGGCCTCGCGCTCCCAGGGAGGGGAGGACGACTAGGGACCATGGCCCGCCCCATCCACAGGATAAAGAACGCAGGCCCAGGAATGATGCTCCCTGCCGGCAGCGCCCGGCCAATAGGTTTGATGGGTACGAAGCCACATGCACTTATTACAATGATGATTATGGCGAAGTTGATGAGACAGGGTCCTACCAAGCATAGGACAGCCAGGAAAGGGGTACTACCAGAGTGCAAATTCCAGTGGGTCAAAGGGGCCCGCATGTTCAAATGTCAGTTGTGGGGAATGATCAGAATGTTCTTTTGGATACTGGGGCCACCAGGTCTTCTATTGCACGTCTGTCAGTCCCGGAGGCACCCCTTTCTGGCAATATGAATGTCTCCGTGGGTTTTGCAGGAACACCTGTGACCAGCCCTGTCTCTGAACCCCTCCCTCTCGATATTGGCCCTGCACCTGTTGACGCTCCCTTGGTCCTTACTACAGGTTGCAGTGAAAACTTTTTAGGCATGGATTTACTGAAAGCTCTGTATGCGACCATATCATGTAGTCCCCAAGGTGTATCCCTAACAATTTCTCCCACCGCAGCTTCCTATATGTACCTGTCCGGTCCCTTCCCGCCAGAGTTGCAGTCTTTACCTTCCTCCCTCTGGGCATCATCAGACACTGATGTAGGGTGTCTCAACATATCACCTCATGTGGTACGCATCCAGCCAGGTGCACTTCTCCCCCGCCTCCGGCAGTATCGACTACCCACGGAAGGAGAAATGGCCCTTTTGACAATAATATCTGAATTGATGGAGAAGGGCGTAGTGGAGGAAACACATGGCAATATCTGTAACAGTCCCATTATTCCTGTTCTTAAAAAGACCAATGGAGATGCTCTCTTCCCTAAAATATACAGATTCGTAATTGACCTAAGAGCCCTTAACAAAATAACAATCTCCCAATATCCTGTTGTCCCCGATATTACAGCCCTCTTAACGATGGCACCTTCTGACACCACGCACTTTTCTGTCATAGACCTGAAGAATGCTTTTTTCAGCATTCCTATACATCCTGACAGCAGACATTTTTTTGGTTTCTCCCTTGGTGGGCGGAGCTATAGATTCTGCCGTGCCCCTCAAAGTTTTACCGAGAGCCCGAGTATCTATAGTCAAGTCCTAAAAAGTCAACTAGATTCCTTGGAACTCCCTGATAATTCCACACAATTACAATATGCTGCAAATTCTGCCCCAGCATGTAAAGAAGCAACTATCTGTCTGTTACGCCACCTTGCCCTCCATAATCACAAAGTCTCTTTGAAAAAGCTTCAGTTTTGTCAACAGAAGGTGACCTATTTAGGTCATCTCCTCTCGAAGGAGGGAAGGCAGCTCACCGCTGATCGTATAGCCATTATCAATGCTATGACGGCCCCACAACCACAAAAGCAGGTGCGAGCCTTCATAGGCCTAACCTCATACTGTAGACAGTGGATTTCCAACTTTTCGGCCATGGTCAAACCTCTTCTTGCCCTCACCACTAAAGACATATCAGACAGTTCCTTTCCATGGACTAGAGAGCATGCGCAGGCCTTCCAAGATTTAAAGAGGGCTCTGTGTACTGCTCCAGTCCTCGGTACTCCTGATTATAGCAAACAATTTTTTCTTTTTGTGCATGAGACAGATGGCTGTGCATGCGCTGTCTTGACCCAGATGTTCGGTGGTCACCATCGGCCATTTGCCTATTTTTCAGCCATCTTAGATCCTGTTGCAAGGGCTCTCCCAGGATGCCTACGGGCGACCGCTGCGGCTGCCCTCATGGTCCGTCAGAGTGCGGGAATCGTCATGAACTCCCCCCTGACTCTGATGCTCCCCCATTCTGTAGATACCCTCCTTAATAACACCAAGACACAGTACCTCACTAGCGCACGTCTCACAGGATATGAACTGACACTCTTTGCCAGCCACATTAACATCAAAAGATGCACTGTACTAAACCCCGCCACATTACTCCCACTGGATACTCAGGATGCCCACTTAGACCCACATGACTGCATATTAAGGACAGAGGAGGAGACGAAGGGACGGGTTGACTTACAGGATACCCCGATAGCAGAACCAGAAGGTTCACTGTATGTGGACGGATCATGTCTCAGTGGGCCAGATGGTAACACCTCAGCCGCCTATGCCCTCACGACCTTAGGGCAAGTAGTAGAAACAGCTCAGATTCCACAGTGCTCTGCTCAAGCAGCAGAATTAGTGGCCCTCACTAGAGCCGGTGAGTTAAGCAAAGGGATGACGGTGAATATTTATACTGACAGCCAATATTCCTTCGGGGAGGCCCACAACTTCGGGAGGTTATGGAAAGAAAGGAATTTCCTTACTTCCCATGGGACCAAGATTCAACATGGCCCCCTAATTCACCGATTGTTAGACTCCCTGACACTCCCCAGAAAGGTAGCCATTATAAAATGTAAAGCCCATAAGAAAGTGACAGATGATGTTGGGAAAGGCAATGCCCTGGCTGACCAGACGGCCAGACAAACAGCTCTTAGAAAAAGGGAAGGAATGTATGTAGGAGGTCCCGCTAGGTGGGTGACAGACGAGGGCATGGTTGAAAACACAGTACAGAGTGTGATTGATATTCAGTCCCATACTACTCCTAAGGAACTAAGGGTGTGGAAGGAGCAATTAGCAAAGGAGGGAATTGATGGTTGCTGGGTCCGTACGACTATGGAAAGACAATGGATGTTACCTGACAGTCATGTGCTACCAGTAGTTACGATGGCCCATGGTCCTGCACATATTAGTGCAAAAGGGATATGTTAACTGTTGTAACCTACATGGTACAACTCTAAGATACCAGCATATGCTGAAAAGCTGGTTAAAACATGCATGATTTGCCTAATGTATAACCCAGGAAAGGCACAGTTACCCCTAAGGGAGGATTCTCTCCTCCTACCTTCCCTTTTGAAGTCCTCCAAATGGATTACATCCAGATGGACAGATGTAACAATTTGAAATATGTCCTGGTGGTGGTCTGTACCTTCAGCCGATGGGTGGAGGCCTACCCCGTCAAAGACTGCACCGCTATCACTACCGCCAAAGTGCTATTAAAAAAGTACCTCCCACGATTCGGTTTACCCCGCTTGGTCTGGAGTGACAACGGGACACACTTTACGGCTGAGATTATGGAATATATCTGTACAGCATTGGGTATAAAACAAAAATGTCATGCAGCTTACCACCCCCAGTCAGCAGGTCTAGTGGAGGTGTACAATGGCATCCTAAAAACTAAAATGGCCAAAATAGTAGCCGAGATGGGTGTCTCTTGGGTTGATGCTCTTCCCTTGGCCCTACTGTCTACCAGAACAACGGCCCACACCAGGATAGGGCTATCCCCCCATGAGATTGTGTTTGGGAGGCCTGCCAATGTATGGGGTGTCCAACGGCCTAAGAAACTGTCTGATGTTGAATACCCTGGATTAACTGATTATCTGTACAGTCTAACTAATACCTTTCGTACTCTTTATCACCAGGTGCATGAGGCCATACCTGACAAAAGTGAGGGCCCAGGACACGTCATTCAACCTGGTGATTGGGTCTTAGTGAGAAATTTTCAACGGACCAAGAGCCTCGAGCCCCGCTGGACACAGCCCCGTCAGGTGTTGCTGGCCCCCCGCACCGCCGTGAAAGTAGAAGGTCGGAAGAATTGGGTGCATTGGTCTCACTGCAGGCGTGTCCCTCTGCCCCTCCCCTATGATCAGTGGGTGAGGGAAGGACAAGGAGACTCAGAAACAGTCCCGACGTTTGTCCCATTCAGCGATGCCAGACTGCATTCTACATCTACGGAAGCAGAGAGTGACAGCATACTGAAAGGAAGGGTGGAACCCTCCCTTAACTCTGCTCAACACCAAGAACAATTGTTTCCCGACCATACTGTCCCTACTTCCGACTGCTATAACTTGCGCCCCCGAGGGAAGGCTTGCCCTTGACTTCGCCAAGTGCCTATAGGCTGTAGGGCTGTGATCTTCCCCGGCTGAGAGTAGTGCTGGTGTGTCAGACTAAGGTACGCCATAGGGCCCTTGGCACCTGCACCCAGTGAAGCAACCACCAATCACAGACAGCCACTAGAGGTCCCTGGCTTAGCACAATGGCTGCCGTCCAAAACACCCGAATCCAGAAACAATATGTCAGTCTCCGACATAGTAAATGCTTCATTGCCACCGTGGTGATGCTGTTTGTCTCCCTCATCCTGTCTATCCTTGGTTGGCTGTTACTAATCTACCATTCTGTTACCTCACCAACTCCTACACCGACTCCTGCAGAGCACCAGTATTACACACTACCAGCCCACGAATTACCCCGCCGTGCAGATTTCTTCAATAACACCTTCATGCAAATGTTGCATCACCATCAGCTGATCATGAACACTTGCAACTGCTGGGTTTGTGGACTGATGCCGCATTCCATCATACACCCTGTCCCATTCTTTCCCTACTCCTTTTCCATCTCTGGGTCTTGTCTTGCATGGTGGATGTTGATGCAGGAGGCCTACACTGTCAATGGTACTGCCAATTCTGTCCTTGGGACATTTCGGAACAGATCTGGCAATGCCAATGCGCCTTTTTGCCCGACCAGCTCATCCACATTGCTACTACCACCAGATGAACTCGGTGAGATGGTAGTATTCAACTCAACCACTCGACAAACATTTTCTAGATTCCTCCACCAACATATTCTATCAATGGAGGTTACCACCTGTTGATGAAGGGCGCTCTATGCCGCTCATGTAGGGGCGTCATATCAGCCGAGGATACAGCAAGCCAGGAAGCCGGGGACTTCTTTAAAGGTTTCCTTCCATTCTGGGGTCCCATGGCGAACAGTCGGGCTATACGAGGACTGACCAGGGTCCTTGAGGCCACCATCACAGTAACAGCTGGTGCCCTCTCCAACATCACTGCAGAGCTACAGGCGGACCGCCTTATAACGCTCCAAAACCGCATGGTCCTTGACGTCATCCTTGCTGATCGTGGTGGTGTGTGTAAATTGATCGGCTCCAGCTGCTGTGTGTACATTCCAGACAACGCACCTGCAGTATACGATGCCATCCAGCGTCTGCATCGCCTTTCTTCTGAAATTCATCTGGATGAAGACAACTGGTCCCTCACAGGCTGGATCTGGGGCCTCCTTTCCCAGTGGGGGTGGAGGGTCCTCATCTTCCTTGCCTTGGGAGTAGCTGTCCTGGTCTCCTGCTGTTTGTGCTTTCAGTGCTTGCCAGTGCTCTGTACAATGTGTGTCCAGACCATCAAACCTCCACCCTCTAACATTCACAACACCAATATGATGATGATGCTCCAACAAGAAACAGATGGCCTTATGAACATTGACATTTCTTAAAGTATTTGCCACTCAATGGCAAAAGGAGGGTCTGAGGAAAAGTGTTCTTCTGATCTGCATAATTTGTACCGAGACTCCATTGTTTTTTCATTGCCATCTCGTGTCAAAACATTTCCACACGACCCACCTGGTCGTTTCTGCTGATGCCTGGGAAAATTCTAATTGACATGACAAAAACCATCTTGCAGACTGCATTTCTGCCCAGGAACTGTCGCACACCCAACCCCCCTGTTCTTTGCAGTTCAACAGGAAGCCATTAGACACTCAAGCCCTGGGTAAATGATTTGTTTTCCATCTCCTGCTCCCAGCCTGGTAAACATCCTTGACACCGTGATCAGGTTATCTGGACAATGGTCTGTCTGCTGGGCCTTGATCAGGCTGATTAAACAATGACCTGAAAGACCGGGCTTTGATCAAGCTGAGTGAACAATGACCTGCAAGACCAGCTTTGATCACACTGAGTGAACAATGATTTGTGTACCAAGCCTTGACCAGGTCACCACCTACAAACATTGTCTGGATCTGGTTATCAACTGCAAACACTGCCCTGATTGAACAATGGACTAACAGCCAAAAGACTGCAATGAAAAAGTATAAAAGGCTTGTAGACTGCGGAGTAACGCAGCAGCCTCCTGGGTTTTGTCTCTGACTAGCTTGGGACTCTGTTCCATAGCCCAGGCTATTTGAATAAATCTGGGTTCCTCCTGCAGACGAAGGCTCCTGTGTCTCCTTTTACTACGTATGGAGGGTATGGAAGACTTGGGCGGTTCCCTCGCCGCCAAGACTCAGTAAGTGGGTTATTCCGGTTCTTCACGTCCAAAACCTGATTCGGACCCTCAGCAGGTATTCTGATGTAGTGATGACGGCAGCGCGCCCCCGGCCTGTCTGCCCATGCAGCAGGAGGTCAGTGAGACTGTGTACCTTTTTCCCCCAAACAGAGAGAGAAAGAGAGTGCAGCACCGGCGAAAATGACATCCCCCAGAACGGAGAGTGCCAAGACGCCCAAAGCTGCCCCAGTCCAGAAGAGCGCCAACAAAACAGAGACTCATGCCATGCCGAACCTGCCATTACGTGGTACAAACCCCACATCATCACCTCCAGTGCCCTGCACTCCCAAGCAGCCACAACAAGCATACTGGCCAAGTGGGCTGACTACTTCCTGAAGAGTAGAGGAATGGTGTACACAGCAAAGAAGCCCTGATAGATAGCGAGCCACAAAGGATACTGTGCGCTGCATGTCCCCCTAGCAGTTGCCTACCGCCACTGCAAGCAGAGGAGCAAACGTAAACTGTTGTCACGCTCTCCTTCCCTGCATGGACTCACAAAAGGGAGAGTGGTGGCATGAAAGGTTTCCGCAGGAAATGGAGAGGAAGGCTGTGAGAGACACAGCCAGGACTGACGCTGATTATACCACACGCTCTCAGTGGCTGTAAATCACCACAGCAGCCAGGACCACGACAAGAGAAACCGTACACCCCAGCAGGGCATCATTTCATTCACCACCAGCGAAACTCGGAAACCCCTGAACACTGACAAGTTGTGCCAGTCAGTCTGCAAGGCCCCAAAGCAGCAAGCCGAACAGACAGCAATGTCACAAGGGATCCATCCACACCAACAGCACAAGAAAGACTGGTGCAGAGCGTGCACCACAAGTAGCTGCCCAATTGCCAGAAGAAAGCGCCCAAGAAGAAGATGGAGCTCACTAAGTCAGAGATGCACAGAAGGTGGCGCCAGCGAGTCTGACAGCACGGGCAGGCGTCTGGGAGAGAGAGACATCTCCATAAAGAAGCACTGCTGAACGCAGCACAGAGAGCAGCCACACCTCTACTGCACCAGCGAAGCCCCATAGTGGGCCGAAGACAACACAGAGTCTCCTCCCTTGCACTGCCTCAAGACGGAGTAGTCGGTGACCCAAGACAGGCAAGAGAGGAGTTGCACACTCCACGTGGCAGGCCGCCACAGCAACATGTGCTCCATCAACAGGTGACACGTGGCCGGACGTTTCGTCGCACAGTAAGCAAGGAGCACGTTACATGAAGTGACCAGTCCCGACAAGCAAACCGGAACGAAGGAAGAAGCAGGCGCCACGACGGTGCCGCCTCTAGGTTCAAGCGTAATACCCTTGAAGGAAGGAGAGTGACAGCCTTGTCACCTGGAAGAACCATATGAACACAGGAGCGCTGAACAGGCCAACAAGGGGAGAAGACCGAGGACTCGCACAGCAAGCCAAGAGCACACCCAGACACACCAGACAGCCACCAAGGCGGACCGACGTCCCTGGACACAGCCCCACAGGAGAACCGAACATAAGCTGCAGCACGCGCAAACCGTGTCTCCCCCCAACACTTTCCCAGGCGACCGTCCATCCCCGAGCATCGGCAGCCGAAGTCAAACGGCATCCCTGCTCCTGACCGCAGATGCCACGGGTGAAGATAAGCACCGAGTGTCCTTCCTCACACTGCCTCAAGTTTGAGTTGGCAGTGGCCCCAAGACAGGCAAGAGAGGAGTCGCACACTCCAAGTGGTGTGCCACCACCGAAGATCAACCTCGGCAAGGCGGAGACACATGGCTGCTAAGTCCCTCCTGACATCCAACTTTCCTAGCAAGTCACCACCACCTGTTACTCCGACTCACCATATGGCTGGCAACTGCCATCACGCCAGCCCTCATCACATGCGTCAAGCAACACCACTCCCAGAGTACCGATGGACTGGAGTACTACACCGTTGCCACACCAGCTGACAAAAGAAACCAGGGGCTACTTGCGAACCTGGCCTACACCTGAACCGCGGCAGCAAGAGCATGTCTTGGCCAAGACTCATCCACCCTCGAGGGTTGTTCGTGCGACTAAGTAACGGCTCCTCGGTGGTCCTCCAGCTGCCTCCAGTCGGCAAACAAGCGGCCCCAGCGCAGACCTACTGCAGTCCTGTAGCAACCCCGACAACGGGCCTCCCCAGGCGGGAGAGTGAGAAGTAACATTGCCCCACCGACCGGTTATCGGTTACAGCCAAGCTGTTCAACAGAGAGAATCGATCAGGCAACACCTCCGTGAACTCTCACCATGGACTCCATCCATGCTCATGATTCATCCCATTGCATGAACTGTTAGAACTCACCACAGACCATCCCCGACGTCAGCAGAGTGGAGCCACGCAAGACTGCAAGACACGTCATCATCAGTGAGCTGACGGTATGCAGCGGACGTCTCCAAGCCAGCGGTCGTGTCCTGAACCCCTCAGGTTTAACTACGAGTGCCCGCCGAGATGGTGCTGTTGCAGGCAGAGTCACCAGCCCATGTCTCACATCTTCCCGCCACCTGACTCGTAAGGCTGATGGACTCTGTGGTCTTTAGTTGACTGTTTGATTGTCCCCACAGGTTGGGCTAATGTTTATTGTTGTTCTTAAATAAAGTTGGGGAGGAATGTAGTGTCCTGCAGGACACGTTCTAGTGTTCAGCAGGCAGCTGTATTACCAGCCACTCCCTTGAGGGCTGGACACACACTTGCACCCCCACCCATCCATCACGGGTGTCACAATGACGTGGCCCCGCCAATAAAAGGGCCCGGGTGCAGGTGCTCGTGGCCAGTTACTATACCCTACCACCTGGTGTCTGTGTCACTCATTGCCATCATGTGGGCCTGAGACCTGACACCACAAGGTGCAGCACTGAAGGAGGGCTACTGATAGGGCCTTTAGGATCTCCACTGGCTGGCTCCTCATGGGATGCTTTGACCCGTCTCCCGGGTCACTCTTCCTGGCAGTTATCTCGTGGTTGTATCTTACGCATCTCTTTTGTACATCTTCCTTGCACGTCTTATAGTTTCATCTTCTCCTCACAACCGTTCTGAAAACTCCCTTTTTCTGTGCCACTGCTCCCCTTACCATTCACACACAATCTCACACCCTATACTATCAATGAAATGCTCCTCTCACAAACACACGCGCACCTTCCATTCCCCCTTTGATATCTTCCTTTCCCTTGCAAGCTCAAGGATGGCTGTGTCTTTTCTTGTCCCTATCCCCAGTTCAAATGCTAAAAGATATGTATTTTTTAAATTAGGTTATGAAAAGAAAGCTGGCAGTCCCGACTTAGAAGCCCTTCTAAGTCTACGGTCTGAAGAGCAATTCCCATGCAGGATGGAAACTTAAATCAATGCAGTGGTGATTTCAAGATGAAACTTTGAGAGCAAAATGAACGTTTGGGGCTATTTGCAAATGAATGGAGTTTTGTTTTTTCACGTGTTCAGAAGAAGCGGTCACCCAGTTGGTCACTGTTATTTGGAATGGTCCCACCACAGCCTAAGTAGCTGTGCTCTACTTAGGCAAACAGGTACCATCATCTACAAGAGTATTTTACATGGGCGCGGCGTGCACGAGATGCTGCGAAGTCCCAGCCTCGTGCAGGACCTGTCCAGAATGTTGAGAGCGCCAGTGCTTTCTGCATTAAATGCAGGTTGACACACAGATTGGTGCAGAGCCGGTTCATTTGAAAAGCATCACTCTGCGAGAGCCGAAGCAGATATATATCGCCGATGTCACGTTCTGTGAGTGTTTTGTGCCATGTTGCTCGGGAATTTAATGCGCCAGCTGTGGCAGAGATCGGTGCACAACCTTCGAGGTAGCCAGACTCGACCTCGCTCCATAAATTCACCTTGAAGCCGTGCAGTCAGGCCTGTGAGAGAAACCTCTTGCTTCTTCGGTGTATCTCTGGCCGCTAATCTTCAACCACATCAGCCGCCGTGAAGTGATTGGGGAGTGGGCGCCCTTTGAACCAAGGGCGGCCAATGTCAGCCCTGCGTGTTCAGTCTCAGGAATGTGCCCAGGGCTGCAATCTCTCCTCTCTGGGTTATGTTTAACCAGAAGGGGAGGGCGAGGGTTAAGTGCCAGTGTCCGCTGGCTCAAGTGGTGGAAGCCGCTGCATGAGTATTTCATTGTAGAGCTGTGCACTCACTCTCTAACTCACTCGATGGTAGTACTCCCAGGGTTCAGCTGTACTCTGGGCTCGTAGCAGTATTATTGGGCCCACAGTAGCACTCTCCCAGTAATGCTGTGCCGTCGGGACAGATGGAAGATGCCAAGGTCCCATGGGCGAATTAAGGGGCACATGGTGTTACTGCTGTGCGCAGGTTTTTAGGGGCAGTAAGCTTAGTAGCAGTTCCGTCTGCTGCATGCCTCAGCAGCAGCATTACTAGGCCGAAGGTTCCACAAGAGCACTGCCGTGGGTTGATGATGGCTCTGTTGGGTGCGTGTGGTTTTCATGGTGTAATGCTGCCACATGGCATGATGGCACCGCTATCTAGTTCGGATTCATGGTCCTGGAACGCTCTACGGTAGGACCGCCAGGCATTGAACCCCAGGGTTGGACTGATGCATAAGGGCTCCATGACGCTACTTTCGGCCCAACAGCCTGAATGTGGTGCTGCCGAAATTAGGGATCAAAGTTACTACTGAAGACCACTGAGCTCTGGTGGCACTGCAAGGCACAGGGCTTGGCAGTACTGACATCCAAACGGGTTCATGGCAGCATTGCTAGCTAGGCCGGGACCCCATGTAAGTGCTGGCCAGTGCAGGGCTATTACTGTAGGTGCAAGGTTTGATGGCAGCATGGGTGAACTGCTGACCACACAATCTGGTAGCAGTGTCACCATGCTAGAAATTTATGGCAGTACTGCTGGCCACAGGGCACAATGGCGATACTGGAAGCACACAAAATGTGATGGGAGGATGCTTGCAATAAGTCTAACCACTGGCAACCACTCAGGGTAGCACTCCGACAGATCGTTCATTTGCTGACCATGCAACTTCAGATTGGACCCAGCCATATGCAAATCAGTTTTGACCCTGCTCCTCACAGGAACAGGAAACAGCCTTTACAACGAGATTTTTACCACGTAGTACCTTCACTACGCATTGTTTACCATGCATATTTTTAGAACACATATGCTTTTACAGCATATGCCTTTACCACACATTTAAGGTAGGTTCGGGGTTGTTGGTGTCTCCCCCCCCAAAAAATATGTTGTTTATATATATATAAGTATATATAAACAATGCATGGTAAAGGCATACACTGTAAAAGCATATGCGTCCAAAAAAATGCTGGTAAAAAATGTGTGGTAAAGGCATGCAGAGTATTTTCCTGCATTTTTCCATCACACAACCCATGGGAACAGTCCAGCCTGAACTGCCAAGCCAGGTCCTCCCTGATCCAGAACAGAAGCATCCTGAGACCAGTTTCGCTCTAGGTATGGGCTCATTAGATGGATACAGGTTGGTTCCAGTGACACAAAGTGAGCATGGGACCCATGTGGGCATACGCATGCCAATTGGAGTGCTGCCCTGTGCGAATGCCAGAGGTTATACTTATTGTAAGCAGCCTCTCATCACCTTTTGTGTGTTTCATGTACCGCCATAAGTGTTATGGGTATGCCCAGGCATGGGTCCCATTCTTACTGTGTCACTGGAAGCAAGCTGTACCCAGCTGACAAGCCCATAACTAGAACAAAACTGAATTGCTTGTGTTCCTGTTCAGGGAGGACATGGCCTGGCAGTTTGGGCTGGACTGTTCCGACTGGAGCAGGACCAAGGCTGATTTGGATATGCCTGGGTCCAAACTGAGGTGGCAAAGTGAGCTAAAGAAGGATGGGTTGGAGTGTTACACGTGTTGTGTGGTGCAAAGGCAGAACTCCCAGGCTAGAAACTGATAGCGGTACTGATGCCACAGTGCACAATGGTAGAACTACTGGGCAGTAAATTGTTGATAATACTGCCAGCTGCAGAGTGCGATATTGCCCCTGCGGCCCACTGACCTCTGGTGATAATGAACGGGCCTCAGTAGTAGTGCTGCTGTGGCCTAGCGTTGAATGACGGAATCGCAGTAGACACAGTCTGGTGTTAGAACTTCCAGCCACAGGGCTCCCAGGAGGAACTTCTAGCCTTAAGGTCTCGTGATGATACCGCCAGAACTGCCAGCACTGTGAGGCTATTACTACCGAGTGCAGACATCAATGGCAGTATTGCAGCCCACATGACACAATGGTCGTAGTGTCAGGGTACGGGCTGGTGGTAGCACTGCCATGCGCAGGGCCATTGTCACTCTGTGCAAAGCCCAAAGGTGGTACTTCTGGACATAGGGCTCAATGTTACTACTGAAGGCCACTGAGGGCCAGGCATGACTGCAGGGCGCAGGGCTCAATGGGCTAAGGGTAAATGGAACCACTGCTGACCTAGGACAAATGGAAGTAAAGTGGCGCCCCTGCATCACAAGTATTACTGCCGGTCAGCGCTCAATGGGGTGCAGACAGACGCGGCACGGTGCGGGGCACGCCGGGGGGCTGCTGTGGAGGCCCAGGACCCAATAGCAGTAGTGTGGCGTGTTTGTATTTAGTACATAGCAGTGCTGTGACACAGGGTTCAATCACAGGGTGCAGCGCCTGGGAGCAGTGTGCCAGCCCCAGAGTCATCCTTTCTGCCTCCTCCCTTCCCCCACACAGCCCACAGGATTCAGGCGCCGGTCAGGGAATGTCCAGCGCTGCTATTAATACAGAGTTATTTTTATTGTCATTACACTCTGTGCCCGGACCCCTCCGCCACCAGGCGTCTCGGGTGACACATGCTGGCTCGTATGAGATGGGAATTTGTTGGTTGTTGGATATATGGTGGTTACGAGGTGTAGAAAGTGAGCATTCTAGTAGTTGGGTGGGCGGAGCTACGGGGCCAAAGGGAAGAGGAGGAGACACAGCAGGAAGAGGGCAGTTAGAGTAGGGACGGGGACTGAGCAAGAAGCACTGAATAAAGCTCGTAATAAAAGTATATAGTGTCTGTCATTATTAGGTAAAGACACTACAACTGGCGACGAGGGTGAGATGGTGTAGCCCACCACCCACCGAACCTCAGGAAGAAGCGTCCCGTCCCCTGTAGCGTGAAGGAGGAAAACGCTGTCGATACGCACATGCCTGAAGTAAGCCCACCGCCCAGATCAAGAGGCCAGTGGTGATTGCACCTGCTCTGCGAGTTGCTAGTCTCGTAGGGCCCCAAGGAGAAGTGCCAGCGAAAGCTGACGGCGTTTGAAGCAGAACGCCGGTTCGCGCCCAACTGCGACTCACCCCTGATGCGTGCAAGTCGGCACGCGAGTGACGAGGAGAAATCGGGAGCCCACCGCCAATTCTGCCTGCTGCTCCGGTGATCGGGAGGTGTCCGAGGCACTGCTGAAGCCTCGTGAAAGTGATCGGAAGAAAGAGCGCCGTTGCGCGCCAAGAGCGGAAAAGCTCACCCCCGATGCATGAGGAACGGCACGCTTGCGAAGGAAAAAGTCGGGAGCTTACCCCGAGCCTGCCTGGATAGGCGAAGTGACCAAAAGGTGTGCGAGACACTACGCCTGTGGAAGTGGCTGCGGGTGAGTGCCGAATGAAGCTCGGTGAGCCTGAAGAAGGAATGCAGCCAAATCTCATGGGGGTGAGAGTTTCTGTTTAGCGGCCAAATTAGAGTCAGGCATCCTTGAAAGACACCCCTATGAAGTTCATGAGCGACCATTTTGAAGTCAGGCAATGCCAAGCAAACAAGCATTGATCGAGAAAAGGCCTGAAAAGTAAACAAGCACCATCCAAAGCAAGCGTGAATTAACAAACAAACACAAGTTAATGCAAATGGGAAATAACAAATAAGCCCGAGCCAAAGCAAGCGTGAAGTAACGAACAAGCCCAAGTCAATACAAACAAGAAACGACAAACAAGCACGTGCATAGACAAGAAAGAAACAAAAGCGTACTGCCAAGATGTCGAACCACAACTCTCCACAAAGAAATGAAGTCAAACCACTCCTGACGGGTGTGTCACATCTGCGCCCCCCAGAACCCTTAACGCTGATGACTGGAGGGAGCATGGGCCCCAGATGGCAGGAATGGCTCGAGGACTTTGAAGATTATATCAAGGGATCAAAAGTGACAGAGGATGAAGACAAGGTGATTGCACTGCGCAATCTTGTGGGTAAAGAAATCAGCAAGTTAATCAAAGAACTGCCGACGGCAGACACAGGAACCTATGATAAGGTGCGAGACGCTCTGAACAAGAAGTTCTTACATAAGAGAAACGTGGATTACGAGAGATATGCCTTTCACCAAGCCCGTCAAGGGAAGGAGGAAGTGATGAGCACATTCATAACGAGACTACGTCGACTGTCCAGGTATTGCGAATTTGACGCGTTCTCAACGGATGATGCAATCAGATCACAAATAATCGATGTTTGTCAATCCGAGACGCTTAGGAGGAGATTATTGAGAAAGAGTCACAATCTGGATGAGATTGAGGAAATGACCCGTGTTTACGATCAAGCGGAGGAACACGCCAAGAGCATGGAGACCGGGCGCACTGAAAGGAGAGAGCAGGTATGCCGAGTGCATGCCAGCAGTAGTCGCAGAAGCTCGAGAGAGCGACAGCACAGATCCCGACCGTCCTCTCGCCATCAATACACAGAGCGTAGGCGTCACGAGTCAGGCTGGAGAGACAAGAAACAAGATAGCTCAAGAAAATGTTATCAGTGCGGGTATGACTTTCCGCACATAGATGCCTGTCCGGCCATGGGTCAGCAATGTCGGAAATGTGGACGAACGAATCATTTTGAAGCAATGTGTGGAGACTATCGCAGGGAAAGAAGGAATGAAAGGACAAGGCCCCCTCGCCCTGACACCAGACGGCACCATGTGAAAGCTGTACAAGATCGACCGAAGTCGTCCTCTGGCTCTTCACACTCCAGCAGAGAATCAAGGAGGTCCCAATGGTCGAGGAGGTCACCATCCAGGGATTCCCGATCAGGGTCGTGTGAATCAGAATACACTATTGAATACGCTAGTATGGTAGCAGATCCTGACCAACTCAAGAAATACCCGAGACTAAATATAAGTGTGGGGAATCACGCCACGAAATTTGTTCTGGACAGTGGAGCGTCACTGAATTATATCCCTGTGACGGAATACAAGAAAATGAAGCCACAGCCGCCTTTGAGTCCAGCGCATGTCAGGGTATTTACCTGGATGTCGAAGAAGCCCCTTCCCTGTCTAGGAAAATTCCCAACGACACTCAGGCACCAGACCATGTCTGTGCCGGCATTCATACACGTAATTGAGGGTCCGGAGGCTGATTGTCTTCTCAGCTTACCCACTGCGGAGCGCCTTCGTCTAGATGAGATTCTACACAGGGTTAGTGATGACCCGGACATTCTACACAAATTCCCCAAGCTATTTACCGGGCTGGGAAAGATGAACAGATGCCAAATTCGACTTAATGAACAGATAAGGCCTGTAGCACAACATCCCAGGCGAGTGCCTTTCCACCTTCAGCAAGCAGTGGAGGATGAACTTCAAGAACTATTAGCAACCGACATCATTGAACGGACTGACGGTCCCACACCATTGGTGTCGCCTGTAGTCATCGTGCCGAAGAAAGGCACCCCCGGAAAGGTGCGTCTATGTGTTGACATGCGGCTCCCTAACACTGCCATCGAAAGGGAACGTCACCCCGGGCCCCATCTGAGTGACATGATGTCTGCATTAAATGGTGCCAGGGTATTTTCGAAACTTGACTTGAATAAGGGATACCACCAGCTGGAGTTGCATGAAAAATCGAGATACATAACAACATTCGCAACTCACTTGGGGCTGTTTCGATACAAACGGTTAAGTTTTGGTATTTCCTCGGCTGCGGAGATCTTTCAAGAGGCCATCCGCCAGACTATACACCATATACCCAACACGTTGAACTACAGTGATGATATTCTCGTGTATGGGTCAAACGTTCAGGAACATGATAAGGCTCTGGATCGGGTATGTCATGCCCTCTTGGAAGCCAATCTGACCCTAAACAAGGACAAGTATGAATTCCATCAATCCACTCTCAAAATTTTTGGACATGTGTTCTCTGGAGCCGGGATGAAGCCGGACCCTGAAAAAGTGATGGCGCTCAATGACACTAAGAGTCCCCAAGATGTCAGTGACATTCGATCGTTTCTGGGCATGGCCAGCTATTGCGCCAGATACATAAAGGATTATGCCACGATTAGTCACCCTCTCAGAACACTCACGAAGCAGGGACAGCCTTTTGTCTGGACTCCTCAGTGTGAGCGGGCGTTCCAAGACATCATACTTGCAGTTGAGTCTGCCGACAACCTAGCTTATTTCAGCCCCAGGAGGAAGACGGAGATAACTGTGAATGCTAGCCTGTGGGCCTGGGTGCAATTTTGGCTCAGTATGACAATGACATCGATCAGCGGCACATTGTAGCTTACACCAGTCGCAGTTTGTCGGACACGGAGAAGGCATTTTCTCAACCAGAGAAAGAAAGTCTGGCAGTTGTATGGGCCTGTGAACATTTCCATGTCTTTATCTATGGCAAACATTTTACCATGGTGACCGATCATCAGGCGCTTGACACCATCTTTGGAAACCCCAGGTCAAAGATGCCACCTCGGATTGAGCGGTGGGGTTTGCGTCTACAGGAATATACATACACGATACTGCACAAGCCGGGAAAATAAGCAAATCCGGCTGACTACATGTCACGACACCCTCAATCATCACCGGCATCACGATCATCGATGGCCGAGGAATACATCCACTTCGTGGTGGACCAAGCTCAACCACCAGCAGTTCCCCTGGAAGCCATTCAAGAGGCCACTGCGCAAGACGTCATCCTGCAGAAAGTATTACGTCGACTGCAGACTAATCGGTGGAGACATGACAGTGAAGAGGAAGGGAGTGATCCCAAAATCCGACAAGAAATGCAAGCATTCCGACATGTGAGTGATGAACTCTCTGCTACCTCGGAAGGTCTCTTGCTGAGGGACCAACGGATTGTCATTCCGACGCAATTACGTCAGGGCATCATCAACCTCGCCCATGAAGGCCACCGGGGAGTGGTCGCGACAAAAAGAGCCCTCAGGGAGCGGGTGTGGTTTCCGCTTTTAGATCAAATGGTGGAACGCACCCTCAAAGACTGTCCCCAATGTCAACTAGTCAGTCAAGGAGCTCCCCCAGCTCCTCTGCAAATGACAAAACTGCCCAGTGGAGTGTGGCAAGAACTTGCCATGGACGTTTATGGACCTCTTCAATCAGGAAAATATGTCCTGGCAATAATGGATGAATATTCAAGATTTCCACTAGCCCAATTCGTATCATCCACCAGTGCATCAAGCACCATTGCGGTGTTAGACGAAGTGTTTGAGGCATGGGGTGTTCCCAAGGAACTCAAGACAGATAATGGCCCTCCTTTTAATGGGCACGAATTTGGTGAATTCGCAAAGCCTTTGAATTTCAAGCACCGCAAAGTCACGCCCTTGTGGCCGCAGGCCAACGGGACTATTGAAAGGTTCATGGCCACTTTAAAGAAGACTTTTCAACAGGCTACAGTCGAGAAAAGGGATCTTCAAGTGGCTCTCAATGAAGTCCTAAGGGCATATAGAACAACACCGCATGCCACCACAGGAAAGTGCCCTGCCACACTAATGCTTGGGCGACCAATCAGGACCCGGATACCTACCTGGGAAGGCGCCCTGAGAGCGGTGTCACCTGCCCATGTTCATCAGGAAGTAATGACAGCTGACCGTATTGGAAAAGACAAAATGAAGTCATATGCGGACGCTAGAAGGAGAGCAAAGTCACCATCCATACATGAAGGGGACTGTGTCATAGTTAAACAGGAACAGCAAAGGAAAACGGACTGTCAATTCAGAGCTGAGCCTTTGACAATTACTCAGCAAAAGGGTACCATGATGACCGTAGAGTCTGACAGCAGAAAAATCACCAGGAATGTGTCGCACTTTCAAAAATGTACTCCAGTCATGAGAGAGTCGCTCCAGAAGATGATGAGACGACCAGAGAGTGAGGGGAGAGAAAGGCCCGAACCGGCAATCGTGGTCCAGCGACATGATACTCACGTAGAGCCTGAGTCTGAAGCTGGAAGCGTATCCCTCCGACCTCGACGAGACATTCAAAGGCCAATACGACTAATTGAAGAACTATGAACAAGTCAGTTATCTTGTTTTGTTAACAAAGGGGGAGATGTAGATAGTGAGCATTCTAGTAGTTGGGTGGGTGGAGCTACGGGGCCAAAGGGAAGAGGAGGAGACACATCAGGAAGAGGGCAGTTAGAGTAGGGACGGGGACTGAGCAAGAAGCACTGAATAAAGCTCGTAATAAAAGTATATAGTGTCTGTCATTATTAGGTAAAGACACTACACGAGGGTCGGTAACAGAAGTGGTAGGTGCTGGGGAAACACTCAGCTGTGTAATGAGGGTGACACGGCGTGGCGGGTGCCGGCAGTGAAGTGATATAGCGGGTAGGGAGATGTGGTGGGCGCTAAAAGGGAAGTGATGTTCACTGGGGTGAACAGATCCACGTACTGAAAACGAGGTGATATGGTGGGTGCTGGTAGAAATGTAATGTGTGTGAAAAGTGAAACGATGCGAGAAATGGATGTGAAGAGGTGTTAGGTGATGGGGTTAACAGATGTGGTAGGTGCTGGGGTGAAGAGAGGTGGTAGGTGCTGGGATGAAGACAGGTGGTAGGTGCTGGGGTGAAGGGGTGAAGAGAGGTGGTAGGTGCTGGGGTGAAGAGAGGTGGTAGGTGCCTGGGTGAAGAAAGGTGGTTGGTGCTGGGGTGAAGATAGGTGGTAGGTGGGGGAAGAAATGTGGTAGGTGCTGGGGTGAACAGATGTGGTAGGTGCTGGGATGAACAGATGTGGTGGGTGCTGGGGTGAAGAGAGGAGGTAGGTGCTAGAGTGAAGAGAGGCGGTAGGTGCTGGGTTGAAGAGATGTGGTAGGTGCTAGGGCGAGGAGAGGCGGTAGGTGCTGGGGTGAAGAGAGGGGGTAGGTGCTGGGTTGAAGAGAGGCGGTAGGTGCTGGGGTGATGAGAGGTGGTAGATGCCGGGGTGAACAGGTAAAGAGAGGAAGTAAGTGCAACAACATAGAGTGTTTAGTACATAGACCAATACCAATCAATGATCAATAAGCTATTTACAAGCAATACTAACCAAATCAAAACAATAAGGAACCATAACTCTGCTACGAAGAAAACTGATGCAGCATGGAATAGAAAATCCCTCCCTTCGTCACAGACCAAAAGTTCTACTAACACACTCATTTATTACATTCACTGGTGGGGCCCATAACACCAACATTCATTCATTATCAGTCTGTTTTTTTAAGGAGGCAATTGTTCCAACCGCTGTAATGAAAGGGAATACCTGTTCAATTTGATTCTCTAGTTTCCCAATTTATTTAGACTTACATTCTCCTCTTGATATCCCTCTCATAAATAGGCCATAGATCACCCTAGTTGTTGGTTTGATCCTCTAATTCTACAGTTCTCAACCATCAATTCATTTTGGAAATAAACAACTCAACGCATTTCTGTAATCAATAAATGAAATTTTATCTAAATAATGCAAGAGAATTCATTAATCAATTTAGTAGTTGATCATCATATTTACCTATTCTGACTAAAAGCCGTCCTCTAAGTCAGATTCGGTCGTTCTATTACTCAAATGTAAGAGTTCATTCGATCAGTCCGTCATAGAGTCAAGGGAACAGCTGTCCTGCAGTGTCACCGTCCTCTCCGTCAGCATAACGTCAGGAAATCGAAAGCGTGGCATACAACCTCTCTATTCTATGGTATTTTATAGTAAAATCACATTCCAAAAGTATAGAATATTAATTTTGAATGTCTCTGATTGGTTGGTCAAATTTGTTCAACAGGGTTCCCATGCGCTAAATGTCTCTTTAGATATAGTTCATAATTTCCAGTCCAAAGTATCTTTTTATTGTTCTTTCAGAGCATCTGGCTTGCAGCCCAGATCGTCCTTGAGGGGTACATGTTCTTCTGGGGTCAGGTCCAGGCCACAGTTGCTAGTAGTGACGCATGCACACTTCACCCAGAAACTCATAGAGTGTTGTCAGTCATGTCGGTTATGAGAGGCAGCCATCTTTAGGCAGGCCCGAATGGCCAACTGAAGCAAAAGAAACACAAAATCGTAATTAATACATAGAAATGACTAATAAAATGTTATTCCCTCACTAAATCCCATATATGTGTGTATTTATCTAGCAAAAGCAACACTCATTGCGGGTTATACTCACTTTATAAAGCACAAATCACACAACACATCACGAAAGCAACACTTATCATGCAATATTCGAATTGCCTATTATTACTATGCGTACACAATTTAGTTTACGTATTAATTAGGCCATGCAAAAGCAATTCCCACGTGTATTTCATGTATTAGTAGGTTGATGAGTAAATATTGCAAACCAATTAGTATAATTACTATTAATCAATTAATCTTTTAAATGTAAACATGCAGAATGGAGAGGTTATATTATTTTTTAATATTTAAGCCTGCTCCAGCAATCCCCCCTTTGGTGATTTTATCACCACAACAACACCAACTTTGAGAACCCTTTTACGGAAAATTCGAAATGTTTTCTTGCTCATAATTCAGTTTCTTCATATTCTTCTCTTTTTCCCTTTTTGTAAATACTTTCTTTCCATTCTTCTAATGTTATCTCTTCTAAATCTCTTTCTGGATCTTTTCCTTTCCTTTTAAGTTTTTCTCTTTTTATTTTATTCTTTGTTTTCTTATTTTTACAACACATATACCCTAATTTTAACACTAAAAGTAAAAAAATCACACATGTTAATGGAAATAATATTTTACCTATAAATGTACTACCTATTTTAACTAAGAAATTTTTATTAGAAGCTATTTTCTTTCCAATTCTTGTCCATACATTTTCAACCTCCAGTGGTACAATTTCATCATGCAATTTAGTAATATTTCTAATGTAAACTTTTAGATCTTTACTTTCGTCTGGAATGTAAGTGCAACAATGTTGAACTTTCAGCATTCCACAGACTCCACCCTCTTTTGCCAATAGTATATATAGGGCAAGTCGATTTTGCATCACCATAGCACGCATGGCAACCATTTCAGTATTAACCAATAAAAATCCTCCAGCGGTGCTTGTTGACAAGCGATCCACTACTGTAGACAATTTTCAAATTTTATTTGCATTCAGAGATATTCTCACTGCTGGTATCAATGCTCCAAAAATGTCACCTACAATTTCCGTCCCAGATTCTCTTTTTCTATGTACACCATCTTCTCCTCTGTCCATGTGAAAGATTTTTGGAAATACCAAGCCAACATAACATGTGCCATACCAATGGTCTGGCAAACGATAATATGCCTTGTTCCCACAGATAAAATATAGTCCAGGGAAAACTGGATCTCTTCCACCTTTGAATCCCCATCCACCCATGATTTGGTATGTATCATGGCACTCACTATTACCTAAGAAATAATTATCATATACAGTTTGATTCCTTCTTATACAAAATTTTCCTTTCTGGGGCCTATCCAAAGCTATAGTTGGAGTAGACTCTCCTTTCATCAGATGTTTTTCCATTTCCATATCCCAAGCTGTTTTCTCAACCCTTCCTTCCGATGCCTTTCTATGCATTTTATGTCTTCTTTCTTCAACCATATCTAGAAATGTCTTCTCTTCTTTCGGCAAACTGCAAGTCAAATTATTTTTAAATACTTCTTCTAATGTTAGTTCACTAGTCTCTAAGAAAAATTCACCTAATACTTTAGCAGGTTTCACCTTGTTTAATTTACTATTAGCAGGTACTAGCGCAAAAATGTTATCTACATCTGAAAAATAATATTCTAATTTCCCTGTTTGATAAAACAAACTAGCTATTACACTACATGTTATTTCGTAAGTTGCCGGTAGGTGATGATAAGTCACTCCCTCTGCAACCGAGGCAGGTAACTGCATGCAGACGTAGCAGTCCCTTACATCCATTGTTTTTACATATTCATACAATAATTTTGAAAACACATTATCAGCGAAATCATTTATGGACCTATCTTTATGTAAATGAACGTTAGCTTCTACAGTTGGTACTACCTTTGCAATTTTACCTATGTTAGTTTTATTTTCACCATGTCCTTCTAATGTATCTATAGTAACTTTAAATGAGATCACAAGAGCAAGTATGCTCCACAGAAGCATTAGTAATCCTGTACAACAGCAACATGTTTTACACCATCTTTTCATGAAGGTACATCTACCTTTACTACTTTCTATGTTAGCCATCTTTACTAAAATGGACCGTGTCTTTTGACTTAGCCTCTTCTACTTCACGACTAATTTTCTAGTTCAAGGCTCTGAGCCTCTATTCTATACTACTTGATTTCTTGTAACTTAATTATATCTTCATCAACAGCTTCCTGGATTTATTCAGTTTGGCATTTCATCATCCTTTGCTTCCCCTTTGTAATCTGGATACAGAATTTCCTGAATTTCCGCTTCTTCTTCTCCAATATCGGACAAGAGAACTCTCAGGATTTCTGACTCTTCTTCTTCAACCACTTTCAGTATAGCCTCCTCTGGATTTCCTTGACTATCTGCCTCTTTTTTTTCTTCAGGCAGGGCCACGTACGTCCATTCCGGTGACTTATACTTCTGGTTAGGTTTTCTTGTTCTTCCAGTCTCTTTAATTATGACTGTTTCTTTTCCTTTGGATTTCTCTTGACTCGTGACTTCATTCACCTGTTCAGCTCTTGGTGACTTTACTCGAGTCAGCCGATATCTAAGTCTCTTTATTTTATTTGGCCAGACTTCGTCTTTAGCAGTTCTTTTTAGTTTACTTCCTTTGTCATTCTTTTCATTCTTTTCATTTCTCCAAGCTCTCTTTCTCAGAACTCGACCTTCAGGTATCTCGTTCTCGCTTTCTTCAGACTCTGTCTCAACTTGCTTTTTCTTTTCAACAGTCTCTTTTTCCACCACTTGTTTTGTTTTCCCTACTTCTGTCCCTCCTCGGGTCTCCGACACACAATCTTCCTGCTGACTACTTGTCCCTTCACCTAGCTGGATGTTGCAGTTCCCTACACCTCCTCGGGGGTCTTCCACAATCTGTCCCTCTCTCTCTGTACCTGTCCCTTCTTCGTCTAGATCTTTTGTTTCAGGTGGAATTTCTATCAGTCTTTCATCTGGAACTTCCTTTTCTCTAATCTCTTTTACTTCTTCCTCTTTATCCTTTCCTTTCTTCTTTTTATGCTCCTTTCTAGGGATTCTTGTCCCTTCTTCGTTTTCAGATTCTGAACTGGTTTCAGAAATTTGCAACCTTCTTCTCAGAGAGCTACTTCTGGGGACCAAAGTTTGACTTGGCTCTGTTTCCCCCCTTTCAGAGTTTTCTTGTGTTTTCAGTTCTTCGTTATCTGATTCAGTACTTGACTCTGATTCATCATAGTATTCTTTTTCAGTGCTGTCTACTGGATTAGGAATCCTCAGAGTATGACTGGCATGGATCCAATTTTTCAGTCCAGCGCACTTTACAGCTGTTGTCGTGGTCAGAATTACTTGTCTTGGTTTTCCCCAGCTTGGAACCAAACAGTTTCTTCTTCTGTGAACCTTTATCCGTACCCAGTCCTCTGGGCTCAGATCATGGGCTGGCTTCCTTTCAAGAGTGGTGGCATCCGCTCCAACCTGATGAAACACAGAATGAACTGCGTCAGCCAGGCCTTTACTGTATTCCAACACCATGTCATCAGTAATTGTCATCAGGTTGTTGACTGGGATAAACACATGCCGCATTGCACGCCCCATGATTATTTCATGAGGACTCAACCCTGTAGTTCTGTCTGGTGTCGCTCGGATGGTCATTAATACTAGAGGCAAGACATCAGGCCATTTCATTCCTGTGGCTAAACACATTTTCCCAATTCTGTTTTTGATCGTACCATTCATTTGTTCAACCACACCAGAAGCCTCTGGTCGGTAGGCACAATGCAGTTTCTGTTGTACATTTAATGCTTCACTAATCAATTTTACGATCTCATTATGGAAATGTCCTCCTCTATCTGATTCAAGGGTTACTGGAAACCCGAACCTGGGGATGAATTCTCTCAAAAGCAGTTTTGCCACTGTCATTCCATCATTTTTTTTTGTTGGAAAAGCTTTCACCCACCTGGAGAATAGACAGACTATGACCAACACATACCTCAATCTGTTACAAGGAGGCATCTCAATAAAATCCACCTGCATTCTCGTGAAAGGCCCTCCTTCTCGGCCTATTGTTCCTAGACTCACCACTGTCTTTCTCCCAGGATTGTATTGCTGACATATTAGGCATCTTTGACATAGACTTTCTGCTACAAGTCTAAATTTTGGGTTGTACCAGGTCTGTTTAAAAGACCTTATCATGGCGTCTCTCCCTAGATGTCCCTGGCCATGATACATCCGTGCCATGGTAGACATCATGCTATCTGGCATGACTGGTCTTCCATCTCGATAAACCCACACATGGTCCTTTTCTCTTGGTGCACATCCTGCTTTTACCCACTGCCTCATTTCCTCATCTGCTTCTTCTTGCAATTGCCTCACCTCTTCCCATGTTCCTACAACGTTAGTAAACATCAAGGAGCAAGAAAACAATTCTCTTTCCCTACCCCGATTGACAGAATTCTGATTACGCGCACAATACTACGCCATGTCGTTGGCATAGTGGTTTCCGGTAGTGATGTAATCATCACCCTGACTATGGGCAGCACATTTCATAACAGCCAATTATCTAGGCAGCTGTATCGCCTCAAGCAATTTCCCAACCACTTCAGAATTCTTAATAGGAGTTCCACTTGAGGTCAGGAAACCTCTTTGTAGCCATAGTTGGCCAAAATCATGGACAACTCCGAAGCCATACTGGCTGTCAGTTATCACAGTCACTCTTACACTTTTCCCAATCTTACATGCTCGAGTCAGGGCCACCAATTCTGCCACTTGAGCTGATCTGACACCTTTCAAGTATGATGCTTCCAGAACTGCTGCAACTGTACATACTGCATATGCTGCACTCAGTACTCCTTCTCCTGTTCTCAAACATGACCCATTGACGAACATCACAAAATCACTTTCTGGCAAAGGTACATCTTTGATGTCTGGTCGCGGCTTTGTGCAGAAATCAAGTACATCCAAACAATCATGATCTACTTCATCTCTGACTTCCACATTTTCAGCATCAGGTAATAATGTTGCAGGATTTACATTCACATATCTTGCAAGACTCACATTAGTTGCACCTAATATGACCTTTTCATACTTAGTCAGCCGACTATGTGTCATATACTGTGTACGACTTCTTGTCAAGAGTATCGCCACATCATGAGGTACAAACACTTTCAAAGGATATCCCATCACAATTCCTTCACTCTGCTCCAAACTTCGACATGTTGCAGCCACTGCTTTCAGACACCCAGGTAAAGCTACAGCCACTGGGTCAAGCATTGATGAAAAGTATGCAATTGGTCTTCTCAATTTTCCATGTTTCTGTGTTAACACTGAGAGAGCACATCCATTCCTCTCACTACGGTACAATTCAAATTCTTTTTCATAGTCTGGCATACCTAAGGCAGGTGCTTCACATAGGCCATCGCTCAGTTGTTTAAATGCTGCCAATTCTTCCTTGTTTAATTCAAGGGGATCTTTTACATCACTTCGGGTCAGTCGTACCAAGGGTTTTGCAATCAGGGAAAAATTACTGATCCACTGACGGCAGTACCCTACCATTCCCAGAAACATTCTCACCTCTCTCTGGGTCATGGGGGCTCTCATTCCTTTTATTATTCTGATTCTGTCTATTGTTATTCTCCTTAGTCCTTTCTCAATGTTGTGTACCAAATACTGCACTTCTTTCTTGCAAAACTGCAGTTTGGCTGGGGATACCTTCAATCCTCCATCTGCCAAATGATTCAGTAAGGCTATAGTGTCTACCTCACAAGCTTCACGTGTTTTCGATGCCACAAGGAGGTCATCGATGTACTGGACTAACACTGAGTTCTCGGGCATCTCTATACTTTCCAGTGATTTCTTCAATAACTGATTGAATATTGAGGGGCTTTCTGTGTACCCTTGTGGAATTCGGCACCATGCCAAGATATGGTCTCCAAAACGAAATGCAAAAATTTGCTGACTGTCATGATGCAAGGGAATAGAAAAGAATGCATGGCATAGATCAATCACTGTATACCATTCCGCATCGTGGGGAATCTGATACAAAATCACTGATGGATTTGGTACAATGGGACAACATGGCACTTTTCTCAAATCTTGTACTATTCTGAATTTCCCATTAGGCTTTTTCACTCCCATTATGGGTGAGTTACATGGGCTACTCATTATTTCTCTCAGAATTCCTTGCTTGATCATTTTCTCAATTATTGGAGTTACTCCTTCAATTATTTCAGGTGTCAATTTATACTGGGGAACATTTGGATAACTCACTCCTTCTATTACAGTTATTTTTATTGCGTCTACATTTCTCATCAGCTCTACATCTTCTCCAGTGAAATCCCAGACTTCTGCTTTTACCGATAGTTTCAATTCTTTGGGCAATTCATCAGGGCTGAATACTGCATATGTTCCAATAGCTTCACTTTCTCTATTAGCTATAGTCATTTTATACAATACATCTTCATCTGGTGTTTCAAATGCTATTCCATCAGGTGTACAAAATATGGTGCAATTCATCTTGCACAACAAGTCCCTACCCAGCAAATTCACAGGACTAGTGTCACACACCACAAAGCGGTGCATTTCAGAGAATTTCCCTATGCTGACTTTCACCGGTTCTGTAAGATATGTTTTTATCTGTCTGTTGGACACACCAACTACTTGGATTGTTTTATCCGAAAGAGGAAGATTCTTTACATCAGCTGATCTAACAGTTGATCGAGTAGCACCAGTGTCCACTAGGAAAGTAATATTTTCATCATTAACCTTCCCATCTACAAATGGTCCTGTCTGGTCTACTTCTAGAGTTGCGCAAAGTACGCACTCTTCTTCCTCCCTTCGGCACCGTCAATATCCTGCTTCTGAATCACTCTCATCGTGCTGCAGCCAATACTGCGAAACAGCGCGAGCGCGTGATGGATTATTTACCTGTTCTTCATTGTAGAATCCCGATTCATTACTATACTTCTGTGTGTTTCTGTTCTGCGGGAAAGGCGGTTTTGGCACCTGATTCTGTGAGGTAACCACCTGCTGCTGTTGCTGCAGTTGACCACTCACCTCTTTCTGCACCTGTGGATTCAATGATGGATTTTCATTATTAGTACTTGGAGGATATTTACACTCGGATTTCCAATGCCCTAACCTACCGCAATTATGGCATGGGAACTTCTTTTTAGCTTCTTCTATATTACCTTTCCCCTTTCCTGGGCTGAATCTTGGTTTAGTTCCTGGGTTATTTGCTTGTTCCACTAACTGACCTTCCTGTCGTTCTGCTACTTTTACCTGTGCCCACATTGCCATTTCTTTTAGTTTTCGCTGCTTGGCCTCAATCTCATCGCTGAAATATTTAGCATGTCTCAACACTTCGTCTATTTTCTTATTTTGCCAATCAACTGTATGCTGTTTTATCATATCACCAATGTCTGGTCGTAAACCACATACAAATCTGTACACGAAATGACTCAAATCCTTATCACTCAGGTTCTCATCTCCACTGAATTGTTTGAAAGCTAGAATTAACCTTTCATAATATGTATGCACTGACTCTTTACTCTCTTGATGTGTTCTGTCAATTTTTACCCAATCTGTCTCTTTAGGGGGTACCTTGTTTTTCAAAAATGCCATAACTTGTTCATATTTCTTCATTACTTCTGGATCGGGAGCTCCTGTCTTAGGATCCCTAGGGTATTCTTGTGTAGGCCAGTTAATCATAAACTTGCACTCTGTCCACAAATCTGCTGGCACTATTATGTCAAATAGGCTATTTAAATCTATCCATAGAACTTTAGAGAACTTTACAAATCTGTCTACTTGTCGGTACCACTCGACAGGCTTTTCGCGTAGTCGAGGGAAATCATTCGTAAAAGACAAAATGTCCTGTCTTGTCCAGGGAACATGCACATATCCTCCTCCTGGAATCTCCCTCATGGGTATTCTGTTGCTACCTTTTCTTTCTCTCTAACTGGAAATGCTGATACTGTCTTTTCTAAGGCATCGTCACGTTTTCTATACCATCTACTTCTCCATTTATCCACATCTCCCCATTTTCTCAACAGAGCGATTATGTCCTTAATCTGACCTATCCGTCCTGTAGTATTTAGGTTTTCAATATCCTTTTCGGTGAAGTCAATTCGATAAGGTTTTTGCAAAGCTTTTTCCTTTTCAATGTCTATTCCCATCTCCTTCGCTACTTCTCCTAGTTTCTCGTGCAAGTTTTTTGCTCTCCATGTCACACTTTTACACAAAAATAATAGTTCTTCATCCTGATATGTTTTCAATTTTTCAGTAGGGATAGTTCCTACTATCAATTCTTCTAATACCATTCGTAATTTAGCCACATCAATTGACTGGGATTCTTTATCTTTTTTCTGTCATCCTCTTAGCCATTCACTTAATTCCTCTACAGACGGTCCTACTGGGTTTTCTATACTGCCTTGTTCTGGAGTCTTTTGTGGTTCTAAAAATGTTTCCATCGTCATTCTACTCTTTTCTGTATAATTTTGACTTATGAATGGATTATTTGAAACACTGGGTTCAAACATGTTTATTGTCGGTCCCCACGGATTCTCATTTTGACTTCGTTCTGGACTCTCAATCAAATTATTGCTTCTATAGGGTAATGTTAAGCAATGTTCACTATCCTTCTGTTTCTCAAATATGGGCATTACTGGACCTATTGTTACTGGAACTGTTACAGCTTCTAGATTCTTGGTCAATTCTCTTATTTTCTCAGTTAATTCTAGAGTAGTTTTGGCCAATTCTGTCGAATTTTCCCCATTTATTCTACTTTCTTTCTGTTTTTCTATTTCTCTCACGGAGTTACTTTTCCCTAACTCTGGTGACATAGTCTCTGTTTTAATAGTTCGCAATGTTTCTCTCATTGGGGCATTGGTGTCAATGCTTCTGGTTCTGGTCGATACGGAGGTGGATTCTTATAAAACACATCATCAAGAACATCATCTTCCGATTCATTCGCTTCATACCCACTCGTTTCCACATTATGGGGCATATGCATCAACATTAGCATTTGCGATTCCTTATTAGCGAAAAATAAGGAATCGCTAATAAGGAATAGCAAAAGGCTATGCATGTAGGAATCGCTATTCAAATAGCGATTCCTTAACATTCCTTATTACCGAATCGGTAATACCGAATCGGTAATAAGGAATACCTACCCATTCATTCCTATGGGCTTGGAGGCCCATAGGAATGAATGTAAAGCCATTCTGTATTAGCGATTCGGTATTACCGAATCGCTAATAGCTGGAGCACTTTCAAGGGTGCCAGGGTGTCAAAAGGACACCCTGTTGCACCCCTGAAAATGATATGTGCACATATGTTGCACACACACATGCTCTAAGGGCATGTGTGTGCGCAACATGACACTTTGAAAAATGCACAAAAGTGCATTTTTCAAAGTTTTTGCAAATTACCATGCAGTTCATCTTCATGGTAATTTGCTCCCCTTATTAGCGAAATCGCTAATTTTTTAACTTTGATGCATTGCATTTAAGGAATCTCACTTTGGGATTCCTTAAATGCAATCGCTATTTAAGGAATCGGTATTTAAGGAATCCCTATTTAAAGAATCGCTATTTAAGGATTCCTTAAATACCGATTTCTGCTTTTGGGTTGATGCATTGGGATTGGGTATTTTTTACTTAATACCGGGAGCTAATAAGGAATCGGTATTTTACCGACTGGATTTTGGCTTGATGCATAAGGGTGTATGTCTTTTCTCTACACACTTTCTTCCTTCATTTTTTCCTGCCGTTCTTACAGGAAACACACCCTCAGTCATGCTTGCATTCCGCCATCTTTTCATTCGATCATCATGCGTCTCATGTCCGTATGGCCTACCAAACAGATACCTAGAACCTCTACCATTTCTTTGTCTCTCGTTCATGCATTTCGTCTTCCCATTCCGTCAATGCCTCAAACTGCGTCGGTCTAGGCCTTGGTTCTAAGTACATCATTCTCTCACGTAGATTTCTCAAAACTGCCAAATTAAAGGAACCATGTTCTGGGAATGCCAAGACTCCATCGTCCTTGGTATATTTTACCCAATTGTCTAACCAAATACAAGTATGATACCCATATTTCGCAATCATTAAAGATGCGGGTGTTTTCGGTGGAGGAAGTAACTGTCCTTCCCTAGTCTTAACTGATTTGTCTTTCTTGAACCATTTCTTAATTCTACCAAACCACGTCTTTTTCTCTTTGTCCGGTGGTTCGTAATACATTTTCTCGTTTTCTGTATATCGCAAGTCAATGAAAGGGAATACCTGTTCTATTTGATTCTCTAGTTTCCCTATTTATTTAGACTTACATTCTCCTCTTGATATCCCTCTCATAAATAGGCCATAGATCACCCTAGTTGTTGGTTTGATCCTCTAATTCTACAGTTCTCAACCATCAATTCATTTTGGAAATAAACAACTCAACGCATTTCTGTAATCAATAAATGAAATTTAATCTAAATAATGCAAGAGAATTCATTAATCAATTTAGTAGTTGATCATCATATTTATCTATTCTGACTAAAAGCCGTCCTCTAAGTCAGATTCGGTCGTTCTATTACTCAAATGTAAGAGTTCATTCGATCAGTCCGTCATAGAGTCAAGGGAACAGCTGTCCTGCAGTGTCACCGTCCTCTCCGTCAGCATAACGTCAGGAAATCGAAAGCGCCGCATACAACCTCTCTATTCTATGGTATTTTATAGTAAAATCACATTCCAAAAGTATAGAATATTAATTTTGAATGTCTCTGATTGGTTGGTCAAATTTGTTCAACAGGGTTCCCATGCGCTAAATGTCTCTTTAGATATAGTTCATAATTTTCCGGTCCAAAGTATCTTTTTATTGTTCTTTCAGAGCATCTGGCTTGCAGCCCAGATCGTCCTTGAGGGGTACATGTTCTTCTGGGGTCAGGTCCAGGCCACATTTGCTAGTAGTGACGCATGCGCACTTCACCCAGAAACTCATAGAGTGTTGTCAGTCATGTCGGTTATGAGAGGCAGCCATCTTTAGGCAGGCCCGAATGGCCAACTCAAGCAAAAGAAACACAAAAACGTAATTAATACATAGAAATGACTAATAAAATGTTATTCCCTCACTAAAACCCATATGTGTGTGTATTTATCTAGCAAAAGCAACACTCATTGCGGGTTATACTCACTTTATAAAGCACAAATCACAAAATACATCACGAAAGCAACACTTATCATGCAATATTCTAATTGTCTATTATTACTATGCGTACACAATTTAGTTTACTTATTAATTAGGCCATGCAAAAGCAATTCCCACGTGTATTTCATGTATTAGTAGGTTGATGAGTAAATACTGCAAACCAATTAGTATAATTACTATTAATCAATTAATCTTTTAAATGTAAACATGCAGAATGGAGGGGTTATATCATTTTTTAATATTTAAGCCGCTCCAGCAGTAGGTGCTGGGGTGAACAGATGTGGTAGGTGCTGGGATGAACAGATGTGGTGGGTGCTGGGGTGAAGAGAGGAGGTAGGTGCTAGAGTGAAGAGAGGCGGTAGGTGCTGGGTTGAAGAGATGTGGTAGGTGCTAGGGCGAGGAGAGGCGGTAGGTGTTGGGGTGAAGAGAGGGGGTAGTTGCTGGGTTGAAGAGAGGCGGTAGGTGCTGGGGTGATGAGAGGTGGTAGATGCTGGGGTGAACAGGTGAAGAGAGGAGGTAGGTGCTGGGGTGAAGAGGGGGGGTAGGTGCTGGGTTGAAGAGAGGTGGTAGATGCTGGGGTGAAGAGATGCGGTAGGTGCTGGGTTGAAGAGAGGCGGTAGGTGCTGGGGTGAAGATAGGTGGTAGGTGCTGGGCTGAAGAAATGTGGTAGGTGCTGGGGTGAACACATGTGGTAGGTGCTGGGGTGAACACATGTGGTAGGTGCTTGGGTGAACAAATATGTGGGATGCAGGGGTGAAGAGAGGTGGTAGGTGCTGGGGTGAAGATAGGTGGTAGGGGCTGGGGTGAAGAGAGGTGGTAGTTGCTGGGGTGAACGGGTGAAGAGATTTGGTAGGTGCTGGGGTGAACAGATGTGGTAGGTGCTGGGGTGAAAAGAGGTGGTAGGTGCTGGGGTGAAGCGAGGTGGTAGGTGCTGGGGAGAAGGGAGGTGGTAGATGCTGGGGTGAACAGGTGAAGAGAGGAGGTAGGTGCTGGGGTGAAGGGAGGCGGTAGGTGCTGGGTTGAAGAGAGGTGGTAGGTGCTAGGGCGAGGAGAGGCGGTAGGTGCTGGGGTGAAGAGAGGCGGTAGGTGCTGGGTTGAAGAGAGGTGGCAGGTGCTGGTGTGAAGAGATGTGGTAGGTGCTGCGGTGAAGAAAGGTGGTAGGTGATGGGGTGAAGAGAGGTGGTAGGTGCTGGGGTGAAGAGAGGTGGTAGGTGCTGAGGTTAAATGAGGTGGTAGGTGCTGTGGTGAAGAGAGGAGGCAGGTGCTAGGGCGAGGAGAGGTGGTAGGTGCTGGAGTGAAGAGAGGTGGTAGGTGCTGGGGTAAAGAGCGGTGGTTGGTGCTGGGGTGAAAAGAGGTGGTAGGTGCTGGAGTGAAGAGAGTTGGTTGGTTCTGGTGTGAAAAGGGGTTGTAGGTGCTGGGGAGGAGAGAGGTGGTAGATGATGGGATGAGGTGGTAGGGTAGGTGCAGGGGTAAAGACGGGTGGGTGCAGACACGGAAGTGACTAGGTTGAAGAGATGTCATGGACGCTAAATAGGAAGAGATTGTGTGGGTGCTGAAGGTGAAGTTCTGTGGTAGATTCTGGGGGGGAAGGAGTGTGGTGGGTCTGCAAGTGAAGTCAAAGGGTCACCACTGGGGATCTACAGATATGGGTGCTGAACGTGAAGTGATGGCATGGCTGCTTGGTAGAAAGTTGTAATAGTGGCTGCAAGTGACATGATGGGAGCACTGTAGTGATCCCTTTTGTGAAGAGTTGTGATGTATGCTGGCAGCGAAGTGATGTGGGTAATGGTTTGAAGAGACCCCAGGGGGTGATGTAAGTTATGGGAGCACTGAGACTGAAGAGTTCTGGGTGCTGTATGTGAGGCGAGGGGCAGGGTATATAGGGATGAGGAGGCAAATCAAAGGTGTGGTTAAAAAAATTATCTGTAATCTCTTTGATCCGTAACCTTCTGGTAATTACATACAAAATAGCGCACAGCTTAAATGAGAAATTCATGACAAAAAGTTAAGTTAAGTCGTGGCAAATGCACTATGGTACTTTATGAAACCTCTCTTAGTTAATGCACTGCAGAGGCCTGGGTGTAGCCAAAGAGCCACAGAGTTAAATGTTGGTTGGTGCAGTGGAGAATAGTGTCTTCGGTATTTTTAGTGCTACTAGGTCCCAGCCTTGGAAAGAAAGCAATGTAAATATGGATCATTTTGAACTTGAATTACACACAGTGTAAGATAGACTGCTACGAAATGGGCAAAAACGTTTAAGATGAAATGGTGCTTCCAAAATATAGATTTTAGTAATACCCAGACTGTACGTAATGCATTTTTAGGTCGAGCCTGGGCAGCACGTGTGCTGCTGCGAGGCATGCAGTATTGGAGTGCGAACTTGCGCACGTGGTCGCAACGGGCGCGGCCATCTTGTTTTTCACTCTATTGCATGGTTCTGGTGCCTGATTTTCAATCCTCCCTGCATCTTTTTGTTTGTTTTTTAGCTACTTTTTCACTCTTTCTATTGCCTGCTATTTATTTCCTTTACTTACTTTTTAAATTTTATTACCTTTTCTTTCCCGCCCCGTCCCAGAACCATGTCAAAGGGTAGGGCTCATCGCAGCCAGAGCCGCGACCGCCTTCCTTGTGGAAGGCGGCGCGCACAAGGTGAGGTTCTGTAATTCTCGAGTCTGACTCCATTTTGTTCTGTGCCACCATTTTGTGTTGCCCTCACGTAGGCCTGTGAAGGTAGCCTGGCGAATAAAGTGGCCTGGCCTTCTCAGTTCATGTATACATTAACTAGGTTTCTTTTTGACTCTGAAATGAACTGTAAGAAACTGACCTCTGCACCTGAAACTGACCCCGCACAGCCAATTTCCCTGATCGATCTTTGTCTGAGATTGCCAATCAATGTTCAGGACATCGTTAACTTTTAGTTTCCTTGCACATGCCTTATCTTGTTCAGCATCTGTTACCGTTTCTTTTTTTATGTTTCTTCATTACATGGGTTATGCTTTCTCTTATAGGTTTGTCCCGGCTTGTGGAGATTGAATTTGGGACATTCCTAATAATTAACTTTTGGGTTGGGATACTGTAAATTGAGTTTTTGTTATGTGACACTTTGTTTGAAAATGTACCTTATTGGCTAGAATTTTGTGCAGTGGGTGTACATTTATAATGTGAATATTGGATATAAAAGGAGACATCTCGCCTTAGTAAAATGAGCAGTCTCCTGAGAATTTACACCGTGATGTATTTCTAGGATCACTGTTACTAGCTGCAGCTAATAAACTTGGTCTCTGATGCCATCCAGAAGTATTCCGTGTCTCTGTATACCAAGACAGGTGAACTCGAAGATCTTAGGCGTGCCCCTGACGCCGCTGGGTTAAACCCCAGTTCTTCAACTGGCGCCCAATGTGGGGCGACTTCAGCGGTACTGGTCCAAGCCCGAAGATTGTGAGGAGCCCCGTGAGGAAATTCTGGAGGACGGCCGCCACTTCATCGACCCCTGCATGTCGACGTGGACCGAAGGTTTTTTCTGCGAGGCTTCCCCTTTCCGACGGCTGCGAAGGACTGCTGCCCTGACTGTCGCCCTGTCTTGGACCCTCTTGTGATGATTTGAAAGGCGAGACGTTAGACGGTCTTCTGGTGGCGTGACAGACATTTTGGTTAAGTATAAGTGGGTCACTCCCACGACTTTGTTTTGTTTCTCGGTTTTGATTCAGCCATTACAATAGTCGAAGCCGGGGTGTTCGTATATTTGCGAGTGTATCATTTTTGATGACCCCTTGAAGTTTGAAGCAAGACTAGTGAGCTAAAAGATGCCTGGTTTTAGCAAATTTAGGAAATGGTTTTGTTGTAGTTGCAATAGGGATTCCCGATTGGAGGACTCGTGTCCGATACCTCCGGTTGGAACTCCAACTTATGAGCTCTATTAAAAGCATGGTGTAGGTCCCATTACCTTTAATAAAGTATGGGTCCATTATACAAGGAAAGATGGTGTTTTACGATGGCCCCAACATGGTAGTTTTGAATCAGATGTTTTAGATAACCTAGAATTTGCACTATTTAAGAAGAAAGCCCGGCCGGCGATGTTTGACTCTTTCCGCCTTTGGCGTAAGGAAGCCAAACAGCGAAAAATTAAGCAAGCTAAGAGAGATAGGAAGGAAAGGAATATATCGGTAATGCACGCTGCTAGGCAGTTTAAGGAAGATGAAGAAGATCGTGCGATTGAAGTGTCAGATAGACAACATTGCATGGCCATTGACAAATGTTACCCGGCTTTGCCACCTCCCCTTTCAAATGTGACTGTAGACCCTGAAAAGGATCCTTTAATGTTACATTTACTGAGATTACCACCCCCTTATGTGCAGGGTGCCACTGCACCTCCGTTACCTCCAGTTGTTGCACCCCTTGTTGTCGTTCAACCCCCTGTTGAAGTTCAGCCACCCGTTGCTTCACAGGTGGTTCTTCCTCCCCCGGCGCAGCCCCCTCCAGGGCCGCCAGCCTTGCCACCAGCCTTGCCTCAAACTCCTTTGCCTTACACTCCTTTATCTTCGACTTCTCTTATTTCTGTCCCTACGCCTCTGTCACCTCAAAACACTTTGTCTCCTGTCCTCATGTCAACTTCTTCTCCTTCTGCTCGGCAACGAATGACTGAGACTGTCACTAGTCTTTTGTCTCATTTCTTTGGGTCACTGAATATGACCCCTGTTTCTGAACGTAAGCAGAGACGTAGTCAGCTCCCTGGTCCCGAAGAGCGGGCAGTGTTAGATCTCCTTGCTCGTAGATGGGTTTTGAATGCCTCCAAGTATAGTCCACAAGTGGTTATGGATATCTTCCTACAGTGGGAGGCACCAAAACAAAGGTATGTTTTTGATGTCATGGGTACCTTCCTTCGTCAGGAGTGGGAAGATAATGAGTTGGGTTCAATTCCACTGGAATTACTTAATGTTTAGTCTGAATTTGCTAAAGGGACGATAGTGGGTTCCGATGTTGAGGAAGCGGTAGAGACACTACTTACTTTTAGGTCTAGACTTCCACCTCAGTCATTGTTCGAACCTGACCCTTCTATTAGGAGAAAAGTGAACCAGTATCCTATGAGGGAGGTTCCCCCTGTATGGAGAGAGGCAGTTGTGGCTGATGCCGCTCATGGTATTGCGGCTGCACCGGCTCATTTTCAGCGAGTGTGGGTGCATGTCCCTTGGAAGAGAGCTGAGGTCCTGGCTCTTAAGCAGACTTTGCCTGACCCCCGTAAAAATCCTGCTGGTTATTATAAGGAGTTGTCTCAGACAGTTGATGCGTGTGTTATGAATTTGGCAGACATAGAGATGTTGATGGGTAATGTAGTTCCTCAACCTTTGTGGGCAAAGATCCGTCACGAGGATCACGCGCCAGTTAGGAGATGCGTGGGTTAATATTACTGCTGCAGATGGTCGGCAGGTAGGAGGTGCCAAACCTGAACCCTTAGTTGCAGAACTACCTGGTAGGATTATTAATTTAATGAAAACTATGATGCCTCCTCTGCGGGTGAATTGGGACAAGTTAGCAGCATGCAAACAAAAGAAAGACGAGAGTGTGTCTGATTTCGTCACTAGGTTTGAGGAAACATTCATTGATCATAGTGGTCAGGATATGAGTACAGAAGGTGGTCAGAGGTTGTTTGTAGATAAGTTTGTTTTTAATTTACTTCCTGAACTTTCTAATATGTTAAAGGACTCTGAGAGTTCATGGGCTGTTTCTTCTTCGGCTCAGATATTGGCTACTGCACAATACTATGAGAATAGAGATAAAGATGAGAAGGATAAAGTAGAGAAGAAGACTAGAGAATTAAAACGAAAGTTCTTCTGCAGGAGGCTTATCCGCCTCGCCCTAATCAGCGCCAGTTTCAGCAACCTTCTCAGTTTCAGCAACCCCCAGTTTCAGAAACTGTTGCAGAAGCCTGAGTCTTTTGCTTCGCGACTCCCGTTAGGCCCTAATCAGTGTGCTTATTGTAAAGAAGAAGGTCACCTCAAGAATAGTTGCCCGATCTTGCTACAGCTTGCGAATGGTATATCTGGTCTGAGAGGTCGTGGGGGTTTCCAACAAGTACCTAGGGGTAGGGGACGTGGTACGTTTCCCCAGAATGAACGTTTCTTTTCCCCTCAGAATTCTATGAATTATTTTGACCGACAGAATGCTCCGACCGTCCAGTCCGCTCAGTACTACACTGATGATTATTATGTTGGAAGTGAGAGTGCTGGTTTTAATGATAGTTAGGACAGCCATGGACAAAGGGAGGGAGTAGTGTCAGTTCCAGTAGACCAGAGTGGACCTTATGTTGAGGTGATTACATCAGGTGTGGTAGAACCTTTTCTTTTGGATACTGGTGCAGCAAAGAGTTCTATCATGCACTCTAAACTCCCCGGCGCACCTTTGTCTGGCTTGACCAATGTTTCAGTAGGATTTTCTGGCGCCCCAGTTCGTAATCCGGTTTCTTGTCCTTTGCCCCTTTCTATTGGTCCTTGTGAATTGGAGGCTCCCCTTATTCTAACGACGGGCTGTGGCGAGAATCTGTTGGGTTTGGACTTGTTGAAAAAATTGCATGCGACACTAATTGTTCTCCTTCGGGAGTACATCTTACGGTGGGTAAGAAAGTGATTTCCCCGATGTATCTGTCTAAGGATCGCCTTCCACTGGAACTGTGTTCTCTCCCTGATACACTTTGGGCTACAGGTCCCAATGATGTTGGTCTCTTGCAGATTCCACCCTATGTTGTTACCCTTAAGTTGAATGCAAAATTACCTCGCATTCCCCAGTATAAAATTTCCAGGGATGGCGAAAGAGCTCTTTTAGCTATTATCTATGATTTGGTTGAGAAAGGTGTGGTTGAAGAAACGAGAGGTAATGTGTGCAACAGTCCTGTTCTGCCTGTCCTTAAGCGTACTGACTCTTTTCAGCTACCTGTGTATCGGTTTGTGATTGACCTTCGGGAGGTCAATAAGATCGTTGTGCCACAGTTTCCTGTTGTCCCGGACATTACTGCTTTATTGACTATGATCCCTGCCTCAGCTGCTTGGTTTTCTGTTATTGATCTGAAGAACGCTTTCTTCAGTATTCCGATTGCTGAGGAAAGTAGGGATATTTTTGGTTTCTCTTTAGGAGGCCGCAGTTTTCGGTTTAAGCGCGCTCCTCAAGGTTATTGTGAGAGTCCCTCCATTTACAGTCAGGCTTTGAAAACTCAGCTTGATACTCTTGTGTTGCCTTCTGGTGTTACTCTTATCCAGTATGTTGATGATCTGTTGGTTGCTGCTGATGATGAAGAGATTTGTAAGGAAGTTACTCTTTCTTTGTTGCGACACCTGTCTGACCTTCATCATAAAGTGTCACCTTCGAAGTAGCAGTATTGCCACCAAGAAGTGACCTACTTAGGTCATCTCTTGTCGAAGGAGGGAAGGCGATTGACACAGAGCGTATTCAAGCGATTGCCCAAATGACTGTGCCATGCACACACAGAGAGAGGTGTGTGCCTTCTTAGGTATCACCTCGTACTGTAGACAGTGGATTCCGAATTTTTCTTTGCTAGCGAAACCTTTGTTGGCACTTACTCTTAAGGACACACCACACCCCACACCCTCTTCCTTGGTCTGACGAATGTCAGAAGAGTTTTTCCGAATTGCGTGATGCATTGTGTTCTGCTCCGGTGTTGGGTACCCCCGACTACAGTAAACCTTTTACACTTTATGTACATGAGAGTGAAGGTTGTGCGTTGTCAGTGTTGACGCAACAATTTGGAGACAAGCAGCGCCCATGTGCGTATTTTTCAGCTACTTTAGATCCGGTAGGTAGGGTGTTGCCTAGTTGTCTAAGAGCTACAGCGGCAGCGGCTGTTTCTATCCGACAGTCTGCTGGTTTGGTATTGGATAAAACATTGATTGTGATGGTCTCACATGCAGTGGATACCCTATTGAATAGAACGAAGACTCAACATCTTACCAGTGCGCGTTTGTCAGGTTATGAGTTGACGCTTTTGGCTAGCCATGTGCACATCAAGAAGTGCAACACATTGAATCCAGCTACATTATTGCCGATTTCTGTAGAGACAGATGCTCAGGAAAAGCATGACTGTTTTCTCCGGACAGAGGAGGAAACGAAGGGTAGAGTTGATCTGAAAGATACTCCTCTTTCGAATCCTGATGGGTAGATGGTTTGTGCTTTAAGCTTCCGAATGGAGAGACGACTGCAGCATATGCTGTCACAACTTTGCACACAATTGTTGAAACAGCACGTATTGCACAGAATTCAGCGCAAGCAGCGGAGTTGATAGCATTGACTAGAGCGTGTGTGTTGTCAAAAGGAAAGAGAGTGAATGTTTATACTGATAGCCAATACGCATTTGGCGTGGCTCACAGTTTTGGTCGCTTGTGGAAAGAGAGAGGATTTTTTACTTCCCATGGTACGAAAATTCAGCATGGACAATTAGTGAGTGAACTTCTTGAATCACTTACTTTGCCGACCCAAATTGCGATAGTGAAGTGTAGTGCGCATAAGAAGGTTACGGATGATGTGGGTCAAGGGAATGCGTTTGCAGATGAAGTAGCAAGAGAAACGGCGAAAAATGTGACGAGTCGGATGTATGTTGCAGGTTCTGCCAGATGGGTTGTGGAAGGAGGAATGTGTGAAGATACAACAGAAAGTGTGAAGATGATTCAGGCAGAAGCTACTGAGAAAGAATTGAATATGTGGAGAGAGAGTACGGGAATGTTGGATTTAACAGGCTGTTGGGTTGAGATGTCAAAGCACCAGCGATGGTTGTTGCCGGATGCATATGTGCTTCCGGTGGTTACTATGGCTCATGGGTTGGCTCACATTAGTTCAAAAGGGATATGTAAGTTGTTGGCTCCGGTATGGCAGAATGATGGAATTCCTAAGTGTGCTGAAAATTTGGTTAAGCACTGCATGATTTGCTTGATGCATAATCCTGGAAAGGGAACCCCAACTCCAGCGGGTCATTTTGCTCCTCCAACGTATCCGTTCGAGGTGCTGCAGATAGACTATATTCATATGGAAAGATGCAATAACTTAAAGTATGTCCTTGTGGTTGTTTGTGCCTTTTCCAGATGGATAGAGGCCTACCCCCTAAAGGATAATACTGCCTTGTCTACAGCCAAGGTTTTGCTTAAAGAATTCTTTCCCAGATATGGCTTGCCGAGGATGGTATGGAGTGATAATGGAAGTGAATTCGGGGGTCAGATTATGAAGAAAGTATGTGCGGGTCTGGGTATTAAACAGAAGTTTCACGCTGCGAATCACCCCCAGTCAGCAGGCCTGGTCGAGTGCTATAATGGCACTCTGAAGCTGAAGTTGGCCAAGGTGCAAGCGAGCTCTGGTTTTACATGGTCTGATGCCTTACCTTTGGCACTTTTGTCCACGAGAACGACAGTACATTCTCGCGTGGGATTTAGCCCATACGAGATTGTTTTTGGACGCCCGGTGAATGTCTGGGGTGTGCCGAGGCCTAAGAAGTACAGTGATATCGAGTATCCTATGTTGGTTGACTACTTACATGATTTTACTGCTAAATTGCGTGTTCTTCACCAACATGTCCATGACACTTTGCCTTCAGTTTCTGTAGACGCAGGCCATACGATTCAACCTGGCAACTGGGTTCTAACCAAGAATTTCCGGAGGTCAAAGAACTTGGAACCAAGATGGACCGGTCCATACCAAGTCCTGTTATCAACTCGGACTGCTATTAAGGTGTTCGGCAACAAAAACTGGGTACATGGTACCCATTGTAAGAAGATACCTTTGCCCTTACCGTACGATAAGTGGGTCCGGGAAGGTGTTGCCGATTCCGAGAGTGAAAGGGTTCCGAGATCTTGTACCTTTTAGCGATGCACATCTGGAATGGACTCAGTCAGAACGTGCGGATGATAAAGTCTTGCAAGAAGCTGTGCCGCCGTGTTTGAGACTTGATACTACGCACCCAGAGACACTCTTTCAGGATCAAACTGTGCCTGGTAAAGAACGCTACAACTTAAGGTCTAAAAAGGACAAATAAAATTTGAATTTTTTTGTGAATTACACTCTTTCAGACAAGAGAATATTTTTCTTTTTCGAACCACCATCCGGGTTCAGCTGCAGGGTCGCGGTATAAGAACTTAAGGGGTGGCCCGCGTATTGACGAAAGGTCTGCGGTTCTAGGGACGTCTAGGACGCCTGGACACACACTTAAGTGAAGAAGGAAAATTGCAGCGAGCAGCATGTTAGAGGATGGAGTCTGTTGTAACTGAAAGATGTTGAGAGAATAGATCTTAAGACAAGATTTTGTACATTGATACATAGCAAATGTTTTATAATATTGTGCTTTTTGATGTTTTTAGGTATCACATTGGCTTGTGTGGGTTGGACTGTCTATGCTATACAACAGATATCTGCACCCACCTCCCAACCTATGCTTTCTTCCACTACTGTTTCTTTGCACCAGTTTTATACGTTGCCTGAACATGAACAGACAAGGAGATCAGAATTTGTCAACAACTCGTTTATACAGTTGTTGCATCAGCATCAGTTAGTAGTAAATACCACTAATTGTTGGGTTTGTGGTCTTATGCCTCATACGAAAGATAAAGGTATGCCATATTTGGTTTTGCCTTTTTCTTTTAATGGGTCTGTGTGGGCTTTTCAGACCATGTTTATCTATGCAAATGAGGTACACCCCTTACGTTCCATTAAAGATAACTCGAGCAATAGTGCCTTAATAAGGGGAATAGTAGCTATGATCCTAGATATTGATGCATATAATGCTATCCCTAAGGATGAGGTGCAGGCTTACGTTGGTTGGAACGTGACTGGATAGTACCAGTTTGACAGAGAAGGAGAGACGAAAAAGATCTCCCCCTATTTGGATTGTACCCCACCGAGGCCACTTTTGTTTTCAAGGTAATAGTCGGAATCCGAAAGCTCAGCTAGGTAAGAGTATTCATCTCGGACTTCTCCACCGTTTGTGCCAGCTAAAGGCACATATTTTGTTTGTCATGACAGAGCCTACACATGGTTGCCACCTGATTTTTCAGGAACGTGTTATGTGGCATTTCTACTTCCCCCTACATACCCTACTGTTTCAGACTATCATAGAACGAGATATGGTAGAGGTGTCTTCAATAAGGAAGATACCGCAGCACACAAAGTAGGAGATTTCTTCAAGGGCTTTTTACCCTTTTGGGGTCCTATGATCAATAGTAGGCATATTCGACAGCTTGTCCGCGCTGTTGAAGCTACTATTAATGAGACGGCAGGTGCTCTTAGTAATGTTACAGCTGAGCTTCAAGCGGACCGCCTTATGACTTTGCAGAACCGTATGGTATTAGACATCATACTTGCAGATCGAGGAGGAGTATGTAAATTGATTGGATCCAGTTGCTGTGTTTACATACCAGATAATGCCCCTACAGTGTACCAAGCCATCTCTAGGTTGTATAAAATCTCTGAGTCTATCCATGTAGACGAAGGAGACTGGTCATTGACGGGATGATTTTGGGGACTGCTGTCCAAATGGGGATGGAAGATTTTGACATTTCTTGGTATGGTTTTAACCATCCTTTTCTCTTGTTGTCTTTGCATCCAGTGTGGTCCCGCCATTTGTAGTCTTTGTGCTACTAGGTGTGTTCGGAGACCTGTCCCCGAGAGAAGTAGAGAATAATAAGATGATGCTACAGCAACACCTTGATGACCTCATGAATATCGACATAGACCTAGATTCAGATTAACATGAGTCTTAGGTTATTGCCTACGTAATGGCAAAAGGAGGGTCTGAGGTTCTGTAATTCTCGAGTCTGATTCCATTTTGTTCTGTGCCACCATTTGGTGTTGCCCTCACGTAGGCCTGTGAAGGTAGCCTGGCGAATAAAGTGGCCTGGCCTTCTTAGTTCACGTATACATTAACTAGGTTTCTTTTTGACTCTGCACCTGAAACTGACCCCGCAAAGCCAATTTCCCTGATCGATCTATGTCTGAGATTGCCAATCAATGTTCAGGACATCGTTAACTTTTAGTTTCCTTGCACATGCCTTATCTTGTTCAGCATCTGTTACCGTTTCTTTTTTTATGTTTCTTCATTACATGGGTTATGCTTTCTCTTATAGGTTTGTCCCGGCTTGTGGAGATTGAATTTTGGGACATTCCTAATAATTAACTTTTGGGTTGGGATACTGTAAATTGAGTTTTTGTTATGTGACACTTGGTTTGAAAATGTACCTTATTGGCTATAATTTTGTGCAGTGGGTGTACATTTATAATGTGAATATTGGATATAAAAGGAGACATCTCGCCTTAGTAAAATGAGCAGTCTCCTGAGAATTTACACCGTGATGTATTTCTAGGATCACTGTTACTAGCTGCAGCTAATAAACTTGGTCTCTGATGCCATCCAGAAGTATTCCGTGTCTCTGTATACCAAGACAGGTGAACACGAAGATCTTAGGCGTGTCCCTGATGCCGCTGGGTTAAACCCCGGTTCTTCAAAGGGGTGCAGGCACGGGCCTTATTTGGGGAGATGGAGTTGGCTGCACTAATTTTCTTTGTGCAGCGCCACCTTGAGGTTCCGTGTGAATCGGAACAACATTTTCTGGGTGTGTTCGAATATGGACGAGTTTGGTATCTACGAACTGCAAATGACGAGTTTAGTGGGTGTACGCGTTTTCGCTACACTACTATGTACGGATCGTCTCATTTCTAGGTATGTCCATCTGAACCCTCGGGTTCCATTTTAGATACGGCATCCATTTTGTTTCTTGCCCTAAAGTAGCCAGCGAACGAACCTTGTCCGCTCTTTGACCCTGGGATTCCCAAGCTTTCACGAAGGACACGTGTTTCTTTGAGGGTGTCTTTTATGATAGGGGAAATGACACGGCAGAGGCAGATGGCCCCGCTCAAGGCTCATCTTGCCGTGCCCGTCTATTGTTTCAGTCATACATGCATTAGGCACGAGGTCTTTGATCCTGTAATCAAGTTTCTGTTATTACTCTCTACACTCTTTTTCAATCCGTTGTGCATCTTTGTTCTTCCTTTGCATCTGTTTCTGTCCCTTCTCCTAAATGTGTTTACAGTCAGAATGGAATGTGCTTAATGTGGGGATAATATGCTTTTACAGTTGGGAACCGGCAATGTCGTTGTAATTATGTTCCAGGCTTCTGAAACATGAATGCGACCCGTTTGAAGTTTATTGTAGGAACTGAGTCGTAACCTTTGTCGGCCATGTTGTGCAATGACCAAAATGTGTATAAAAGGAGCGATCCACTTTTGCAATTCGAAGCAGTCTCCCAGAACCTACACGTTGTGTACTTCTTGTGATTTCTGTATCCCTGCAGTAAATAAAACGCTGATCTTTGACGCCGCAGGAAGTGTCCCGTGTCTCTGTGTTTTGTACGCCGGAACAGGTAACCCACGAAGGTTTCAGGTGTTGTCCCCTGGCACCGCTGGGCCTTAGAATAGCCCAGTCCTTCAGTTGGCGCCCAATGTGGGGTGACATCAGCGGTACCGGTCCAAAGCCCGACGATCGTGGGGAACTTCGTGTGAAATCTCCGAGGGAAGGTGCACCCCGCTTCATCGATCCAGTTGTCGAAATAAGTGGCCCGAAGACTTTTCCCGCGAAGATTCCCGCCTCCCGACGGCTGCGACGGACTGATGCCCTGACTGTCGACCTGTTTTGGCGCCTGGCGTAGTCCTTTGTACGGCGAGACGATAGACGGGCCTTCCTGGTGACGCCATTGCTCTTTCAGTTAAGTATTTGTGGGTCGCTCCCTGAGTAGACTTGGTTGTTTGCATGGTTCCATTGCACTTGTGGTTCTTAGTTGTTGATTCTTAGTTGTTGGGTTTTATTTGACGATTGCAATTGCCAAAAACCGAGGGTCTTGCATGTTTGCGAGGACATCGTAATTCGATAGCCCTTGAAGTTTTTAAACTCGGTTAGCGTGCACGATGCCTGGCCGTAGTACATTGTTTGGTTTCCTTAAATGTTGCAGCGCGGATTCCCGACTGGAGGATTCATGCCCGATACCTCCAGTTGGAACTCCAATTTATGAGCTCTATAGCCGCCACGGCGTAGGTCCTATTGTATATAATGAATATTGGATTCGTTACACTAAAAATGATGGTGTTCTTAGTTGGCCATCACATGGTAGTTTCGAAACTGCAATCTTAGATAATCTTGAAGCTAAATTGTTTAAAAAGAAGGCTAGGCCGGCCATGTTTGATTCCTTTCGATTATGGCGCAAAGAGGCCAAGCAGAAGGAAATCAAACAGACTAAGAAAAATAAGAGAGAAGGTGTCATTACGGTGATGCGAAATGCAGAACAGTATCAGCGAGACAAAGATGAGAAGGAGCAGGAAGTTAGTGCTCGGCTTCATCATATGGCAGTGGATAGATGTTATCCGGTATTACCGTCTAGTTCTGATAAGACGGGAGAGGAAGTGATAGAGGATCCATTATTGTCTTATCTATTGAAATCGCCACCTCCCTATGCTCCAGATACCGTGGGTCCTGTGATTCCTCCTGTTCCTCCACCTGTTGTTTTAGCGGCTGCTGGTCAGCCCGCCGTTCCTCCTGTTCTTCCGAATCCCCTTGTGCCACAAATGGTTCATCCTTCTTTACCGGCCCTTTTTCCTAATGCTCCTTTGCTAGTGTCTCATCAGCCTAATCTTACTACTACTCCTGTTACCCCGACTACTGCTACTGTTTCTACGCTTACTCCTAATATTGTTGCTCCTGTGCCTTCTTCTTCTTCCCCTTCTGTTCGTAGTCGTATATTTAATGCTGTCGCTACTCTCTATTCTCCGTTTTTTGGACCAGTACTTGGGTCAAATCTTTCTGATGTTGCTCAGAGGCGCAGTCAAATTCCTGATGGGAGGGAACGTGAGTCGTTGGTGAAATTGGCGCGTAAATGGATTAGGTATCCTGCGAAGTACGCTTCGCGTATAGTTTTTGAGACATTTTCTCAGTTTAATGAGCCCACTCAAAGATTCGTGTTCGAGGAAATGTGTAAATATTTGAGAGAAGAGTGGGATAATGATGCGGTGGATAATGTACCGCCCGAGATCTCTGAGCTTCAGAATCAATTTTCGACTGGTACGATTGTAGGTGATAACGTCCGACGTGCTCTAGAGCGTCTGTTATCCTTTCGATCTACAGTGCAACCTCGAGCATTGTTTAAGGATGAAACTGAGGAGTGGATGGCAAAACCTGGTCGGTATCCTATGCGGGAAGTTCCCCCAGTATGGATGCCAGGTGATCCTAATGCTAATCCTGCTATTCTACCACACTTTCAGAGAGTTTGGATACACCTCCCATGGAAGCGATCGGAAGTTTTACAGGTGAAGCAAACCTAGCCCGACCCTCGTAAAAATCCTGCAGGATATTATAAGGAGTTGTCCCAATTAGTGGATGCTACTGTCATGAACCTTGCCGATATTGACATCTTGTTTGGTAATGTGGTACCTCAACCGATTTGGGCGAAAATCCGTCAAGAGAATCACGCAGCTGAGTTAGGCGGTGATTGGGCTGCTCTTGCAGCGGCTGACGGACGACAAGTTGGTGGGGCTAAACCTGAACAGCTCATAGCGAATCTGCCCCAGAGGATAATTACACTTATGAAGACACTTATGCCAGCTATACGCGTTAATTGGGACAAATTTTCTGCGTGCAAGCAAAAGAAGGATGAGAGTGTCTCCGATTTCTTTACGAGATTTGAGGAGGCATTTATTGATCATAGTGGTCAGGATATGAGCTCTGAGGGAGGTCAGCGATTGTTTGTTGATAAATTCGTATCGAATTTGTTGCCTGAACTAAGCAACAAATTGAAGAATTCTGAAAGTTCGTGGGCCGTTTCCACCACTGCTCAGATATTAGCCATGGCCCAATATTACGAAAATAGGGAGAAAGAAGAAAGCGAACGCGCAGATAAGACGAAGGATCTTAAAACAAAGGTCTTATTGCAGCAAGCGTATCCTCCGCGCTCGAATCAGAATGACTCGCAACAGCCAAATCGCTTACAATCGCAGTTTTCTAGATCGCAGTCGCGTAATGACTCCTCTACACCTCGCTTTGTGTTGGGGTACAATCAATGCGCCTATTGTAGGGGTGAGGGTCATTTGAAGTTTAATTGTCCGGTGCTGCGTGACCGCAACAATGGTGTTTCGGCCCGGGGAGGTCGTAGTGGTCCTCAACAAGCGTCACGTGGTAGAGGTCGTGGTGTTACTCAGAATCAGAACGAGCGTCTTGCCTCTTCATCAGATTCGCAAAATTGTTTTGACCGACGCGATCCATCATCTGGTAGATCTGCACAGTATCACGTGGACGACTATTATGTCGAGCATGATGTTGGTATTGACGGTAATTACTAGGACAGCCATAGACAAAGGAAGGGAGAAGTATCAGTTCCGGTTGATCAGAGAGGGCCTTATGTCACAGTTGCTACATTGGGTGTAGTTGAGCCTTTTCTGTTGGACACTGGTGCAGCGAAAAGTTCCATCATTCATTCGAAACTCCCTGGCGTGCCTTTGTCTGGCTTGACGAATGTTTCCGTTGGATTCTCTGGCTCCCCCGTTAGCAACCCAGTTTCTAGCCCTTTGCCCCTTACAATTGGGTCTCGTGAGTTAGAAGCTCCCTTGATTTTGACTACTGGTTGTGGTGAGAATCTTTTGGGCCTGGATTTATTGAAACGGTTATATGTGACTTTGTACTGCTCTCCTGCGGGAGTGGAGCTTACATTAGGTCAGAGAGTGATCTCCCCTATGTATCTGTCGACTGATAAGCTCCCACCGGAATTGAGTTCTCTTCCTGATTCTTTGTGGGCGACAGGTCCCAATGACGTGGGCCTGCTGGATATACTACCTTATGTTGTTCAATTGAAACCGAATGTGCGACTGCCGCGTATTCCCCAGTATCGTATTTCCCTTGATGGCGAACGAGCGCTATTAGCGATCATTTATGATTTGATCGATAAAGATGTCATCGAGGAAACACGAGGTAACGTGTGTAATAGTCCTGTGTTACCTATTTTCAAACGAACTGATCCATCCAAGCCTCCCATGTATCGTTTTGATATTGATTTAAGGGAGGTGAATAAAATTGTTGTTCCACAGTTCCCCGTGGTGCCTGACATTACAGCTTTGCTGACTCTGATTCCAGCTTCTGCATCTTGGTTCTCGGTGATCGATCTGAAGAATGCGTTCTTTAGCATTCCGATTGCTGAGGAAAGCAGAGATTTATTCGGTTTCTCATTAGGTGGTCGCAGTTTCCGGTTTAAACGTGCACCTCAGGGCTACTGTGAGAGTCCATCGATCTACAGCCAAGCTCTTAAGAGTCAACTTGATGCGTTCGTGTTGCCGGCTGGTGCGGCTTTGATTCAGTACGTTGATGATCTGTTGGTAGCTGCTGACACTGAACAGATTTGCAAAACCGCTACAGTGTCACTGTTACGGCATCTATGTGACTTACACCACAAAGTGTCACCTTCTAAATTACAATATTGTTGTCAAGAAGTAACCTATCTAGGTCACTTATTGTCAAAGGCGGGAAGAAGGTTGACCCCTGAAAGAATTGCAGCAATTGCTCGGATGACTGTGCCAACAACTCAGAGAGACGTGCGTGCCTTTCTAGGTATCACGTCATACTGCAGACAGTGGATTCCAAATTTCTCACTGTTAGCGAAGCCATTGATACCTCTTACGTGCAAGGATGTCTCGACTCCTTTGCCATGGACGGAAGAATGTCAGAAAAGTTTTTCTGAACTACGTGATGCGTTGTGTTCGGCTCCTGTGTTAGGTACTCCTGATTACAGTAAGCCATTTACATTATACGTTCACGAGAGAGAAGGTTGTGCGTTGAGTGTTTTGACGCAACAATTCGGTGGTAAGCAGCGTCCATGTGCGTATTTTTCCTCGACTTTAGACCCGGTAGCTAGAGCGTTGCCAAGTTGCTTGAGGGCGACAGCGGCAGCTGCGGTGTCTATTCGACAATCCGCAGGTCTGGTCATGGATAATATGCTCATAGTGATGGTTCCCCATGCAGTTGACACCCTTTTGAATCGGACAAAAACTCAACATCTGACGAGTGCAAGGTTGTCCGGGTATGAGTTGACCCTTTTGGCAAGTCATATACAGATTAAGCGTTGTAATGTGCTGAATCCGGCGACATTGTTGCCGACTAATATGGAATCAGATGATGTACCACCACATGATTGTTATTTACGAACTGAGGAAGAAACGAAGGGTCGTGTGGACCTGAAAAACACTCCGTTGACAGATCCCGATGGCACTCTGTATGTTGATGGTTCATGTTTTAAGTTGCCGAATGGTGATGTGACGACTGCGTATGCTGTAGTAACGTTGAGCACGGTTGTGGAGACCGCGAGATTGAGTCAGAACTCAGCCCAAGCGGCAGAATTGATTGCATTGACGAGAGCATGTGTTTTGTCCAAAGGAAAGCGAGTGAATGTGTTTACCGATAGTCAGTATGCATTCGGTGTTGCGCATAGTTTTGGTCGATTGTGGAGAGAAAGAGGATTTATGACATCGCATGGTACGAAGATTCAACACGGGCAGCTCGTGAATGATCTTTTGGATGCACTTACATTGCCTAAACAGGTAGCGATTGTTAAATGTAGTGCGCATCGAAAGGTTACGGATGGTGTTGGTCGTGGTAATGCATTTGCGGACGAGATTGCCAAGGAAACGGCTAAGAATCTTGCGTCCCGAATGTATGTTACGAGTTCAGTGAGATGGCCAACGGAGACTGGTATGTGTGAAGACACTGTTGAGAGTGTGAAAGCAATTCAGAATGAGGCCACTAAAATTGAAAGAACCAAGTGGAAAGAAAGCACGGGAAAGTTGGACATGCATGGATGTTGGGTTGACTTGTCGGAATGTCAGAGGTGGATGTTACCGGATGCTTATGTATTGGCTGTCGTGACTATGGCTCATGGGTTGTCACACATTAGTGCGAAAGGTATATGCAAGTTATTGTCTCCTGTATGGAAGAACGATGGTATTGCTAAATGTGCTGAGAGGGTGGTTAAGAATTGTATGGTGTGTTTGATGCATAATCCTGGCAAGGGCACCCCCACTCCACCTGGTCATTTTGCTCCTCCTGCCTGTCCCTTCGAGGTTATCCAACTGGACTTCATTCATGTGGAGAGATGCAATAATCTGAAGTATGTTTTAGTTGTGGTTTGTGCGTTCTCCAGATGGATTGAGGCCTATCCTCTTAAGGATAATACTGCCCTGTCCACAGCGAAAGTCCTACTGAAGGAATACTTCCCTCGGTATGGAATGCCACGGATTGTGTGGTCAGATAATGGAAGTGAGTTTGTGGGAAGTGTGATGCAGAGTGTGTGTAAGGGCCTCGGAATTCAACAGAAATTCCATAGCGCCAATCATCCTCAGGCAGCGGGATTGGTCGAAGGGTACAATGGTACTCTGAAGCTGAAACTTGCAAAGATACAAGCTACGACTGGGTTGTCATGGCCCGATGCCTTGCCTCTGGCTCTCTTATCAACCAGAGCGACTGTACACTCTCGAGTAGGGCTCAGCCCATATGAGATTGTGTTCGGCCGCCCTGCGAATATTTGGGGAGTCCCGAGACCTAAGGCTTTTGATAGTCTTGAATATCCCATGTTAATTGATTATCTTTATGATCTGACTGCTAAACTCAGGTTAATTCATCAACAGGTCTTTGAAGCTTTACCGGCACAGACAGAGGGTCCTGGACATCGGCTCCAACCAGGTGACTGGGTTGTTACCCGAAATTTTGGCCGAAAACGCAACTTGGAGCCAAGATTTGTGGGACCCTTCCAAGTGCTATTGACTACAAGGACTGCAGTTCGGTTGGAAGGCAGAAAAAACTGGGTACACGCCGGCCATACCAAGAAGGTGCCGATCCCCTCACCAACAGATAGTTGGGTGAGAACTGGTATAGCTGCAACGGAAACTGAGACCCCTCTATGCTTTATGCCGTTTAGCGATGCCCAACCTGTGAGGGATAATTCATCGCAGTCAGACACACCTGTTGAGTCGCCAGTTGAAGAAAATTCGAGGTCTGAATTGTTATCCAATCGACGGAACATTGTTTCACCAGCTGAACAATTGTTTGAGGAACAGACTCGACCTGGAAGAGATCGATACTTTCTTCGTCCACGTAACAAAGACTAATAACATTTTTTCTTATATTTTCCTTTACTGTTGCCACAAACATTACGAACAATTACATCTTTTCTTGAGGTTTTTATGTGTGCCTCTCACAGCTAAGGAGATTTGTATTAAGCTGAGCGTTTAGGAAAACCTATCATCCGGGTTAACCGTAGGGCCGTGCGGGTACTTCCTTCTGTTTAGCAGGTTTCTGACACTAGGTCGGTTACTTTTTGTCGACTCCTGGGAACTCCTGGGAATTGATAATCGCTACTTAGAACGAAGTGCGTCAAGAACGTACGGACGGTTTTTAGGGGATGGCGTTCTCTATGCTGTTGGAAGTAGAAAGGATGTCGGCGCAAAGATCAAAAGTGCATAAGATTGTACGAACGAAATGTTTTTTGTTTCAGGTATTTCTGCTGTTTCTGACTGTGTCTATGCTATTGGTGGGTGGAGTGTATTTCGGAATACAGTCGTTATTGCCTTCCATTTCACCTACTCTTCCCCCTAAATCAAGCTCTACTACCACTGTTTCTCCACATTCCTTTCATCCTCTGCCCCAACATGAACAGGTTAGACGTGCGGAATTCATGAATAACTCCTTTGTTCAACTCCTACATCAGCACCAGTTGGTGATGAATACTACCAACTGTTGGGTGTGTGGGTTAATGCCACATACCATGGATAGGGGTATTCCGTATCTGGTTCTTCCTTATAGCTCCCAAGGGTCAGCTCGAGCATTCCAAACTATGTTTCGTAGTGCACTAGATTCCTACCCCAGTCGAGAGCCACGCTCTGCAAGCTTTGGTCCTGGCCCGTACCATAAACCTTTGGCGATAGCGATTGCTGATTTGAATAGAGATGTTTTTGATGCGTCGCTTATTCCAGATGAAGAGGTGCAAGACTATAAAGACCTGAGCGAAGCTGAGTATAGTACGTCAGCGGGTGATAGACAGCTCAAGAGCTCGTCTCCAATATGGATCGTACCCCACCTCGGTAATTTCTGCTTGAAAGGTTTGGGTCGAAATCCGAGAGCATAATTTGGGAACAGTGCTTGTACTGATACGTATGTTCTACCGATGCTCTCTTCCCCTGTTTTTCTGACTGCCAAGGGTACCTATTTTGTGTGTTACGAACGTGCATATACATGGTTGCCCCGTGACTTCTCGGGTACCTGTTATATTGCGAATCTTTTGCCACCGACTTTTACAGTTGCCTCAGACTATCACAAGACTAGAATTGTGAGAGGCGTTGTCAGCAAAGAGGACACTGCGGGTCAAGAAGCAGGAGACTTCTTTAAGGGTTTCTTGCCGTTTTGGGGACCTATGGTTAATAGTAGGAACCTAAGACAGTTGACCCGTGTGGTAGAATCGACTGCTAACATAACTGCGAGTGCTCTTGGTAATTTAACAGCGGAACTTCAGGCGGATAGACTAATGACGTTGCAGAACCGTATGGTTCTAGACGTTGTTCTCGCAGATAGAGGTGGTGTGTGTAAAGTTATCCATTCGAGCTGTTGCATTTTCATTCCTGACAACGCTCCAACCGTTTACCAAGCCATCTCGAAGTTGCATAAGATTTCCGAGTCCATACACGTGGACAAAGGTAATTAGACACTATTAGGATGGTTTTGGGGCCTGATATCAACGTGGGGTTGGAAGATTCTGATGATCGTAGGGGTTGTTGTAACGTTTCCGTTCACGTGTTGTCTTTGTGTGCAGTGTGGCCCTGCCTTATGTAGTCTTTGTGCTACAACGTGTATAAGACGGCCATCTGTTACCAAGGAGACATTGATGGATAGAATGATGTTCCAGCAACAGCTGAACGATCTGATGAATATCGAAATCGATTCTGATCTCGACTAGTGCTTGCCTACATGAGGGCAAAAGGAGCGTCTGAGGTTCCGTGTGAATCGGAACGACATTTTCTGGGTGTGTTCGAATATGGACGAGTTTGGTATCTACGAACCGCAAATGACGAGTTTAGTGGGTGTACGCGTTTTCGCTACACTACTATGTACGGATCGTCTCATTTCTAGGTATGTCCATCTGAACCCTCGGGTTCAATTTTAGATACGGCATCCATTTTGTTTCTTGCCCTCAAGTAGCCAGCGAACGGACCTTGTCCGCTCTTTGACCCTGGGATTCCCAAGCTTTCACGAAGGACACGTGTTTCTTTGAGGGTGTCTTTTATGATAGGGGAAATGACACGGCAGAGGCAGATGGCCCCGCTCAAGGCTCATCTTGCCGTGCCCGTCTATTGTTTCAGTCATACATGCATTAGGCACGAGGTCTTTGATCCTGTAATCAAGTTTCTGTTATTACTCTCTACACTCTTTTTCAATCCGTTGTGCATCTTTGTTCTTCCTTTGCATCTGTTTCTGTCCCTTCTCCTAAATGTGTTTACAGTCAGAATGGAATGTGCTTAATGTGGGGATAATATGCTTTTACAGTTGGGAACCGGCAATGTCGTTGTAATTATGTTCCAGGCTTCTGAAACATGAATGCGACCCGTTTGAAGTTTATTGTAGGAACTGAGTCGTAACCTTTGTCTGCCATGTTGTGCAATGACCAAAATGTGTATAAAAGGAGCGATCCACTTTTGCAATTCGAAGCAGTCTCCCAGAACCTACACGTTGTGTACTTCTTGGGATTTCTGTATCCCTGCAGTAAATAAAACGCTGATCTTTGACGCCGCAGGAAGTGTCCCGTGTCTTTGTGTTTTGTACGCCGGAACAGGTAACCCACGAAGGTTTCAGGTGTTGTCCCCTGGCACCGCTGGGCCTTAGAATAGCCCAGTCCTTCAACCTCCCCTCAACCCTGACAGCAGGTGGCAGGCCTTGGTCCGGGTACGGCCTCCAGGAGTGTCGACAGCGGTGGGGAATGGTGCGCCGGGCAGTGTTGCGCTGCTCTGGGGTCCGGCGCACTCAGGCGCAGTTGACGCACCGGTGGTCCGACATCCTGGACCGTGAGCAGGACCTGCTGGACCTGCTAGGAGTGGAGGTCCCGGGTCTTGGTGAGTAACTATTTAATTATCACTACTTTGTGTCTGTTCTTCTGCTCTGTTTTATATTACGAATATCTTTTTTTTCTTCCAACCAGCTAGAATGTTGCTGCTTACATTCCAGGTTAATTACGTTTAAAAGTCTTCTGTGATTGTTATGGCACAGGTGCTCCTCTGCGCTACTACTAATCTTACTTGTTTGCAACTTTGCGTTTGCGCTCGCTTAGCGTGATTCTGTAAGAGTTTTTTTTAGAGAAATTAAGTTACGTAATGCTACAGTGACTCTAGTCCCTACTTTGTCCTGTCATTAAGAGAGAGGGTCGGATTGATACTTAGGTTTAGGTACTTTGTATGAGTTTGTAATTTTTTAGTGGTATGCATGATGCCCCCTCAGTTACGTCACGTGCTGCTAGTACGCCAGTCTTTATTAGAACCTTTTCTAGTTTGTTCAATGAGTGGTGGTAATTGGCTTAGCACTAGCAGAACATCAGCATCAATCAATCAACCCAAAATTTGGTGTACAAAAAAAATGTAGTCATGTGTCCTCCATTTGACCATATGCATTGTTGAGGACAAAAAAGAAGTGGAAATGCATACTTAATGTACAATTGGCACCCCTGGAATAGGTGGGCTAGGTCGGGTGGTACGTCGTACTTAGGCTTAGTTGTAACTTAGTATTCTGGAATCAGAATGGAAGACTGGATTACTGTTGATAAATAGTAACTTAAGTAGTCGATCCGCGAATCCCCCAATACTACTTGTTGACCAGATGAGATCGGTCAATTTAGTTATTGCAATTGTTGTTTACATAGGTGTTTTTTGACCGTTCTTTAAAAATATTTTATTTGTTTGACACCATCCATCAATGTTTGTCTCTTTCTTATATCTTTCCTGTTCATCAGCACCCAGGGGCAGGCAGACAGGGCGTGGGCAGTCGGCGGGAGAACACCACCACCATGAGGACACCAACGAGGGCTCCTCTGCTGGCCCCAGTAAGTCTTCTTATTTTTAATAATATTTCTTATTCCATAACTTTTACTGCACCATATTTTTCACGAACTATTGTTTCAGTTTCCCAATGCTATTTTTTACCAACAATTATCCTTCGATCTGTACGGTTTCAAAAATCTTGTTATCCCTGCCTCTGCTATGATGACTCTCTGTACTACTACTACTATCAGTCTGTCTGTACTGTAGTAGCTAAGCTTGCCCAGTTGGCCAGTGCCACTCTTTATTTGAAAGGTTGTAAATAAAACTCAGATTCACCAGTAGCTCTAGCCATAGATTCCAGTCCTTTGGGTCGTCCTCTTGTACTACTTCTAGTCTTATTGATCTTGAGTCTTTGTTAATCTTGAGGCTTTGACAATTCACAGCAACAAATGCCCAACCAGATTTATTACTATTTTGATACGATAGCCTATAGGACATACTACTACTGTTGTAGGGATCTTGCACATACAGACCTTTGCACAAGAAAATAGGATGTTGGTGATGGTAGGTTGGACCTTCCTCACACACCTCAATCAGAAATTCAGAACCCACCACAATCTCCTGCCCGACTATAGTACTGTCTAGTCATAACTATTAGGTCTCCAAACCCTCCCCCCAAGATACCCAACAAGTAGAAAACCCAGAACATAACACACCCAACTTCTCAGTCGTGGAAGCAATGCACATGCACACCCTTCCTTTAATTTGCTCACTCCTCGTGTAAGTCCACACCAAATACCACCAGGTCTATGTAAGTTCAAAATGTTTATTTTGAATTGAGAAGCTCTGTACATTGTTCTATTATATAATGCAGCACCAACCGGAAAATCAATATCATTAAAACAATAAACATTGTTACACTTACTTACAGTTGGGAATTAAATCATGATAACTGAACAGTGGTGGAAGGGAGCACCACCATCCCCCTAGGAATTCAGTTTATATAAATTTATCAATGAAGATCTCTGAGTGAAGGGACCCCTCACCTTAGAAGAACTTAGTACTGGTAGTTGTTGCATCATTCATAAGCTCTGCAAAGCTCTGGTTCGTAGAAGGGAATCTTCCGTCTGTAATGCGAAAAATGAAATGGTGCGCGTTAGTATATTGCAACTTGCAAGCATTTCTCAGCCGTGCCAAAAAGTGTAGCATTTATGGATAAGCAATATGGACTAACAGTACACCAGTACTTCATAAAAAAGTGGCTTGTTAATGTTTTTGTTGACCGCTTGTATGCAACGCGTAGACAGTAGCAGTGTGAGGCAGGTCATGTGGGCTCAAAGGTGTCTTATACAAAAATCTGCAAGGTAACGTCACATGTGCAAAAATAAGAGACACAAAGGTAAAATGGTTGCATGGCTCGGGCTAACTAAGAAAAGGCTAGAATGACCCTCGGGGGGACCATATATAACTATTAGTGTCTACTCTACTACTACCTGATTTGTACTAGTGATGTATGTTATATACTATTAACTCATTTATCAATCTTGCTACTGACCATTAGGGGGAGGTGTATATGACGCCTAATAAATGTGTAATGTTTTCTAGGCACACTACCGACCACCTTTGCCGGGGCCAGCGAAGGCGACGCGGAGGGAGAGGATGCGGCAGTTGCTGCCGATACCGACGATGGAGTGGTAGGTGGAGTGCCAGCACCAGTAGGGGGCGGTGGTAAGTTAGATTCATAATCCTTAACTATTGTTGACAGTACACTCACTGCAAGGGTGTACTGTATGTAAACTGTACTGTTGAGACTTAGGGCCCCATTAGGATGGCGGGCGGATTGCCCCCGCCAGGCCAGCGGTAGTCGCCGCCGCCCCACAGGGGCAAACCTCCCGCCATCCTTGTAGAAAAGAATCAGACCCCCCACATGTCGACCAGGAGGAAAAGGGTTCAATATGGTGGTGGTGTCTCTCTGAACACACCACCAGCCATATAATCTGCATTTTGGAATGCCTTTGCGTGGCAGCATTGCCGGCCGCCACAGAAAGGCATGCAGAATATGCTTGGGGGCCCCCATGGAGGGTACCTATGCTATGGTACCCCCCTGCCTTTCAAAGCAAAACGTGACAGGCTCCGCGCGGGGCCTGTCATGTTGTGCTTGGAAAAGCACAACATGTATTTTTAGCATTGCTTTCGGCACCGCCCACCAGATTGAAAAAAAAACAGGATGCGCCCGCCACTGTAGCGGGTGCATCCTCCTAATTGTCCCCACGGGACCCCCACCCTTTTTAGCGTGAGGATGGCGGTCGGACTTTTGTCCGCCCGCCATCCGATGTCCTAAGTAAGTACGAGTTGTTGTGAACATTTGAGGAGTGAACTAGACTAGACACCCTTTAATTGGCATAGGGGCGGGAGTATTGAGTAACCAATGACCTCATCTATCTGATTTCAACTCCACTTTGTAGTTTTATGGAAAAGAGCACCTGGTGCACTGTTCAACTAAAAAGTGAAAGACGGGTGGAAGGAAGAAGGACGGGCGAGATTTAAAATGTTATGTACTGTGCTTTATAGTGCTACTCTACCATGCCACTATGTGAATAATTAACTGTTTTTCTAAGAGTATATTTTACAATTGTCTTGTTTTTTTCTTTTTGATACACAGCTACTCCTTCCAAAGTCAATCGGAAGGAGTTGGCCGCCAAGGCACGGCGCCGGAAGCTGGAGGCAATCCAGCAGGAATATCGGCGGCTGGTGGTCTTTTCAGAGGAGGAGGAGGAGACTGCAGCAGCACTTGAAGCCTCCTCCATTTTAGATGGCACCACTCACTTCTGCCATGATGGTCGATTCTCCCCAAAGCCAGTCCCAAGTCAGGAATACATAGGCAAAGACCCAGGAAGCGTACAAGAGGTGCTTCCCATGGTAGATCCTTGAAGAGGCTGTACCCCTCCCAGACTGAACAGGAGTGGGCGGCAGCACTGCTTGCAGTGGAAGAGTTAGCACTGATGCAAAATACAGATACTGAAACTGTCATTCTTCGGAATGTAGACCAGTGGCCTGCGAATCAGACACTTTTATAGTTAATGGGCAGAACCTGCCTAAAGTGACCCCACACTCTGTGGACAACCTGATCTGAGGGGATTGCACTGGGGTTTTATTGCGCTGCTGCCTATGATTTGGGACTGAGTACCTATATAGTTGGGGGAAACCGCAGGTGAATTATATTGTTTAGGCTTAATGATTCTGACCCCTGCATGTGGTTATTGTTCAATCTAAGGTCCCTGGAGTTCTTGATAACTACGACACCAGCTGGCTCATGTCCCTGGGCAAACACCTAGAAATGGGATGGCGCAACACTGGTGAAGCTCATACTACCTATCCTTCCACACCCAAATTAGCCCCTGCCAGGAGACTTGAGGTGGCAGACTATTAACAATGTTTTTACTTTTCAGGATTGGGTGGCCGGCTGTTGCTGGGCTGCTCTTGGATTAGGGACTTTGTAGTTGGGGGTTTGTTCGTTTGTCTCAGGGGTTGAAATGCCTGTTGATTCTGAGCGGGTGGGCCACAGGGGTGATTGAGGATCGTCACAGGGGTCACATGCACTGATTTACTAAATGGCAGACCCTAAATTTACCTAAACTTTATGTCCTGGAACATCAGGGGGATGGGGTCCGCCCTAAATGCCACAACATTCACAGATATCTGAAGAGGCAAGGAGTGCAAATGACTATGTTACAACGGACTCACCTTACGGGGGGTAGACCACTTACTGCATAGATGGCAGGTACAATTATTTGCTACCTCTTACTTGGCCTATTCCAGGGGTGCTCTTATATGGATAAAGGCAAGGACACCTTTTGAACTTACACACTCCACAATCGACCAAGAGGGATGATATGTACTGATTAGGGGTAAACTGTTAGTCAAGCACATTCCACTGGGGAGCGTGTATGCCCGAACCAAGACCAAGTAGCTTTTTCCAGGTGCTGTCAACCCCACTAGCTCTTTTAGTAACCTATGACATTTTACTGGGGGAGTGGGGGGTTTTACTGAGTGGCTGATGGTACACTTGAACTTTCTACCCCCCTCCTTCCCGCTCGGGGCCTTGGCACATAAGTCCTTTGAAGGCCTTAGGGACTGGTTAGAACACTGGGAATTTTCGGATATCTGGAGGGTCCAGCTTGGGCAGGAGCAAGACTACTTGTATTATTCCCGCATTTACCATTTGCATACTCGACTGGATGTGTTTGTTTGTTCCACCAGACTTGACCAATATGGGACCCATATGGAATACTTGGGACGCACAGTGTTGACCATAGCCCATTACCTTTAGAATTCCGACCGGTTGAGGAGCGCTCGGATATCTCCACGTGGCGTCTTAATCTCCTGTCCCTAGAGGACTCATGCTTTAGCAATTCATTAAGCACTGCTATCACTGAATACTTTGCTCATAATCAATCAGGGCTCTGCATCATCTGGCCTCCTTGAGTGGGAGGCATTTAAAGGGGTGGTGTGAGGCCACTGTCTGTGGCAGTCAGTTGGAGTGAGGAGAAAGCTCAATGAGGAACTTTGCCAGTTGGGTGGTAAGCTACACGATTTCGATAACATACTAGGGACTGATGAAGCCGCACAGGCCCGACTCAAGGAAGCCAGGGAGCACTACAACACTATACTTGAGTGCCTGTGCTGCCATTATTATAAAGACTATTGGCCTGATTTAGATCTTGGTGGATGGGTTATTTTTTTCATTGGTGTTTTTTACTGTTTTGGGATTACACGATATACACAGCAGTAGCACAGGTTCTTGATGGTCCTGACGAAAGCCGGGTTACTATTCAATCCTTAGGCTGAAACATGTAGACGCTCTGTTTTTTGGACTGGATCAGTTATTCTGTTAAAACTGCCTCTACACTGTTTTTAACTTTGTCACTCAGATAGATATTATTAAAAGTTTTTTTCTGTCCTAGTTGATGATTTTAACATTATCACTTTCCACCTTTTCATTTTTGCACTGCTTACATCACCACCACTAATATATAAGATAGCCATATAAAGACTCAGGCCATATACCTCATCTTAGATGAATGGAGAGGTTAAAGTTGCCCGTTCTATCTGCAGCCTTGATCAACTTGAGGGCTCAGGAAGGGCTATCGGATCCCAAATGATGTGGGCTGCTATTTTTTTGGCTGATGGGATTTATTATTTAGTATGATTATGTTAAGTGCTCTATTTGCTTGATCTAGTATGTTAGTGGACCCTAGATTTCTTTGTTGTGATGATAGCATATGCATGGGTTACTCCGTCACAACGGTGATGAATATCCCATCTGCCGAAATATAAATCCCATAGAATATAATTGGATTTATAATTCAGTGGACTGGATATCTGTCATCATTGTGACTGAGTAACCCTTCTGCTAAGATCTAAATCAGGCCCTATATTGCTAGGGCACATGACGAGGTGAGTAGACAGGGCAGGCTCTTGGTCTGGCTTATTAGGCCCGAATCCCGGGGGCACCTACTGTGCAGATATTGTCGAGTGATGACACACCACTCTACTCACCCAGGGCGATCAATACATTGTTCCAGGAATACTATGAATCCCTTTGTAAGCGTCCAGACCCTCTCACACCGGGGATCCTGACCACTTTCTTGGACCACATCCCTTAGCGTTAACTGGACCCTGGAGTCCGGGGAGCTCTGGGAGGCCCAGTGTCGACTCAGGAGATCAAATTTGCCATTAAAAAAATGGACTTCAGGAAAACCCTGGGCTCTGATGGCCTACCTGCGGAGTTTTATACCACTTTTGCAGGGACTTTGGCCCCTCGGCTGGAGTCTCTATATGCTGAATTGCTGTAACTAGGTTCTCTATCTGCATCCACGAGAGACCCGATGGTAATTCCACTTCCCAAATCCAACGTACTGAGTGCCCACAATTCTGCATTCCGTCCCTTATCCTTGTTAACTAAGGTTTAAATTTCTTAGTAAGATCCTGGCCCTCAGATTGCTCCCCCATATGACTGCATTGATAAATAGCGACCAAAACTGGTTTATCTCGGAGCGGAGCACCTCTCTAAACCTCCGTAGACTATACCATGTTCTTTATCACCCAGATATTTTGCTCCACCATAACGCTACCATCATGCTGGTGGACCTTGCAAAGGCCTTCGACCAAGTGAGGTGGGACTTTCTTTCTAAGGTCATGTATAAAATGGGGCTGGGGAGAACTGGGTTAAATGGGTTAAGTTGCTATACTCTACTCCACCACTCGGGAAAAACAGCCACACTATTTCCACACAATACAATGTCTATAGAGGCACCAGACAGGGGTGTCCACTATTCCCTCTCCTATTTGCTTTGGCCATTGAGTCACTGGCGGAGCATAAAAACCTGAATGATTCAGCACCCTTAATTGCAATTATTCACAAATGCAGTACAATTGCATAAATGAGTTTTTCTTTCATTAATATTCTTTAGCCACACAGTTAACCCCTTGAGTGCCCATGACGAGATAGTCTCGTCATGTGCCGCGGTTGCGCTGTTGCCATGACGAGACTATCTCGTCATGAACCCCGCCCGCTAATTCAACGCCCGGCACAGGGCGGGGAAAGGGCGGGGCACACAAGGGGTTAAACATGACATTGATTCCGCAGGCGTGTTTCAATCCTTTTATTCAGGATCTCTTCTTCACAATAGATAGCACACATCGCTAACTCCACGCCGTTACGCGAGCCATAGGAAATCAGAAATTTACCAGTGGGGTAATCCTGACTGAAGCATTACCCCCAGACATAAAGTCCAAATACCAGATGGGCTGTCGCAGACTGTTTCTCCACCTGTCTTTAAATTAACGACATTGGGATGAACCTCCTCATAAAATAAAGCCCTGAAGAAGTCCGAGAGGACGAAACGCGTTGGCTGCGGTGTTATCTATTGTGAAGAAGAAATCACGAATAAAGGGATTGAAACACACCTGCTGAATCAATGTCATGTTTAACTGCGTGGCTAAAGAATATTAATGAATGAAAAACTCATTTATGCAATTGTACTGCATTCGTGAATAACTACAACTAAGGGTACTGGATCATTCAGGTTTTTATGTTATTGAGGGATCTCTGTGGTCCCAGGAGAATTAGGGGCTTGAGTCTCGTCCCTGAGCACCTTACGACTCTCTATTGACATATTATCTTACACCTAGATAAGTGCAGTCCCATTTGCCTCAATCCCGGAAAAAAAAAATATTTTTTTCACTGGCTGAGCTTTTCCACCAGGAGGAGGCGGGCTATGGAGTGACAGTAGAGCGCAGGGAACATATCATCTCCTTGTATGAGGATGAACTGCTGCTCTATCTTAACGATGACCCAATGGAAGATGAGACTGCAGCAACCCTACTGGGTGAATCTGTGACACTTTCTGGCCTCTGGGTCAATAAGACCAATCAATCAATCAGGGATTTTTAGAGCGCACTACTCACCCGGAGGGTCTCAAGGCATGGGGGGATTCGGGCAGCTCGGTTATTTGAAAAGCCAGATCTTAAGACTCTTCCTGAATGCTTGCAATGTGGGGCTTCATCTGATGCTGAGGGAGAGTTCATTCCAGGTCTAGGACGTGATGTAGAAGGATCTGCCTCCCGTTCTGGCTCTGTGGATGCGAGGGATTTCGGCCAAGGCTAGGTCAGCGGAGTGGAGGTTTCTCTTGGGGGCGTAGAAGGAGATTCGTTTGTTGAGGTATTGGAATCGGTGTTATGGAGTGCTTTGTGTGAGCAGCTTGAAGGTCACTCTTTTTTTGACGTGGAGCCAGTGGAAGCCTCGTAGGTGCTGGGTGATGTGGTCTTGTCGTGGGATGCTGAGGACAAGTCTGGCTGCGGCGTGCTGGACTGTCTGGAGTTTGTGGAGTAGAGATTTGTTGATTCCGGCGTAGAGGGCGTTCCAGTAGTCCAGTCCACTGGTGATGAGTGTGTTGTTGAGGGTCTTCCTGGATTCGGGGGGTGTGCGGGATCCATTTGAAGGTCTTGCGGAGTATGCAGATGGTGTTGAAGCATGTGGAGGATACAGCGTTGATCTGTCGGTTCATTGTGAGGGAGGAGTCTAGTATGATGCCAAGGTTGCGGGCGTGGTCTGTGGGAGTAGGAGTGATGCCGATGGCGGGGGCCACCAGGTGTCGTCCCCCCATCAGAGGGGGTGAATCCGAGGATGAGGACTTCCATTTTCTCAGAGTTGAGTTTCAGGCAGCTGCTGCTCATCCAGGTTGTGAGGTTCTTCATTCCTTCCTGGAAGTTGTGCCTGGCGATGTTTGGTTCCTTGGTGAGGAAGAGAATGAGCTGGGTGTCGTCGGTGTAGGATACTATGCTGAGTCCGTGTTTTCTGATGATGGTTGCGAGGGGGGCCATGTAGATGTTGAAGAGCGTGGGACTGAGGGAGGATCCTTGGGGTACTCCGCATCTGATCTCTGTGGGTTCCGAGAATGGCAGGAGTCTAATTCTTTGAGTTCGGCCAGCTAGGAAGGAGCGGATCCAGTCTAGGGCAGTTCCCTGTATGCCGGTGTCGTGGAGTCTGGCAGATATATCTGTTCCCCTTAATAGCAGGTGCCCAAAGGCCACAGGACTTGATCTGGTCCTCGGCAACCTTCCGGTATCTGGGTATCTGTGTGTTCCACTCTTTGTAAGACCTACGGGAGGGTAACCTGGGGGACGCTCTTAGATCCCTTTAGTCCTGTGTCCCTTTTTAGTGATCTCTGAAGCAGCCCATCATAGCTCGGATCTTGTTGTCCAAAATGGTCATGCAGCTGAGATTATTATATTTCTTCACTAATCTCCCGGTCAAGAAACTGGGTTCCTGGTGTCGGCAACTGGATAACCTCCTTAGGGAATTGATATGAGACGGTGGGTGCCACATAGTTTCATTGGAGGCCCTCTGCCACCCCCACCCCCCTTCCTGGTTGAGGGCGGATTAGAAGCCCATAACTTTGAGCTTTAATGTTTAGTGGCATAGCTCCAGTGGGTGACTCAGTGGCATGACAAAGCCCATCAGGAGGAACTGGGCCCAGCGGAATTGTTTAGCAACCAATGAGCTTTGCTTGCAAAGCTACTCTGTTGGGGCAGGTGCTCAAAGACTCAGAGTGGTGTAAGATCTTGGCATACCCCAAGAGAGTCTCCAGGAATATGAGGCTGAAATAAACCCACTTTAATTAAATCCACAGGACCTATTTGACATGCCACATATTATGGGCCATCTTTGGAGGGGAGCCACAAACCTGCCCCAAATGTACATTCCTAGACACGGATTTTGGTCACATGACTTGGAGCTGTCACCATCTGTGACCATTCTGGGAGACAGTGATACGCAAACTTAACACAACACTTGGTCGCACTCTTGCCTGCACCTTGGTGATCTGCCTGCTGGGGTTGTTTCCTAGACCTCGGGGGAGGAAAGTGGGCACTAAATTCCTAGATCTGGCCCTGGCTTTGGCCAAGAGACGCATAGCAAGGATGTGGAAATCCAGGGCGTGACCAGCGGCTGCGACATGGGTTAAGGATGTCACAGCTGGGCTGGAGCTGAAGAGAGAGCTCTGATTAGGGAGGATGCCCGTGACATGAGAAGACATCCAATTGCGGGGTTGTGTGCGGAAGTGCTAGAGTCCTGGGAACACCCAGTGGAAGATACAGGGGATGATACAGAGGGACAAGAAGTGCATACCGAATAGGCCAGAGATAACCCTCGTGGGAATACAGATGAGAAGGAAGACACGCACTAGAATTGATGTGCGGCTGTATCTCTTGAGAGAAAAATGCTCCTTCACATGGTTCACTGTGAGACATGGAAGGTTATTCCCCCTTTCCCCCCCCCCCCCGCCCCCCTTTCCTCACCAGACATCAATTCATGGGCAACACGCCAATAGAGACTGAGGTACAGGGAGAGAGGTCAGGTATAAAAAGGTAAATGAATAGAGAGGTAAGGGTAGCAGGAGGCAGACAAAGACAGAGACTTGAGGAAAAGCAAAGAGATGCAAGGAAAAGAGACAGCAAAATGCGAAGAGGTATAGAAAAATGGGTCAAGTAAAGAGGGTAGTGGGAAAGAGAGAAAGGTAGAGAGCGGTGAAGAGTAGAAAGAGAAACGTGGTGTAGAGTGAAAAGAAGCTGAGAGGCATACTTGAAACAGAGAAAGGTAGTTGAGGTTTATACAGAGGTAGAGAGTTGTGGGATAGAAAAAGCGAAAGTCATGAGATAAAGAGATCTATAAAGAAAGAGGTTGAAAGAGCTAGTTGAGGTGGAAGGGAGGAGTTGAAATCAAGAAGGCAATCCAGAGCGATATATGTTTTTGTGTGAGAGAGAAAGTGAGAGTGGCAAATAGAGAGAGAGAGAGACAGAGAGAGAGAGACAGACAGACAGACAGACAGAGACAGAGAGGAGTTTATGATAGCGAAAATGGAGTAGAGATAGAAATATAGAGGTAGCTAGAAAGGAGTAAAATATTTAGCGAGGACTAAGGAAAGGGAACAGAGGTTGAACAAGAGTAACATGAGGTGGAGAAGTGAGGTAGTGAGCAAATGTTAAAGTAAATTGAGAAGTTGGATAGCAAGAGAGAGAGTGGTGAGGTAGAGAGAAGTGATGTAGTGAGGGTGATGTGAGCTAGAGAAAAACAAGCTATAGAGGTGAGAGGAGTGGTGAGGTAGAGAGAGAGGTGAGTAGTAGAGGCATGGAGAGTGCGATAGAGAGATGAGGCAAAGATAGAGATGCGCCTGCATGAGTAGTAAAGTAGCTGGAGGAGAGGTACAGGGAAGTCAGATGGAAAAAGTACAGTGAGGTCAAAGAAGGGATGATCTAAAGAGAAAGTTGAAGTAGAAAGAAGGGATCAAATGTGATAGATAAAAATGTAGGAACAAAGAGTCATAGAGGGGGCAAGTTCGGTAGTGAGGTAGAGAGAGGTGAGGTTGAATGGGGTGTATTGGGTACATTCAGAGGGAGGTAAGGAAGACAAAGGTGAGGTAGGGAAAAAGGAGGCAGGTACACATAGAGAAGCAAAGATGGGAAGACAGAATCTGAGGCTTAATGTAGAAGAGGTGAAGTGAAGTAAGTAACTAGAAATGGCTCAAATATTATTTTTTTATTTAATTGCCACCAACTGCCTTAATGTGAGAGACTTTTTAATGCATCTCAGTGCAAGAAAGGACAGCAGATCCATATTTAATAAGCATAGCCTACTGCTGCTCACTAACCAATGCACAGGTGCACAAACAGGCTGCCTAGCACCACAAACAACTTCTGCACCATGAGTGCAGAGTGGGCTGTCTGGCATAGGATTTGCACGGGATGCATTCCTTTCCAGTACAGAATCCTATGCCTAGACAAATTCTTAAACATTACACATATGCAATATCTGAAGTATTTGGAGAAATAAAAACATTTTAGTAGCTATCATAGTAGATCGGGCTTTGCATAAAAAATTATCCCTAATCAGCCCAATTGAAACCCAAGTAACACAACCCCCTTGATGCAAAGTGGTGCAAAACGGAGCAAAGAAGCTCAAAGTGCTATTTGGTCTGAGAAAAGCGTACGTTTCCAGAGTGAAATGCCTTTTTAGCACTGGAAAGTAAACGTCCTTGCCAGATTTAGCGCTGCTTAGCATCACATGACTGTGCTCCAGCGCAAACCCTTAGTAAATCTGGCCTCAAGTGTCTGTTAGGCATGCTCTGCTGTCAAATGGAAACAAAGGGGCAGATTTACAAGCCCCTTGCGAGACATTTACGCCGCCGATGCGTCACTTCTGTGACGCAGCGGCGGCGTAAACCATGAGCCATGTTGCGCCTTATTTACAACGTGACGCATCTAGGGAGATGTGTCACGTTGTAATGCCCTGCGCTATATTAAACCTGCCTCAGGTTTAATGTATGCAGGGTGGGCGTTCCGTCAGAAAAAGCCTCGGAAAAGTGACGCAGTGAAATCTACAAGATTTCACTGAGTCACTTTTACGACGCTGCTGCGTCAAAACCCTGAGCCTGCTTGAAGCAGGCGTAAGGCATCACACAGCATGTTCGGTATGGGCAGCCCCTGAGCATTGCTGGAGTTGCGTCGTGCTTGCGACACGACTCCAGCAATGCGCCGCCCTTATGCCATCAGATGCGTCACGCATCTGTTTATCCTTGCTCCATGATGCGCTGCATTGTAAATGCGGCGCGTCTCTGGTGGCGCAAGGGTAACCTTGCGTGACGCATCTTTCCTGGCGCATCCCTGCTGATTTGCAGGGATGCGCCAGGAAACATAAATCTGCCCCAAAGCTGTTTGTTACGAGCAACGTAACTATAGCAGGAATTTCAAAGCCCATTCACTTTACTAGGGTCCCTTTGGGAAAGAGGGAGCCCTGGGCAAATGCCCGATTAGGCCATGCATTAAAACTCCTCTGACAGAGTGGACTTCAGCGGCGGGTGCTGGGAAGAGTGAAGAGATCTGGACAGTTCTGGGCAAGGGCAAGAGAAGTTACCAAGAGGGAGACTCCATGACAGTCTGTCAGAGCATTAAGGCCGAGCAGTGTAGACCTCATTGGAGTCCGTGGGGGGCGCTGACTCTCTTCACGAAAATGACATATTAAAACCCAGGGTCTGAGGCAGCCCAGATGTAAAATGACATTCAAATCTATGAGGCCACGAAGACTGGTGGGGGACGAGTCACCATTTAAGTCTCTTGGGCTATGTAGCCTGGACAGTAGTGAATCTCTTTTAAATCTGTTGGCGCAACGACGGTGGCAGGAGTGAAATTCCAATGTCTGTGAGGGCACTATGATGAGCTTGGAAAATACTTCAAAAGAACCATTTGTGCAGTAGGAGAAAGATGCAATTTAATTCTCTTGGCTATTTTAGAGTTTGCCAAAAACACTATTGAGACAGCCCATCATTACACTCCATTAAGGTCTGTGCGGGACCCTAAATAAATATATATATAATTCTTTCTGACCCACACATTGTAGAAATCTGCCTCTACCCGACACCAAAAAAAATGGCTTATTCCAATGTTAATGTTTCTGCTTCCAGGATCTGCGTGCAACCAACACATGGTAGCTTAAACTCCAGGGACGTCTGTGACATTCGACTTTTCATATCTGGGTGAGGAGGCCTCCACGGTCCACCCCCACCCATTTACATGGACATGACGCCAGGTTTCTTATTAGGAAATGTACGAAATATACGGACTTATTTACAAGCCCCTTGCGCTGCCAGTGCGTCACTTTTAACATGGGAGAAAGTGACGTACCGACGGCGCAAGGGGCTTGTAAATAAGCCCCATATTGTTTTGAACGGAATGGGATCTGGTGCAGCGCCATAATGCATTCGACGTATGGTGTATCCAATATTTTGTTTTTCAGGAACGTTTCTAAACCGCCCACTTTGGCCCAAACCGCTCACGTGCTAAACTTGCTTAACTCCCAGATGTAAACACGATAACGATTAACGCCACCTGTTTTTCAAATCTGTGGAGCCTATAAAACGCACCTTCACTTGCGGAAATGGGCGGAATTGGCTCGGCGGCGGTAGGCCCGGCACCTACGTGCAGAGGGCGGCAGGCGTAGGTGGCCTTGAAGACCGGGGCACAGTCCGGCCTCCTCCCACCACCTCCCCTGTGTTTCCGCTGACAGCTGTTATTGTGGCCTTTTGCTCTCAGGGCCACAGGGCGAGGTGAGCAAGGGGTGGCAGTACTGACTGAACGAGCGTTCGTTCCTCGCGTGCCATCTGGTGCAACGTGGTGGAGTGACAGCTACCAGTTGCCACCTTTTGTGAAGATTAAAAAAAATAAAACAACCTTTAGCAAAGCCCAACAGGTCTCGCCAATGAGACCTATTGGCTCTGCCAATGCTTTTAGCCATGCTGGTGAGAAACGCCACTGCTGTGCAGCATGGCTTAACAAGCATTAACATGCAATAGGTCTCGGCCTCGTTTAAGTTAAAGCAATTCTGTTTGTAATTAGGTGGCTTTTTAGCTTTGCTTTTATTAGTGGTTTTCAAACTTTCATGTACATAACATACATATGTATGCCTATATGTATATGTATGCATGCATTTATACTTGTATTTATATAGATATGCAGATGTATATATATGTTAATGTATGTATGTCAATATATACACATACATATCTATAAATGCATATGCATATATATATATACACACATATATATATATATATATATATATATATATATATATATATATATATATATATATATATATATATATATATATATATATATATTATCTACTGGCGGTCGTCAGTAGATAGTTATAGTTAGGACCGAGTTCCCATAGGAAATCTGAAAATTCTATTTTGAATAATTTTGGCGCCGGTTGACGAATCCTTGCGAAATTTTCAAAACTAATGGGGCTCTCCGCTCAGCTCCTACCCTGAAAGTCTCGGGGTGATTCGTCAAGCGGGGGCTGAGAAAAAAGGGGGGTCCCAAAACGTGTTTTCTCCATGCATTTTCCCATAGGACCATTAGTCGAAGATACAGCCCGAACGGCTGAACAGAATTACTTGAAATTTGGCAAAGAGGTAGTCCGCAGGTCAGGGATGTGCCTTTTGCATATATGGTTTCAATCTGTTCAGTAGTTCCTGAGAAAATTGCAGTTAAAAGTACATAAATATCTATAAGCGCGCACCGTGCGCGCACCGTGTGCGCACCCTAACGTGCGCGAGCGTAATTGTGATTGGTGGTTACATGTCAGTCAACATTCGAATCGGTCAAAATCAGGAAGTGTCATCCGCCATTTTGTGTGTGACAGTGAAAAAGAAAGGTGGAGAACGTGAAAAGGGGGCAGGGTACAGAGTTCCTGACCCCCTAGCTTTTGTCAGGGGGTACCTGAAGGACCCCGAAGGGTGAAAAAAACATTGTATTTTTTGTCAAAAAATCGCGGGGTGCGCGCACGGTGGAAAAAAATCATAAAAAAATAGAATTAAAAATCAAATTTAAGTGTTTAGATGTTAGGTGGCTCTAAAAAGAGCCGTTGTGTTAATTGAGGAACAGAGGAACAAAAAAATGAAAAAAATTATGGGGTGCTGCATGTGTGCTGCTGTATCTTGCTCTCTATTAGGGGAATGCTGGTGTCACCATAAGAGAGAAGAGCATTGCACACATTGCACTGAGGAAATTTAATAACGGCCCCATCATTTGCATTGACACCATTACGCTGTTGCCCTCACTCAGGCACCGGCAACTTTCGTAGCGTTTCTTTACAAACTTATACTGTAACATATTACACGACCTTTCCTGTCTCTCTGAGCGAAGTACATTCTGAAACTTAGCTCAAAGTAACTAACCCCCGAGATAACCATCTATTGACCCTTGGTGACCGTTCTCGGCCCCTCCAGTTGTTTTACGAATCACCATCTGCAACACGCAAACACGTCCTGTCGTAAATTAATTTAACCAAGGAATGGCCATGCCACCTGACCTATATGGTCAGGTAGAGAACACGACCTTAGGGAAGGAATTTCTATTACCCATTATTCTGTATCTTGTACGAAGAATGTTTTCTTATGAATGATTTGTATTTTTATTGCACATTGAGGGGATTGTTGCTTTAGGGGATTCAAGCGCTACAAAAGACTGTGAGCCACGGATTGAAGTGGCAGTCTCCTGAAAACCTACCACTGATGTACTTCTAGGATAACTGTACCTAGCTGCAGCTAATAAATTGAAGTTTCTATGCCAACAGAGTGTTCCGTGTCTCTGTAATTTGGAAGGCGAACTCAGAAGATTTCAGGCGTACCCTGCGCCGCCAGGCTTAATGAGCCCGGTTCTTCAATTGGAGGCACTGCTGAGATCGCTTCAGAGGTCGTGGGTCCAGCCCGAGGATCGTGAGGAGCCCCGCAGGGAAATTCCGGAAGACGCGCCCCACGTGAACGACCCCTGCATGTCGTAAGTGGACCGAAGGTTTTTACCGTGTGGCTTCTCCCTTCTAACGGCTGCAAAGACCTGCTGCCCTGACTGCGGCCACGCTTTGGCTCCCTTGATTGGTATGGTGAGACATTAGACGGACCTCTGTTGGCGTAAGGAAACATCTGGTTAAGTTAAGTATAGTGGTCACTCCTTTGTCTTTGTTTTGTCTTTGTTCGACTTTTGCAAAAGCCGAAACCGAGGGATGAGTGCAGTTTTTGTACTATAAAGTGACTAATTAACCCCTTGAAGTTTGTAAAGAAACTAGTGTTGCAGCGATGCCTGGTTTCAGTAAGTTTGGAAATTGGTTTTGTTGTAATCGCGATAGGGCTTCCCGACTGGAGGACTCTTGTCCAATTCCTCCGGCCGGAACTCCCACTTATGAAGTATATTCTAAACATGGTATTGGCCCCATAGCTTTTAATCAGGCGTGGGTTCGCTATACTAGGAAAGATGGTGTTCTACAATGGCCGCAGAACGGCAGTTTTGAGCTCAGTATCATAGATAATTTGGAGAACGCTTTGTTTAAACGAAAAGCCCGGCCGGCTATGTTTGCCTCTTTTCGCTTATGGCGCAAGGAGGCCAAACAGAAAGAAATAAAACAAGCTAAAAGGGATAGAAGGGATATGTCTATTTTACAAGCTACGCAACAGTTTAAAAATAATGAAACCGATCATGCGATTGAGGTCTCAGATAGGCAGCATCGTATGGCGGTAGATAAATGTTATCCAGTGTTGCCAACTTTCCCTACGGAGAAAAATGAGGACCCTGAGAAGGATCCTTTAATGTCCCATCTGTTAAGATTACCCCCGCCCTATGCGCAAGGGGCTAATGTACCTTTTGGATTACCGCCTGCCCCCGGAGCGAATGCGCCTTTGTTGCTAGCACCTGCCCCACCTGTTGTCCCACCTGTCGCTCCTCAGCCGGTTCCTGCACCCCCACCACAGCCTTTTCCGGTATTACCGAGCTCTCCCTTACATTCGTCTCCCTTCGTACCGGTTACTCCCTCTTCTGCCCCGCCTAATATTCTGTCTCCTGTCCTAATGACGAATTCTCCCTCCTCTCGGAGGCGAATGATCGATACCGTTTCTGGCCTTTTGTCCCCTCTCTTGGGGACATTTCAAATGACCCCTGTTCCTCCTCGTAGACAAACTCGTAGTCAGCTCCCAGGTCCGGAGGAACGGGAAGTGCTAGATCTTCTTGCCCGAAGGTGGATCACAAATGGCCCCCAGTATAGTGTGCAAGATATTATGGTCACCTTTCAGCAGTGGGAGGCACCAACACAGAGACACGTCTTTGATACTATGTGAAATATTTTAGGTCAAGAGTGGGAGGATATGGGATTGGGACCAGCCCCTCAGGGCTTGCTCGATGTGCAGGCCGAGTTTGATAAAGGACTGATTGTGGGCGCAGAGGTTGAGGACGCGGTAGGAACGCTTGTTACTTTTAGAATGATGCTTGCCTGCCGGTCTTTGCCGAAACGCGACTCCTCGGTCAGGCGAAAGTTGAAACACTATCCCATAAGAGAGGTTCCGCCAGTGTGGAGAGAGGAGGTTGCAGCGCAGGGTGCTAACCCTGCTATACCTGCTCATTTCCAATGTGTGTGGGTACACGTTCCTTGGAAACGATCTGAGGTATTGGCCCTTAAGCAGTCCTTACCGGACCCCCGTAAAAATCCTGCTGGGTACTACAAAGAGTTGTCCCAAACTGTCGATGCATGTATTATGAATATGGCCGATATAGACATGCTGATGGGTAATGTGGTCCCACAACCATTATGGGCTAGGATTCGGAAGGAGGACCATGTGGGGGAACTGGGGGGTGATTGGGCTGCCATACTCGCCGCGGACAGACTCCAAGTGGGTGGTGCCAAACCTGAGGCTCTAATTACAGAACTCCCAGCTAGGATCATTGCCTTACTGAAAACTATGATGCCCCCTCTGCGAGTTAATTGGGATAAGTTAGCAGCTTGTAAGCAGAAAGCGGATGAAAACGTCTCTGATTTCTTCACTCGTTTCGAGGAGACGTTCATCGATCTTAGTGGTCAGGGTATGAGCACGGAAGGTGGCCAACGATTGTTTGTAGACAAATTTGTGTCGAATTTGGTTCCGGAAATATCTAATAAATTAAAGAATTCCGAAAGTGCGTGGGCGGTCTCCTCTTCGGCCCAGATATTGGCTACTGCTCAGTATTATGAAAATAGGGATAAAGAGGAAAGAGAGAAACTTGATAAAAAGACTAAAGAGCTGAAAACGAAAGTTCTTTTGCAACAAGCTTATCCTCCTCGCCCTGCCCAACGTGAATATCAGCCGTCTCCGCAATTTCAGAGACAGTTGCAGAGGCCTGGGCCTTTCGTTCCCTGGCCCCCACTGGGCCAAAATCAATGCGCTTACTGTAAAGAAGAAAGCCATTTAAAGTATAATTGCCCGGTTTTGTTACAGCGCACAAGCGATATTCCCGCGCCACGAGGCCAGGGTGGTTATCAGTCGGCACCCAGAGGACGAGGTGCGCCGCCTAATAACCAATGTCCCATGCCCCCTGGGAACTCCACAAATTATTTTGATAAGCAGAATATTCAGTCTACCAACTATTACAATAGTGACTATTATACTGAGGATGAGAGTCAGAATTCCCAACCTAGCTAGGACAGCCATGGACAAGGTAAGGGAGTAGTATCAGTTCCAGTGGACCAAAGGGGGCCTTATGTTGATGTGGAAGCACTAGGTGTTACAGAGCCATTCCTATTAGACACTGGTGCAACGAAGAGCTCTATGATTCACTCTAAACTCCCTGGGGCACCTTTGTCTGGCTGTACAAATGTTTCTGTAGGTTTTTCTGGTGCCCCAGTTCAAAACCCAGTTTCACGCCCTTTGCCCATTTCAATAGGTCCTTACAAATTGGAGGCCCGCTCCTTTTAACAACTGGTTGTGGTGAAAATTTGTTGGGCTTGGATTTATTGAAGAGATTGTATGCGACATTACACTGTTCCCCTTCTGGTGTACGTCTTACCTTAGGTAAGAAATTGACCTCACCGATGTACTTGTCTAAAGATCAGCTTCCCCCTGAATTCCAATCTCTTCCAGCCACCCTCTGGGCCACCGGCCCCAAGGATGTGGGCCTTCTGCGGATTCCTCCCTACTTTGTAACGCTCAAGCCTAATATTAAATTTCCTCACATTACACAGTATAAAATTTCCAGTGACGACGAAAAAGCTCTTTTGACTATAGTTCATGATTTGGTACAAAACGGTGTGGTTGAAGAGACTAGGGGAAATGTATGCAATAGCCCTGTTCTGCCTGTTTTTAAACGAACCAGCCCCTCTCAGCCACCTGTCTATCGTTTTGTGATTGATCTCAGAGAGGTCAACAAGATTGTGGTACCTCAATTCCCTGTTGTCCCGGATATTAATGCCCTGTTGACAATGATACCAGCCTCAGCTTCCTGGTTTTCTGTCATTGACCTCAAAAATGCTTTCTTCAGCATTCCCATTGCTGAGGAAAGTAGGGATATTTTTGGTTTCTCCTTAGCAGGCCGAAGCTTCAGGTTCAAGCGAGCTCCCCAAGGCTATTGCGAGAGCCCCTCCATTTATAGTCAAGCATTAAAAACACAGATCGATACTTTGTCTTTACCACCAGGGGCCACTCTCATTCAATATGTGGATGACCTGTTGGTTGCAGCAGATTCTGAAGACACTTGTAAAAAGGCTACCATTTTACTGTTATGCCACTTATCTGACCACAACCACAAGGTTTCACCATCAAAATTGCAATATTGCTGCCAAGAGGTTACCTACCTAGGTCATCTCTTGTCAAAGGAGGGAAGGCGATTGACCCTAGAACGTATCCAAGCAATTGCCCAAATGCCTATTCCATGTACGCAAAAAGAGGTGCGTGCCTTTTTTAGGAATTACCTCTTATTGTAGACAATGGATCCCAAATGTTTCCCTTCTGGCCAAACCCTTGTTGGCACTCACACTTAAAGATACACCACACCCGCTTCCATGGACTGCAGAATGTCAGAAAAGTTTCACTGATTTACGCACTGCCTTGTGCTCTGCCCCTGTGCTAGGTACTTCTGATTACAGTAAGCCTTTCACACTCTATGTTCATGAGAAAGAAGGTTGCGCATTATCAGTTTTAATGCAATGATTTGGGGACAAGCAACGTCCCTGTGCCTATTTTTCGGCCACGTTAGACCCAGTGGCCAAGGCATTACCTAGCTGTTTGAGGGCTACAGCAGCAGCGGCAGTTTCCATTCGCCAGTCTGCTGGATTGGCATTAGATAATACCCTTATTGTCATGGAGCCGCACGCATTAGACACCCTCCTAAATAGAACAAAGACTCAACACCTCACGAGTGCACGCCTTTAGGGGTACGAAGTGATGCTCTTGGCTAGCCACATACACATTAAGCGATGTAATACCTTGAACCCGGCAACATTGCTGCCAATTCCAGTAGAAAATGATACTCAGGAGCAGCACGACTGCTTCCTCCGCACGGAGGAAGAGACAAGAGGCAGAGTCGATTTAAAGGATACTCCACTCCCAGACCCGGATGGGACCCTATGGGTAGACGGTTCTTGTTTTAAGCTTCCCAATGGTGAAACGACCTCAGCCTATGCAGTCACTACCTTATACACTGTTGTAGAAACAGCGCGTATTATACATAACTCAGCCCAGGCAGCTGAATTGATAGCACTGAGGGGGGCATTGTGTGGGTAACGGAGGCACCTACCTGACGCCCGGGCGCTCCGCTGCGCATTTCTGCATCTCCAGGGGGTCAGAGACGCTGCGGTCTCCCTCGCAACAATCGCACTTGCTGGCCGCTTCGAAGGGGGACTACAGCCCCCAGAGTCCCTAGCGGCACCTCCTGCTTCCGCTTTCCTGCGCGCCCGGAGGCGCTTAAAACTGAGAGGCTCCCTCGGTGGAGCGGGGGCATTGTGTGGGTAACGGAGGCACCTACCTGACGCCCGGACGCTCCGCTGCGCATTTCTGCATCTCCAGGGGGTCAGAGACGCTGCGGTCTCCCTCGCAACAATCGCACTTGCTGGCCGCTTCGAAGCGGGACTACAGCCCCCAGAGTCCCTAGCGGCACCTCCTGCTTCCGCTTTCCTGCGCGCTCGGAGGCGCTTAAAACTGAGAGGCTCCCTCGGTGGAGCGGGGGCATTGTGTGGGTAACGGAGGCACCTACCTGACGCCCGGACGCTCCGCTGCGCATTTCTGCATCTCCAGGGGGTCAGAGACGCTGCGGTCTCCCTCGCAACAATCGCACTTGCTGGCCGCTTCGAAGGGGGACTACAGCCCCCAGAGTCCCTAGCGGCACCTCCTGCTTCCGCTTTCCTGCGCGCCCGGAGGCGCTTAAAACTGAGAGGCTCCCTCCGCGTCGCGGGACGCGCGCGGGCGGCACCGGGCTAAGCCCGGGCAAAGGGCGGGCCCTCTGTGGCCTTCAGAGGACCGACTGAGGCCGGGACGGGCCACGTCACTAACCTGTAAGATTACTATAAGTGAGCACCCGGTGTGGGTGTCCTGCCTATCCTCTGGTCTATAGATTGTGTTGCACTGGTTTTAACTTGTTCATTTTGGCTAATTGGTATCATCATACATGTTGGTGCTATTATATTGTACTACTGTTTAATTTAAATTTTAGGAACTCCCAGGGGTGTGCTTATCATGGCTAAAGCTTTATTGAGCAGTAAATCCTCGACTGCTTCAACATTAGATAACTACTTAGTTAAAGTAGTCACTAAAATCAATAGCGATAGGCGTAAGTCCTCGGGCCAGGGGTCCAATTTAACGACTACCAGCCCTCTTTTAGATGACATAGCTACTATATCTTCCCCTCTATCTCATGGCACGAACAGCTCTAATGAGAACTATGATTTGGTTACCCCGGGCGATCAAGTTCTTGTTGAACAAGAATTGCCAGAAGCAAATAGGGATTTAGTAATTGATGTAAATGAGGCCTCAGAAGATTCCCCGGACCTGTCTACTCAGAGAGTGCTGAGATCTCGTAAACGCACTCAACTGAAACAGGGAGGTGCACGAAGCATTCACAAAAAGACGGGTTCTGCTTCTTTAAACCGGGTTATCACGGAGTTAGCCACTCCTAATAACCCCACAGCCAAGATAGATTCTCACCAATTAGATTCTTTGGTAGGTCTTTTGGAGGCAAAAATTTTGAAAATAGTTGAACCCCTAGTAACCAAGATTGACGTACTATCTGCAGAGATTGAAGGCCTATGCAATCTCTTGGCACTTAGTAACAATTCCACTGGGAAACCGTGTAGTGTAGCTGAGGGTTTATGTGGAACTGCCGATCCCCATAAGTCCTCAAAGGTAATTCCAAACTGTGTAGAACCCCTGGCTGTTGTACCCACGATTAATGTGAACAATACCTTACCTCTAGAAAGCTGTTCAGGGAGTAACAATGTAATGGGAAGTATGCTTACAGGAGGAGCGAAACCAGATTTACCCCCTGATTGCGCCCCATTTGTTGTAGTGTTAACAAATGTACCCCCCTTGAAGGATGGTGCCCAAAAAATTTACTCAGAATCCCATGAATCACTTAAAAATAAAACAGTCCCGTGGTTAAATAAGCACTGTGGATTTCCAGTGCATTTAGCCCATCAGATAATAACAACTAGAAGAGTCTCCTGGGTAGGGCGTTCCCGTAAGACCATAAAGGGGGACTGTGTTATAATAAATTTTAGAAATCCTTTCATAGTTAATAACATCTTATTAAAAGCTACCTTGCTCCCTCATACCGATCAGGGTATTACCCTCCGTTCACTGGGTTATTTCTACAAACAACAGACAAATCTACCCATTAGTGTTCCGTTGGAGGGCAGAGTACGTTACCCTGAAGGACAGTTTTCTCAAGGTCTTGTCACCTCTAACCGTTTTCAAGCTTTGAGTGACTTAGATTCTAATGACTGACTGCACCATGATTGGGTTACCTCCAGATCTACCAGGGAAGGCCTAATCTCTACATTGGAGGAGGACCAGGGTTCAAGTGGAATTGAGTTAGGCACGAGCGTAGAGGGCACCCCATATGCTATGACTGTAGTGAGGAATGTCTTCGTTGAAAGAGTGGATAACATAGCCGCTGCTCCTCGGCAGCCTTTAGGTACAAGTGTCCTTAGCTGGAATATAGCCGGCCTTAACAGCAAAGTACATGATCCCACATGGAGGGACTGTTTATTAGGCCATGAAATCATTGGACTACAAGAAACTTGGGACACTGAAAGTACCTTTTTGTTGGATGGGTTTTCCGCTTTCTGGTCACCAGCGGTGGTCTCTTGCAGGGGGAGGGCAAAAGGCGGACTTCTTACTCTCATTTCATTGACACTTGAGGGTAATTACAGTAAAGTGGAGTCAGGTTCGCCTTATTGTCTAGCAGTAGAAATCCAATCCAACTCTAATGGGAATTGGCTCATTGTAAATTTTTATAATTCGTTTACTAAGAGTACGCCAAATGAACATTTAGTCAGTCTATATGATTTTTTGCAAATGTATAATGAAACTAGCAAAAACCCTTATTCGGTTATAGTGCTTGGTGATTTTAATGTGCACTGTTGTTTTAACAATTGTTTTGTACGGGACAGCTTAGGTCCACCAAATCAAGGAAATACGCATTTCGATCACACACCACAGGGCATGTTTCTAGATGAGCTTCTTGCTGGGAATGCCTTGGTCCATCCCGTCAATCATATCAATGACATCCCAACCTACAAAGGCAACGGCTTAGGCTCCACCATTGACTACATTTTTGTTAGCTCTAACTTAGTAGATAATGTAAGTCAATACAAGGTAAATTGGTCTATTTACAGTGATCACAATCCTGTCCAGATAATCCTGACTGATGATTTTAGGAAAAGAGAATCTGATAATCCCACTGTCAGAACTCTGGACATATGGCCAACTGACCAAACACGTCGCCTGAAATGGTGTCAGGTGGTTCCAAAGGATTTTAATGAGAACTTGTGGGGAACGGTTGGGGATGAAATACATTTGTGTCTGCAAGATGGGATCTTTGGTGAAGCAGTCCTGACAGCTTATGATAAAATTTGCTTTCAGGTAAATAGTGATCTTAAAAAAGTATGTAAGGCTAAACCCACAAATGGGGAGAAATGGTTTGATCACAGCTGCTCATCAGCCCAACGGAAGTTAATGAGAGCTCTGAAAGCGGTCCCACCAGATAGAGCAGAAATCGCTATATGTAGGAAGGCCTATAAAATGGCTCAGAATAAGCGTAAAAATGAAATTAGGGAAGAGGCATGGAATGAACTCCTGTCCATTGATGTTATCAAAAATAGTGCTAAATTTTGGTCTATCGTAAACAAGCCTTTTTTTAATGGCAAAAGTAATAATGAGCTTGACTGCGGTATCCAAGAAGATAAGTGGTTTACCCATTTTAAACATGTGTATGATGGAGATGGCCCAAGGGTGGCGTCCTCACTTAACCTGGAGAGTTATACCCTGTCTTTCACAGAACTAGAGGTCACAAATGCTATCATGCAAATGACAAGCAACAAGGCGCCGGGACCTGACGGAGTCCCGGCAGATCTTTTTAAATCAGATATAAAAATCTGGTCCAAAATTTTATTTAATGTCTTCACAAACGCATGTCAACTGGGCCTACCATCGACGTGGGCGAAATCTGTCATCATTCCTATTTTTAAAAAGGGTGATAGAGGCGACCCGAGCTGCTACCGTCCAATCTCCCTCATAGATTCTTCCGTGAAAGTACTGGGGAGGGTGGTCCTTGCCCAACTGAACGGTTGGCTAGAGGAAACGGGAACACTCTCTAAGGTCCAGTACGGATTTAGAAAAGGGATGGGTACCATAGACTAATGTCTAAATTTACAACTATTAATTGGCAAGTACACGGTGGCCAAGAAGGGAACCTTATTGGTTGCCTTCATGGATTTGTCATCGGCCTTTGACCGTGTAAATAGGTCAAAACTATGGTCCCTGCTCCTATCCCATGGAGTAGACAAAGACATCGTCTATTTCTTAGCGGATCTACATAGAGAGTTATCGGCAACAGTTCGCTATGACCAAAGGGGTAATTGCACTAAAAGATATACCCATATTTAATGGGGTTAGACAAGGGTGCATTTTGGCACCTCTTCTTTTTACACTGTACATAAATGAACTAGACAATACCCTAATCGCCTCATGTAACGATATCCCCTGTGCAGGGAAATGTTTAATCCCTGCACTTTTATATGCTGATGACGCCGTCCTAGTCGCAAGAACGGGAGTGGGCCTTCAGCTACTGCTTGATTCATTTGCTGGTTTTATGAAGGTTTTGGATTTATCTGTCAATTTTGCTAAATCGCATGTCATGGTTATCGGCCCTAAATCCGCTAAATCTAAAACCTTTAAATGCGGGGGTCACCAATTATCCAGGGTATCTTCATTCCCTTATTTGGGCGTTCTTTTTGACGACCAAGGTTCTTGGGTAACCCAAATAATAGCAAAAAAGATTGTTTTTTCAAGAGCAACTGTGGGTGTCCTGGGTTTTGCCAGAAAGCTAGGTGCCAGACCAATGAGGGCCCTTATTCAGGTTTATAAAGCCAAGTGTCTCTCTATGGCTTTATACGGAGCTGAGATATGGGGCATTAAAAATGCCAAAAGCATTCAGATTGTCGAGGATAGGTTCTTAAAAAACCTCCTTTCAGTCCCGATCTCAACTGCTAACTATAATGTCCATCAGGAACTTGGAATCGGTTTTCTAGAAGATAGTATTGCCCTGGCCCCGTTATTGAAATGGATTACCATTTGGCTCAACCCGGATCTACAGCTGAATCATACAATTTTGAGAGACTGTACATTGCTAGATTATGGGTCGCGTATACCTTGGCTGAAATATATTCAGAACCTGGCTATTAAGCTAGGTAGACCTGAATTATTTCAGTCTCCAGAGACCCTGGTAAAAGGTGACATTAAATGGTGTAAAGAAACATTTATGTACATTTCTACCATGGATAGGGAAGGGAATGAGCTGGTTAAGGGCACCGTTAGGGCCCACCAGCTCTGTAAAACAACACCATCCATGGAACCATATTTAGGATTTGTCACAAATGCAAATCACCGTTTTCTTCTGACTAGATTTAGATTTAACCAATTACATCTCCTGTTTGGAGATAAGAAAGGTTGGAAAAGGGCCGTGGACCTTGGCCCTTGTTCCTGTGATAATTTTTCCCTTCAGGATATGACACACTTTTTCTTCTTTTGTGAGCACTTTATTGATATTAGGAAACGCTTTTTATTTCCTATATTAAGAAACAAAGGCTTTGTTCAGGTGAGACCTGCTTTTTTATATCTTCAGATGTTAAATGATGTCTGGGAAACTTTTAATATTGCGAATTTTTTAACTGTGGTAATTCGCTCCTTGAGGAACTGAACTGTACCCTTTTTTAATGTTTTATATTGGACACGTTGCCCTGTTAAATCAATTTGTGTCAATGTGTTTTTTAGATGTAGTAATCATTTATAATGAATTTTGTATTTTTAAGTCTATTTATTGTAGTATGCTTTTATGGTTTGCACTTAAACCGAATAAAGACTTTCTGACTGACTGATAGCACTGACTAGAGCTTGTGTGTTGGCTGAAGGAAAAAGGGTGATTGTGTATACTGATAGTCAGTATGCGTTTGGAGTGGCCCATAGTCTTGGCCGCCTGTGGAAGGAAAGAGGGTTTCTCACATCCCATGGCACTAAGATACAGCATGGCCAATTGGTAAATGACATCCTTGAATCACTCACCTTGCCAACTCAGATAGCGATTGTGAAGTGTAGTGCACATAGGAAGATCACTGATGATGTAGGTCAAGGAAATGCTTTCGCTGACCAGATAGCGAAAGAGACAGCTAGAGACACTACAAGCCGCATGCATGTTGCGGGCTCTGCTAGATGTGTTGCACAAGGAGGGATGTGTGAGAATACTGTGGACAGTGTGAAAATGATCCAGGCAGAGGCCACAGAGAAAGAATTGAGTACGTGGAAAGAAAGTATAGGAAGATTGGATGTGACAGGGTGCTGGACAGACTTGTCAGAACATCAACGCTGGTTGTTACCAGATGCTTATGTACTCCCAGTAGTTACCATGGCACATAGTCCAGCCCACATTAGCGCTAAAGGTATATGCAAGCTTCTGGCTCCGGTATGGAAGAATGTGGGGATCCCTAAATGTGCAGACAATCTGGTTAAGCATTGTATTGTATGCTTGATGCATAACCCAGGGAAGGGAACACCAACACCAGCAGGCCACTTTGCTCCCCCAACTTACCCTTTTGAGGTTTTACAAATAGATTACATTCACATGGAACGATGTAATAATCTGAAATACGTTGTGGTTGTGGTATGTGCCTTCTCCCGATGGATAGAGGCCTATCCCCTGAAAGATAATACTGCTCTATCCACGGCAAAAGTCCTTTTGAAGGAGTTTCTGCCAAGATTTGGGTTACCCAGAATTATTTGGAGTGACAACGGAAGTGAATTTGTGGGTCAGATCATGCAGAAAGTATGTACAGGCCTTGGCATTAAGCAGAAGTTCCACGCAGCAAACCATCCTCAGTCAGCAGGTTTGGTGGAATGCTATAATGGCACCCTTAAGCTTAAACTGGTGAAAATACAAGCCAGCACGGGTCTTGCCTGGCCTGACGCCTTGCCCTTGGCCCTCTTATCAACCAGAACAACCACCCATTCCCGTATGGGGCTTAGTCCTTATGAGGTTGTTTTTGGACGCCCTGCAAATGTTTGGGGAGTCCCAAGGCCAAAGAAATACTCAGAGATAGAGCATCCATTATTGATTGACTATTTACATGATCTAACCACTAAGTTACGTGTCCTTCACCAACAGGTACAAGATACTTTGCCTCAGGCTTCAACGGATCCTGGTCACACCATACGACCAGGTGACTGGGTCTGTGTCAAAAACTTCCAGAGGTCGAAGAACTTGGAACCTCGCTGGAGAGAACCTCGTCAGGTACTACTGACGACGCGTACTGCAGTGAATGTGGTCGGCAAAAAGAACTGAGTACATGGGGTACATTGCAGGAAAGTGCCCCTACCATTACCTTATGATCAATGGGTTCATAAACGAATTGGCGATTCTGAAACCGAAAGAATACCAAGATTTGAACTATTCAGCGATGCACACCTAGACTTTGCCAGAGGTCCTCCAGACAGCTATACCACCGGCAGTGAAATTGGACACTACTAAACCACATCTCCTTTTTCACGAACAAACTGTACCTGATTCCCGGAGGTACGATTTGAGGCCCAGACTGAACAAAAATACCTCAATAGTGCCTCATTGACTTTGTCTTTATCCCGATTTCCACATGATTGCAGGGCCGTGATCGTAAGTCTCAGAATTGTGACCCAAGTTGTGGCTCTAGGCCTGTGGGACTTGTAGGAAAGTATAAAGAACTACAGACAATCACAGCTGAGTGAAGCAACCTCCCGTCACGGGCAATATTTAGAGCTGGAAATGACTGTTCAAAAGGGAATGGACAAAATACAAACAAGGAACACAAAGCATTGTAAATTATTACATAATCGTCTTGTAGTGGCTTTAATAGTATTGATTTTGATGTGTATTATATTGTCTTGTATAGGATTGGGACTACATATAATTTTTACACCGCCTACAGCCAATGTTACCGTTGAGATGCATACACATGTCACTCTATCACCTCATGTTGAGTCAAGAAGGAGTGAATTCCGCAACAACACATTTGTTTCCATGCTACACCAACATCAATTGGCTACTAATGCGATGAACTGTTGGGTTTGTGGTCTTCTGCCAAGTTCGGTGAATACTGGAATGCCATACATTGCCCTTCCTTTTTCATTTAATGGCTCTTGTAGTGCATGGTGGGAATTGAGCGCCAGTTGGGTATTTTCTGGAGATGGTGATACCCGGGAAGTAAGGAGCTTGGGAGTACACCTATATCATTTATGTTGGCGGAACAGAAAAAGGATATATGGGACGGATAGTGAGAAGACAGAATATGCTGATCGCCAAACCAAATCTACGGATTTGTATTTTCTGCCCTCTAATAAAACCTTTCGAAAAGGACAAACTTTTCTAGTGGTACCTGGACAAGCACCATTCTGTATTAGGAAAGGAGGGTTAGAATATAAAGGTACAAGCAATTGCCAACATATTGTGACCTTGAATGGGACAGATTGGCCTCGCATGGTTCCCTCACGTAATACATACTTCATGTGTGGAAATAAGGCTTACACTTCTCTACCTGGTAATTGGAGAGGCACTTGTTATATCGCTTAGTTGTTGCCCCCTACATATATAGGAGATGCCAAGCATCATTTACAGAAAAGAGGGGTGATATCTGACCAGGATACGCCAGGACAAGGAGTCGGGGATGTCTTAAAAGGACTCCTTCCATTCTGGGGCCCAATAGCCAACAGTAGAGACATAAGACAACTAATCCGAGTTGTAGCAGCCACTGTCAATGAAACGGCTGGAGCTTTGAGTAACCTCACTGCAGAACTCGTTGCTGACCGCCTTGTCACGCTTCAGAACAGGATGGTATTAGATATCATCCTTGTTGACCGTGGGGGCGTATGCAGATTGATCGGATCTAGCTGTTGCATTTTTATTCCAGACAACGCTCCTACAGTATACCAAGCCATCTCTAAGCTACATAAGATCGCTGAGTCCGTTCACCAGGATGAACGGAATTGGTCTCTGATGGGATGGTTTGGGGGACTACTGTTTACATGGGGATGGAAGATTCTTACCTTTGCCGGAGCGACTTTGGCTATTCTCTTCTCATGTTGCCTTTGCCTACAATGTGGTCCCGCTATATGCGGGCTCTGCGCCACCCTGTGTGTTCCAAATCCGGTATCACAGAAAGCAGCGAACACGAAGACAATGCTGCAACAGCAGCTTGTAGATTTCATGGCTATTGAAGTCGATTCAGATTAACAACAGCCTCTGGTTTCTTTGCCTGAGTAATGGCAAAAGGAGGGTCTGAGGAAATTTAATAACAGCCCCATCTTTCGCATTGACACCATTACGCTGTTGCCCTCACTCAGGCACCGGCAACTTTCGTAGCGTTTCTTTACAAACTTATACTGTAACATATTACACGACCTTTTCTGTCTCTCTGAGCGAAGTACATTCTGAAACTTAGCTCGAAGTAACTAACCCCCGAGATAACCATCTATTGACCCTTGGTGACCGTTCTCGGCCCCTCCAGTTGTTTTACGAATCACCATCTGCAACACGCAAACACGTCCTGTCGTAAATTTATTTAACCAAGGAATGGCCATGCCACCTGACCTATAGGGTCAGGTAGAGAACACGACCTTAGGGAAGGAATTTCTATTACCCATTATCCTGTATCTTGTACGAAGAATGTTTTCTTATGAATGATTAGTATTTTTATAGCACATTGAGGGGGTTGTTGCTTTAGGGGATTCAAGCGCTACAAAAGACTGTGAGCCACGGATTGAAGTGGCAGTCTCCTGAGAACCTACCACTGATGTACTTCTAGGATAACTGTACCTAGCTGCAGCTAATAAATTGAAGTTCCTATGCCAACAGAGTGTTCCGTGTCTCTGTAATTTGGAAGGCGAACACAGAAGATTTCAGGCGTACCCTGCGCCGCCAGGCTTAATGAGCCCGGTTCTTCAGCACCGTATATGCAGCCTCTTGAACAGAGGGTGTATATCCAGAGGAACAGAAGCAGGTGAAGCTGCCGCCGCAGATGAAGTGCTCGGCTGAGCTGCCGATGATGTGCTCGGCTGAGCTACTGCGGATGTGCTCGGCTGAGCTGCTGGAGGGTTGTCTCTAGCAGCTCGAGCATAAGCCACAGGATGTACTCCTTTAACGTGCCTGATCATAGTGAAAATACTAAAAGAGTATTTCTTTTTAGGATCTCCTCTTGATAAGACAACACCACAAATAGTGCAGGTGACTTTCGGAGCATTCACCTTCTTCTGCCCCTCTGGAAATGTAAAAAATTGCCATATAAAAGAGTCTTTCTGTTTCCTCTGTCTCTGTGGCACAAGGGTCTCCTGCTCACTCCCAGAAGATGACTGCTGGTCTGCCATTCTCAAGTACTGGAGTACTGGAAAAGCTGCTCAGCTCCTTCTCCCAGGGAATCAGAAGAAATAATGAGGGGAGTGGGTGTGGTGTTGAAAGTTTCTGGAACTGAAACTACTATAAACCAATGAAAAGTGTTGTTTCTTAATCACATGACCTGAAACTACTATAAACTAATGAAAAGTGTTGTTTCTTAATCACATGACTTGCCGTACGAAGCACGCGCGTACGGAGCACGCGCGTACGGAGCATGCGCGTACAGAGCACGCGCGCACAGAGCACGCACGACGTACACATGCGCACATGGAGCACGTACGCATGCGCACACGGAGCGCGTACGCATGCGCGCACCGTGCGTGCATGGTGCGCGCACGGTCAAAAACCCTTAAATTTTTTTTTTTTTAAATTAAAGTGTTTATAAGTTTATAGAATATATTAACTATGCTGTTCAACTTTATCCAAATTAAAAGAAAAAAAGAGCTGAGCCATTCCATATTACAGGATATAGTCAATCTATAACTATATACATAGGTAGCTTATTGTAAAATAAATATTTAAAAAATATAATAATACATTCATAAATTAGCATTTAAAAAACCTTGCAAATTCACTTAAAAAACCATAGGCTTCACACACGTTATTGTTAGGAATTAGCATTTAAAAAACCTTGCAAATTCACTGAAAAAACCATAGGTTTCACACACGTTATAGTTAGGAATTAGCATTTAAAAAACCTTGCAAATTTATTGAAAAAACCATAGGTTTCACACATGTTATAGTTAGCTGGACATTTCACTCGTACAAAACCATTGACATTCCCCCGTTATAGTTAGTTCAGCTAACTATAACTCGCGTGACCGCAATCCACTGCTGATGACGTCACATATTACATCACTCATGACATGGTCAGTGACATCACTCATGACACCACTGATGACATCACTGATGACATCATCCTTGTGTAAGAGTGGCAGACCTCCTCTTATCCGAATATAAACTTTGATACACACATTGAAAAATACAAACTAAGGTTTTGAATACTATAGAGATATCAATACCAGTTAGAACAACCTATTCAGTAATTCCAAAATCTACATACGCATCCACTCATTCATCAACACTTCTATATGGTCACTCATACATGTACTCAGTCATCATATGTACTCATACACCTATACATCCTGTTACACACCTACACTCATACATAGAGTTACTCACACACATACTCACACATGCAAATAAACATCCATTTACTTGCATGTACAGCTATACACACACCAGTACACTTACTTCTACAGAAACGTACACATACTTACTCTCTAAAACAATCACTTATAGAAACACATACTTATTTATACAGGAACACTTCCAATCTCTCACTCTCATATATCCTCACTTATATACATCAATACTCACATATACTAGTTCAAAACATATGGACTTACTCATAAAGACACTATTGAGACAGTCATTCACTCTCTTACTCACCCATACACACACTCATCCACCCATACTGTCCTGCTCACATACTGTCTTCAAAATACATACAAACAGTGAGTCACTCATTCATGCATCCATACGCTAAGTAACATCCCCCACTGAACCATACAGACACTCATACTGATACTCTAAAAACGAACTAATAACCCATATACACACTCATGTAGCTACTCACCAACCCATGCAGCCACTTATACACAAAGCGAGACGCTGATACAGATATTTAAATATTTAAACATTACTCATTAATACTTGTATTCACTAAGATACTGTTAATAAGTCAGTTATATAATTAATTTTACAAAAAAAACCATCCATTTAGACACTTATTTACCCATTTTTTCATCCATTAACCTTTAGATATACATATATAAAAAATATTTATTTTTCAGAAAGACACACATTCACTGGATGTCGTCATCACCTATGCACCCGAGCCCCCTATCCCGGGTCCTTTGAAACCAACAGTGTCTCTGTGGCCCCGAGAACCCCAACAGTGGAACCCCTACCTTAGGGTTCTACCAGACTGGTCCCTTCGTTCCCCCTTGAAGCCTCTGTTCTACAGGTACTTTTCCCATTTACTACCGCGTCTACCGTCCGAGGCTACCACCGCTGAAAGCACTGCTGCACCTGGACACCCTAGGGCAGGTAAAGTTGCATTCTTGTACGGGTGCCCCTACTCACCTGAAGTCCAGAAAAGTCCTGTAAGTCGTTTGCAAATGATCCTATGCAGTGAATATTTCTCCCATAGGATGACATTAAAGTGTTTGGTGCTCATGCCTCATATCTGTAATATTTGATAACGTCTAAAGTACTTACCTGATTAAGAACTTCTTGGTGACTAAAATTCCAAAAAAAGTGTTACTTTTCTAAATTAGTTTTGAGTTTCTTCTTGAGTGTGCATCTCATTTATTGAGTCTGTGTACACAAAAAATGCTTTGCACTACCCTCTGATAAGCCTAAACTGCCCGCCCACACTACCACAAAAGACAGCATTTGGCATTATTAATTTAAGACCTGTAAGCCAATAAGGGTCGTCTGGACTTTCTACATAGTGTTCCTCATTATGGTAAACTACATAAAAAGCCAGTTTCTTACAATCGTTAGGTGGAAGGAGGGCCTTTAGCAAAACCTCACTCACCCACCCACCGTTGGTAGGGAGGAATGAATTGGGAGACCAAGAGTCACAGATGTGTGAGTAAAGTGTGAGTTCTCTGCCATTATCTTGGCACATTTCCATAACTTCAGATTTCAAGTGTCGAGTGAGCATTTAGTTAGAAATCCTTATAAACCAAAAATAATATGTCTAAAAATGAAATTTAATTCCTCTCAGCACTTCATTCTCTGCATTTTCTTTGCTGGTGTGTGCAGTCAGATAAGTCGTTCTGTGCCCCTTCGCGAGTGCAAGGCATGGACGCCTACTTTGACTGCTCTATGTACGGAAATATGACCGATGAAGAGGTCCTGCTGTAAGTAAATGCAACTTTACAGACAGTATTTTCATATGGAAACTACATACAGAGCAAGAACACCTTTATAGTGAATACATATCTGTGCAGGTGTGAGCAAGCCATACACAGAACACGTTCATCAAGCACTAGAATATTTGGTGTGGGAGGAGAGGATGACCTGCATGACATTGCAAGATCATGGAGCACCCTTCAGTGCTTAATTTGACCGGCAGTTGCCGATGTGGGCCAACTGGTACTCATTTTTGGAGACCGGCACTTATTTTTCTGCAGACATTTAAAAGAGCAAGAGAGAAGAACAAACAAAATGGAAAGACAGCGGAAGAGAAAGACAAAGAAACCATAATACAGGGAGAAAGCAGGAACCTGCCAGAGTGAGATAAAGGGGCAGGGAGTCTCTGTTTGTAGGTTAACGCGCAGGAGGTGACATAATGACTATGCAGCCTTGGTATACGGCTTGCCAAAATTAATTAGCACAGGGCTTTTCAGCAGAGATTTGGGCATCTGCACTCATTTTTTCACAAATTTAGCATTGGCACTCTCCATGGCATCACTGGTGCACCAACCATCTGCCAGTAATGGCAATCAGAGGAGGAAGGAAGGGGTGAATGCTTGCAGGGCCAAAGCAAGAAGATAAGGCCATGATGGATGCAGTAATACCTCAGTAGAAGTGCTCAATCCCAGCCCAAAAAGCAAACTCCAGGGACCCAACCACTCAGGAGGAGAGTCCACATGTGGCCAAGCCATAACCACCAATGTGATCCAACAAGCGAGAGGCATTCTGCTGGTAAACAAAAGGTAGGAGCTTATGAGTAATTCTGGTGATTCCTATGTCGGCCCAGTTCCTCAAAGAATTACATGCTCCTGGGGGCAGTTTTATCAGAGATGTCAATTAATAAGGATAATCAATTTTAAGAATATTGAGTGGGAAGCATAACAAAAAAGTTCTACGACACTTCACCTACAGCATCTCTCCTCTATGGACAACTGCATGTAACATGCAACAGAGGTAACAATAGGTAAAAATAATTAACTCAGTGGGCTAGCATACATAAAACAGAATGGGAAAGAAGTTTTTGCTATTGCATGCAAGTCTCCAAGTACATTTTTACAAAATAAACAAGTACAAATAACCATGTACGCCTACCTTTAGAGGTGGTCCTTCAACAAGAACAATCTTACGTGCAAGTGGATTTTGTAAGCACAGGAAGAAACTGATTTCGCAATATTTTGCATATTTATTCTATAAACACAGATAGCCACAGATTTTAAGAAAACACCTGAAAATAACCACTGGAATTCACAAGAATAAACACTGCAAACAGGATACCATAGGTATATTCTTGCTATGCTCTGCCACCCATGGAGGTAATACCTTATCCTGTCTCCAATGGGATGGCCATGTGCCACCAAAGGCAGGCTAAATCGGTTCGGTAGAGGGAGAAAGGAGAGACTGACGCTGTTGGCTGGATTCCCGACTCCAGCCTTGAAAGGAGGGTCTGATGCTGTGGAGGTGGGCCATGGCATGATCTTTGAGTCACATCACCTTAGAAGCCTTCGAAAGGGGAACAACTACTGTCAGAGATACAGCCAAATGAGCTCAGAAAGGCAGAGGCAGTGTACTGTGGCCCTGCTTTCCTTTTTTTTTCAATTCTTTTTATTGAGAGTTCATAAAGACAAAATCATCAATACAGAACACATTTGTAGTAAGATTAATACGGTACAAGGCACATAGGTGTAAAAACATTTTCCAAATTCATCAGTTCGAAACTTGATTATAAAGTGCAGAGTGTAAAACCAAAAAACATCGACGAATTTCGACAATTCAGATCTTAATTGTAAAGTGCAATGTGCAATTTATAAAGTGCGAAATGCATAAGGAGAAACAATCTAGCAGACTATTAGTTAAGAAGATATAGTTAAAATTAAATGCTGTCAGAAAATACAGTAGAAAAGACTACGTTTCAAAGACACTCCAAAACTTCTCATATTTCTTGAGTGCCCCTGATCTCAGTGCATATTTTCTTTCCCTGACCTGGATTCGTAATAATTTTGCCTTCCAAGCCTGAAAAGTTGGTACTTGATCGGTTTTCCAGGGCTGTAAAATAAGAGATTTGGCTATTAAAGAGGCTATGAAAAGGGACTCATCATATGGAGTGTGGCTCATAGAGCAGCCTAGTACAGGAACTAAGTCATCGAATATTATAATGGCTTTAAGCTCAGAGGAGAGGTATTTTTCAATTTCCTTCCAGAATGGCTGGATTTTAGGACATTCCCAGACAATATGTTTCCAGTTCCCTTTCTTCTCACACCGAAAACATTTATCAACAACTAGGGGAAAGATGCTGTGGCGATAAGCGGGAGTTCTTAAGATCAACCATTTATTGTAAAATTGCATGCGTCTAAAATTAGCGTCGCGAAAAATTATTTTATTAAATTTATTTTTCTTGTCCCATACAAGCTTGTTGATTTCAATATTTTCCCTCTTTTGCCACCTCTCAATGATCCTACTGGAACATTCCTGCCCTTTATCCTCTTTTAATATTTTAATCCAGATACTCATCTTTTTTTGAATTTTATTATTCAAAGCTGTCGAGATAATTTCTTTGTGGTGTAGATTTCCTATATCCAACTCTCTGAGCCTTGGATTAAGCATACAGAAAGACCAATTCAAGGTGGAATGCGAATAATGTACTTGTCTGGAGATTTCATCCCATGACTTCCACCTATTACCGGTGAGGAAGTCTTCAATCTTCACAAAGCCGTTTTCTTTCCAGAGATTTATTATTTTACTCTCCATACCTCCCTCTTCTCCAAAGTTAAAGTTGTTCAAATCCGTTGTATTACTTATTCTAGGGATAGAGTAGAATTTCAAAAACTGAATTTTCTGTTTGAAAATCCACTGAAGGGACTTGTAGCAAACTTTCTTTGGATCTTTTATAATTCTAATTGGATCAATTATTTTTATTTCTGACAGCATCTTCATCATAAAAAAATTGTCTGCTTCGTTAGTGTCTGGAAAAAAAAACCTAAAACTATGATGTGCAAAAGATGCAAAGTAATATTCTCTAATATTTGGAAGGGACAACCCTCCTTGTGCGAAAGGAAGGTATAAAGTGTCACGTGCAAGCCTAGGAGATTTTTTAGCCCAGAGAAAAGAAGAGATCAGAGCATCCACTTTATTAAAAAAAGAGACCTGATTGGACAAGGTGCAGCATCGAACAAGAAATTAAAAAGAGGTAAGACCGACATTCGTATTAATGCTGCTCGCCCCATCAAGGACAGGGGTAATAAGTTCCAACGATCTAAAAGAGACCCCACCTTTTTTAACAATGGTGAGAAGTTCAATGAAAACAGATCTTCCAGATTATCAGATATAAATATTCCTAAATACCTATTTGGGGATAGATTATATATTTGCCTGAATTTTGGTATTAAAGTGTCTACAGTGCAGTTTACTAGAATAATTTCCGTCTTGTTAACATTAATTTTATAACCCCCTAGATTTTGGAAAGCTGAGAATATTTTTAGAATTTTCAATTGACTAGAGGGTTTGGAATCTAAGAAAAGGGCAATATCATCGGCGTATAATTTTATATTAGTCATGCCAGCTACTGGGACTCTGTCGGTCCGTATATTCCTGATCGCAATCCCCAAAGGTTCAATAAATAGCGCAAATAAAATTGGCGACAGAGGGCATCCTTGGCGCGTGCCTCTAGTGACCAGACATGTCCTAATATTAGAATTGTTAATGATAATCTGTGCCTTAGAATCCATATATAGATTTTTTAAAAGAATGATAAAAGCATCCGGGAAATTAAAACTGTGCAAAATAGCAAAAAGGCAGTCCCATGACACTAGATCGAAGGCCTTCTCCGCGTCTAGAAACCAGATTTGAGCCTTCACTTTATTAGTTTTAAAAAAATCTAGTGCTTCCAATACAAACTTTGTGTTTGAGTGGGGATGCCTGCCTGCAATAAAACCGCACTGATCGTTAGCTACGAGGTATCCCACTATTTTATTCAATCGGTTTGCTAAAAGTTTAGTAAAAATGTTATAATCTGTATTTAGGAGACTTATAGGTCTATATGAATTTATATTCTCCTTGTCCTTTCCTTTTTTTAAAATACTAACCACCACAGCTGAATGGAAAGAGTCTGGCGGGGAGCCTCCTTGGAGTAGGTCGTTCAATAAAAGTAAAAGTTCTTTATGTAGGGTTCCTCCAAATTTTTTTTAAAATTCAATAGGAAGACGATCATCACCGTTTGCCTTACCGTTGGCAAAAGAGCTAATTACGTCATCTAATTCTAACATTGAGAAGTCCTCTATGAGGCATTTCTTGCCCCCATCATCTAATTTCGGTATTGCCAGATGCTCTAAGAACTCCCCAATGGAATCAGATGAAGCCCCTTCTGCCGCTTGATAGACTCCCTCATAGTGTTTTAAAAACAACTCGCCAAGAGAGGCTGTGGTCTTAGCATATGATTTGGTGATGGGATTAACTAATTGATCTATTCTATTGCGAGCCTGCTTTTCTTTGGCTTGCCAGGCCAAGAGCTTGCCTGTATATTCGCTCTCCTCATAGATCTTCTGGGCTTAGAGATTGCTATTAGTTTCACCTAGGATGTAATAAAAAGTCCCTCATCCTGCCCTTAGCCTCGTAGAGTTTTTGCCCTGAGTGCGCTGATCTAATCTTGTGCCAAAGCATCACACTGGTATGGACTGTACTTCCCAGTCCGTGGTGTCCCGCCCAGATTGGATGGTGTACTTGGTTTATCCTGATGATCTTAAACGGCCAGAGTCCAATTTCAACCAGAGTCCCAGAATGCATTGGAGCAGCCTCCCAGTAATCATGTGGCATTCATGGACCTAAGGGTGAGGCTGGCTGAAGAAAACATCCTCTTCCCCAACTACTCAAGCCTTTCCAAATCCCTATTTGCGAGGGCCGTAGGAAAGGAATTAGGATTGACTGTTGGCAGAGGCCAGTCCTACCAGGCTCTCTGGAGTAGTGTACTACTTTAAGAATTACAGGGTCACCAGGAGTTGGCCTATGGCGACAGACCACCTATCTATTCACTGAAGGGCGTCATCAAGGTTTTTCCGAAGTGTCCATGAGGATATAAGTAAGTGCCTCATTAAATGTTAACAAAAGGATCTGAGAAGAATGTCCAGGCCTAGAACTCAGTGGGCATATTAGTCTTTACTTCAATTGAAGGCAATTGCAGATCTAGAAATTTGGCTGCCTTTATACTTACCATGGCAAAGGACGTAGACTTCTGTAGCAGAATCAGATAGGACTCCAGTCCTGTGTTAGGAGACGAGTCGAGCCCACTGGCCTCTTACAAGTTCATAAAGAAGTTGCCATCATTTTGTGGGGGAAAATCATACCCGCCAAAAATGGGTTGTGCTGGAGGGTTACCTCTAGGCAAAGGCAATGTCTAATCTAAGTTGGAAGGAATGTGGGCCAGGTGCGTAGGAACTGAACTCATGTGCAGCTTAAAGGTCAGGATGGATTTGGTACGGAGTCGGACAGAACTATAGGCTCAAAGTCTTTCTCTGACATCTATGGCGCCTGGGCTAGCGTTGACATGACAGGAACTGGCCTGGATTGGAGCGCTGGATGTGAAATGAGCTCCAGGATCAAAGCTGATCCCGAAGCAGGCACCAAGAGCAGACCAGCCAGTGGTAACCAGACTAGAGGCCTCTGCAAATCCGTGAGGCCCAAAGGTGCGCAGTGGGAACAGGTAGGCTGCTGAAGGTGTGAAGCATGGCATCCTTAAATGCCTCAATTCGTTGCAGCGGCGTCGACAGACCGTGAATCTTGGGGTGCATCTGAATCAGCTGCGGAACTGGCTCCTCGGCATAGGCCCAGGTGCAAGACCACTGGGCATCTTGGATATCTTGGATATCACGTGGAATAGGGGGCCCCCTGTCCGGGGGCATACTCCGGTTCGCCCTAGACGTTTAAATTCAATACATTCTTATTCAGTACTTGTTTTCGATGATCTTTCTCAGCGTTTTGTCAACAAATCTCTTCCAAAACTTCTTCTTTTCATAGATTGGAGAGCCTTCAGCTAAGCTTCTAGATCCAAAAGTGGAAAAAAAGAATATGAAGATGGCAACAACGTGTGGAAGCTTCCTGGGAGTATGAAATCACGAGAGCCTGGATTAGACACCAAATGATGGGATAGTCAATGCCCAAAAATAGCATAAAAACAAAAAGAGAAGAAGGACTACAAGTACACTGGAGAATTCCTGACCCAAAAACTAGATAGTGGAATAATGCATAGCATGTGAATCCAGAAAAGATTCATGCTGCAACAGTGGACTTCAAGTGATTTCAGATGATGTTTGGCAGCATACAGCTTGGCTTCATTGTCCCAGATTGCCTTCAGATTCATCAGAGAACACTACCTGCATGACTCTGTCATGTCTCAAACCTGGACACCAGAAGTACATCTTGTGGGGATCCATCACAGACATTAGTTTGCAACAATCCCTACAAGGTTGAAAGCCTGTGTTTTTAGGAGGTGGCACTTACCTTGCACACCAGAAAGTTTTACGAAAAGATACTGGTCAACGGATGAGGAAAAGGAGCTAGCTCCGGATTCACATGAGAAGGCGTGGAAAAAAGGGACTGACATTAGCATGCAGGGTTAGCGCTTATGTGTGGCTCCGGCGTCAGTTCGAGGGCGGGACTAACTCGGCGCAGCCACACTCCACCTGCAGGTGTGCAGTAGCAATGCTGAGAAAAATTTCCTGATCCAGATTGGTGCCTGTGGGTATTCACAAGGTGAGGAATATGCTTTTAGAAGTAACAATCAGAAGTCAATGGGAGAGCTACTGATGCCAAAAGCAGACCTGGCACCCAAGAGACTCCCATAAAGATGTCTCTTGACAGTGGACTCATCCACAGAGGCAAGAGCATCCTGTGCTTCCAACAAGACGAAATGCGTTACTTACCTGTAACTGCAGTTATCCAGTATTGGTACCTTTCATAGATTCACATGCCGGAATCATTCCCCGTCGTCTGGATGGGAGTCCCCGGTACATAAATAAAGTAATGTCTCATAAGACATAGAGAGTAATAGGCCTAAGGCCTCACATTAGTAACATATCCAGGTCCTTTTGTAATGAGGACCAAACTCTAGAGAACAACCAATCAGCTGTCACCACCCTCTGGAACTTTCCTGGCAGGAGCTCTAGTCCCTCAGATTTTCGTAAGCACTGTGCTATATAGATGTACAACTAAGAGTACTAGGTGAGCCCTTCCAAGGGAGGCGGGTGGGTTGCATGGAATCTATGAAAGATACCAATACTGGATAACTGCAGTTACAGGTAAGTAACGCATTTCTTATCCAGGTTGGATTTCTTTCATAGATTCACATGCCTGAATCAGAATAAAAAGCAACGATAAGCACATTTCCTTTTGTAAAGAATGCAAAAGTTATAGAAATAACAGAGAAATGTGCGTATAGAGAGAGATAGAGGTTGGTGGGAAGGAAGGAAGGCGCACCTTTATTTAAATAGATGACGCAGCACCGCCTGTCCCACTGCAGCATCCTTCATTAGCTCCGAATCCAAGCAGTAAAGCTTGGTAAATGTATGCGGCGTCTTCCATGTTGCCGCTCTGCAAATGTCAGTTATAGGCACGCCCGCAAACAATGCCATAGAAGTAGAAACTGCCCTAGTGGAATGGGCACGAATTCTTGATTGTAAAGGTTGACCAGCTTGTTGGTGACAGAAGACAATAGACCCAGAAATCCATCTAGAAATACTCTGTTTTGTAAGGGGAAAACCTTTCCTAGGTAGACTGTAAGCCATGAAAAGTTGGTTGGACTTGCGGAAAGCTTGTGTCCTGTCAAGTTAGAATTTAAGGCAGCGTTTCAAATACAGTGAATGTAGAGCTCTTTCCGCTGCTGTTTGGGGATTTGGAAAGAAAGTCTTTAGAACAATAGGTTCGTTAAGGTGGACGTCCAACGGGACTTTGGGTATAAATTTTGGATTAGTCCCTATCGTTCTTGAATTGAAGGAATGGGTCTTGTATTGTGAATGCGTGAAGCTCACTGACTCGTCTTGCGGATGCAAGGGCGGAAGAAGTGCAGTCTTCCAGGAGAGAAACTTGAGGTCAGCTCTGTGTATCGGCTCAAAAGGATGTCTCATAAGTTGAGCAAGGACTGTGTTGAGCTGCCATGTTGGAGGTGGAGACTTTTCAGGAGGGAAAGTCCAAAATAGACCCTTGCGAAATTGTTTGATCAGACTATTTGACCAAAGAGAAGGTCCTATAGAAGACCTCCTGAAACGGCAAATTGCCACCAGGTGAACTTTGATGGAAGCGCGGGCGAGGCCTGAAGTTGCTAGATGGAGAAGGTATGGTAACATTTCTTCAGGAGAGGATGTGAGGGGATGCACCTTAGCCGATCTACACCAGATACAGCATCTTTTCCATTTGGAAGAATAAGTTCTATTTGTAATATCTGCTTGAGCGCGAGATAGAACTGGCCTGCAGTCTGGAGGAATGTTTAGGGCCTGAAATTCGTGGAACTCAGGAGCCAGGCGGATAATTTGAGAGATGCTGGATCCGGGTGTTGGACTTGTCCTTGGTCCATTGTGAGGAGAGATGGAAACAGTGTCAACGGAATCGGAGGCTGCAAGGAGAGGAGATGGAGTTCCGTGAACCAATGTTGGTGAGGCCATGCTGGCGCTATTAGAATCAGTGTGCAGGGCTCTGCCTTCATCTTCCTGAGGACCCTTGGAATCAGGGCAATCGGTGGAAAGGCGTAGGCAAATACACCGAACCATGCTATTGAAAATGCATTCCCCAGAGACCCCTGTTGGGGATGCCAGCTTGTGAAGTGTTGGCATTTGGCGTTGCGTTGTGTGGCAAACAGATCCAACAGTGGTTCGCCCCACTGAGATAAGATGCTGTTGAGAGTATCTTGGTTCAACTCCCACTCGTGGCAGGTTGTCTGCAGTCTGCTTAGTGAATCTGCCAATGTATTGTCTTTTCCTAGAACATACTCCGCTTTCAGGGAAATTTTGTGTTGAAGTGACCAGTTCCAAATTTTTTGAGATTCGAGAGAGTGTGAGCGAACGAGTTCCTCCCTCTTTGTTCAGGTAGTGCATCATCGTTGCGTTGTCCGTTCTGACGAGCACCAGTGAAGCTTTTATCCTGGGAAGGAAAGCCAGGAGGGCAAAATATACAGCTCTCAGCTCTAGGAGGTTTATCTGCAATTTTCGCTCGGAAGATGACCACTTCCCGCTGATCTGAAGCTCCTGAAGGAAAGCTCCCCAACCTTCTAGAGACGCATCCGTGGTTATCACTTGAGGAGAGGCTTGAGTTAGAAAAGGTATTTTGTGGATGAGACCACCAGTTTAGAGAGGCGACCATCTGAGGAGTCACCTGTATGATGTCGTCGAAGGATCCGCTGATTTTTATCCACTGAGTGGAGAGAACCTCTTGGAGAGGACGCATGCGGAGGCGACAGTAGGGTACCAGGAGAATGCAGGAGGACATCATTCAGAGGAGGGATTTGAATAGGCGCACTGAAAGAGACTTTCTTTTCTTTATGCGCTCTGCTAATTGCTGGAGTTTTTGTTGCTGTTTCTGTGATGGGTAAGCTTTTTTCAGACTGTCTCCAGGACAGCGCCCAGAAATGTTATTCTTTGTGAAGGTTGCAGGACCGACTTGTCTTGGTTGAGAGTGAGACCCAATTTTCTGTAAAGCCGTAGACAGGCTCTGGAAGACTTCCTCGCGCCGGCGAGCGAGGGGGCCTTGACGAGCCAGTCGTCGAGATAAGGAAAGACTTGGTGATGCTGCTGCCTGAGGTATGCAGCCACTGGTGAAAGACACTTTGTGAATATGCACGGAGCTGACTTGAGTTCGAAGGGCAGAACTCGAAACTGGTAGTGCCTGCCGGCCAAGGAGAACCTCAGAAACTTTGTGTCTTTTGTGGATAGGAATATGAAAATAGGCATCTTGGAGATCCAAGGATACCATGTAGTCTTTCGCATTGAGAAGCTGCAAGACTTCTTGAATGGTGACCGTGCAAAACAACTGTTTCTTCAAGAATTTGTTTAGACTTCTCAAATCAGGATTGGCCTCCATTTCTTTCCCTTTTTGCGCACCGAGAAGAATCGGGAGTAAAAACCTTACCCTCTTTGATGAACAGGAACCCTTTCTATGGCTCCCTTCTGGATCATTGATGATATTTCCAGGAGTAAGAGGTGCAAATGTTTGTGAGCCATAGTTTGAGGAGGCGTCGGTGGAGGAGTCTGCACAAATTCTAGAGAATGTCCAAACTGTACCAGTTGGAGAACCAACGATCTGTTGTGATTTGTTTCCAATTTTGAAGATAGTGGGATATCTTTCCTCCTACATTGGAGATGTAACTGGGATCGGCGGTAGAGAGAGGTCATTGGCGTCGGGCGAAATCCTTCTGTCGTCCGGCCCTTCCGCGAAAGGAAGACTTGTTGTATGAAGTCTGTGTCTGTTGCCTTTGCTGAAATTGTGGTCTGTATTGTTGGTTAGAAGAGGAATAGGTAGGATACCTATACTGATGGTAGCCTCCTCTGTAAGAAGATTGTCCTCTACCCCTTGAGCCTCAAAAAGGGGGTGTTTTATATTGAAGGGTACCCAGAGCTCTGGCTGAATCTGTATCCTTCTTGATCCCTTGGAGGGCTTCATCTATATGAGCTCAAAAAAGGAGTTGTCCATCATAGGGCATGTCCAGAATTTTGGTCTGGATTTCAGGCCTGAATATTGTTGCCTAAAGCCATCCTCGGCGCCTTAGGACCGCCGCCTCAGCCAGCTGGCGGAAACCAGTGGATGCGATGTCCATCGCATAGTCTATAATTTCAGAAGCCGATCTTTTGCCCTTTAGCAACACCTTTTTTGCTTCCTCTTTAGACTCCTGCGGCAGGGTCTCAAGGTAGGGTGCAATGTCTGACCACATCTGCCTGTTATAGCGTCCCAATAATGCCAACGAGTTAGACGCCCTTACAGTTCACGCCGACAGGGATGAAAAACGTTTCCCAATATTGTCTAAGCGCCTGCCCTCTTTATCCGGATGTGCTGACAGTGGGGCAGATGGTTTTTTGATCTGCGTTGAGCTGCCTGAGTAATCACCGAATCAGGCTTGCCTATAAGGCAGGCTGGAGCGTTGTCAGGAGCTCTATATTTTTTATCCAACCTTGGCAAGACTGGAGTAACTGTAGAAGGGCTTTGCATTATTTTTAAGCTTTGATCCCAGATATAATCTATGATAGGCATAGATCTAACAGATTTCCTGAAAGGTTCCTTGAAATCGTAAAGGAAACAGTCCTGTTGGTGAGAAGGCATTGGCAGTTGAAAACGTTGTGCCGCCCTTTCCAGGAGGTTTTGGAATCCTCCGATATCTTCTGGAGGCGAGTCTGCCTGAGGAGGTAAAGGCGACTCTGGAAGAGGGATAACATAGCCATCCCATTCGTCATAATGAGACTGGGTATCTCGAATTTCCCCTTCTTCTTGTGGCTCATCCTCCTCGTCGTCCGTAGAGGGAGGCGGCGGCACAGGCAGTTCAATGGCAGGAGGCGGCAGAGGTGGAACTTGCGCCATCTGAGGTGGAGAGAGAACTGGAGCAGGAGACGGAGCAGAGGTAGGGAACCTCTTTTTGTAGTCTGAAATCATGAACTGCAGGCCAGAGACCAGGGCTGAAGGAAGACATACCATCTAAGACTGCTGAGGATGGGTTTGTTCTTGATAGTACGCCTGTTCATCTCTGGGCCTTTTCTGAGGTGTTCTAGAAGAGGATTTCGATGAGGTCTCACTCTCCTCAGAGGTCTTCTTTGTCCTTAAGCCTCTGCAGCAAAGTCAAACGCCTTCCCTCATGGTCTTTTATCGTTTTTGTAGAAAAGGTACGACATACCTTGCAGTCTTTAGGTGAGTGGTCCGGATAAAGACAGTAGAGGCAGTCTTTATGTTGGTCATCGACGTGTAACCTCTTCTTTTTGCAGGTACCACAGGGCCTAAAAAGGCCTTTTTTAGGAGTGTCTGACATGAAGAACTTCACATAGCCTCAAAGCTTTTCTGTCCGACCTTAATCTGGCCCAAATATGTGATGGCCCCACCCACGATAAGGGTTCCATCCTCGACCTAGTAATTGCCAAAACAGACTCTACCCAGCTAGATTCGATCCTCCCCTGCGATTGGTCTGACCATCACATAATTACTTTCCACATCAACAAGGAAGTCAAGCCACTCTCTATCCAACCAATGAGAACGAAAATTTGGAAGAGGAACCTAGAAAACATCACCCCTGCCTCTCTCACAACCGCTAGTCACACCCTCACACCCCCACTGGAGGGTCTAAAGGATGTACATGTTCTAACCAACCACTACTTCAACTCGATGAGTCAGGTACTAGATAACCTAGCCCCACTACAACTGAAAAGAACCACCGCAAAAGGATCAAGCCCCTGGTATGATGGTAGGCTAAATGAAGACAGAAGATCTCTAAGAACAGTTGAAAGACAATGGAGAGCTGCTCCATCTGCTGCCCACCTCAAATTGCTAAGAAGTAAAAGAAACTCCTACTATAGAAAGATTAGACGATCGAAAGCTGACTTCATTCGTCAACAATTGGACCAAGCCAAGAATCGTCCCAAAAGACTATTCGAAATAATCAAAGCCCAATCCAAGAGTGTCTCCCACTCCCCCCAAGCTGATCCTGAAACACTGCCGAATTGTGAGGATATTGCATCATTTTTCTCAACTAAGACTGAAAACTTAAAGACAGTCCTACTTAATGATCTATTATCACATACTGGCCCACAAAGGAGTGGTGCTCCGTCCACACCTAGCATCTCGATAGTATCCCCTCCAAAGCCCGCACTCAAGAACAATGCCTCCTGGACCGACTTCAGCTGCTACAATGAAGAAACTATTTTAAAAATGATCACAGCACTGAATCCTTCCAATCACTTCACAGACCCTCTCCCAGCAACCCATTTAAAAACCTTCACGCCATTGCTATTGCCCCTATGGACCAGGATTATAAACACTTCTCTTTCACAAGGAACCATCCCAGACATCCTCAAGGTTGGTCAGATATCCCCCATCCTAAAAACACCTTCGGCGGACCCATCTGACCTGAATAACCATCGCCCAATTTCCAACATCTCGACCCTCGCCAAACTGCTAGAAAAATGTGTTCACGTGCAGCTTAGTAATCACATAGATCACTTCAACCTGCTCGATCAATTTCAATCGGGCTTTTGATCAGGGCACAGCACAGAATCAGCCATGACCCACATAATTGATGACGCACTACAAATATTGGATCAAAACAAGGGCTGCCTGCTAATCCTGCTTGTCTTATCCTCAGCCTTCGACACAGTCAAACATGACAATCTTCTAGACCTCCTGAAACACAGGATGGGTCTATCTGGTACTGTGTTAAACTGGTTCACGTCCTTCCTCCAAAACAGAACACAAAGATTCAAGATTAACCAATCGCTCTCCAACCCCTCCCCGGTCACTCTGGGAGTACCCCAGGGTTCATCCCTCTCCCCGACACTCTTCAATATGTTTATGGAACCTCTCACTGAGCTACTCAATTCATCTAACATCCAATATCACATGTATGCCGACGACACACAACTCTACATTAAGATCCACTCTCTTGATGACATCAAGTCCCTTAATTCAACACTCCATAAAACACAGATCTGGCTGGCAGATAATCATCTAAAACTAAATAGTCTAAAAACTGAATTTCTACTAATCCCCCCTCCCAACCAAACGGCCACCATCCTTGAATGGATGAAGCACATTACAGCATTCGATGGTCAACCTATCATCATTGACTCAGCTAAATCACTGGGAATAACCTTGGACAATAAATTAAATATGCAGAAGCACATCAGCGCTGCAACCAAAGGAGCTAATTTCCAGATTAACACCTTGAGAAAACTGAAACCCTTCATACCGGCCAGCGACTTTAAACAGGCAGTTCAATCTCTAGTAATTCCCAAAGTGGATTACGGAAGCATTGCTCTCTGTGGCCTACCCAGATCAACGACCGCTCCTTTAAGAGCCACACTCAATACAGCTGCTAGGCTCATCACAGGCTCCAAAAGAAACAGCCACATCTCCCCTGACCTTCGTGCCCTCAACTGGCTTCCTTTTGAGGCCAGAATTCAAATGAAAATCGCTTGTATGACGCATAAGGTCTTGCATCACAAAACATGTTTTTGTTTTTTGTTGTTGATTCTCTGTACTGTAAAGCGCTCTGATACCTGCAAGGGTCTTGTTCGCGCTATACAAAACTGCTAAAATAAATAAATAAATAAATAAACATACACTATCCCTGAATATTACATGGAAGCACATTTAGAATTTGGACCAGTGTGCCTCTGCAGTGTGGGTGACCTGGCCAAAAAGGACATGAAAAAGCTGAAATTGAATCATAAATCCAAAGCTGTTCTAATCAGGGGCCCTGGAAATAAGTTTGGCCCTGGCACTCAAAATCCTTAAGATGTCCCTGTGCATTTGGTAAAGTTGTCATGTTAATCGCAGCACCCATCATGAGCTGCAATTAACACGAAAACCTTAACAAATGCACACAATCCCCCCGCAGCTCAACCGTATTAAGAAAAGAAATACAGCAACATAGCTGCCAAGGTTTGAAATTGCAATGTGGGATGTTTTAATAATTTCACTGTCATTATTAGTGCCATTTGAACAGGGCTGGTTTTAGTGCTGGTGGCGCCTGGTGTGACAATGTTCGTTGGCGCCCCAATGGCCACCTCCGCCACGGATACTCTCATTACCAACCTTTAACAGTGACCCTTAAGTCTCCATAACCCCTCTATCTTTCATATTTATTTTGTTTAATAGCGCCACTCATACCAGTGTAAGGTGTTAAGCACTTTACATAGAATACACATTGCACAGAGACACTGAATCATAGTGTGTAAATCAATGTATAGGAAATGTTACATCAGACAGAGGAATAAAATGTCTCTTAACAGAGCTGGGCTGCTAGGGTTTTAAGCAAACGTTTGTAGTGATATTTGGCTCTGCACACACGTGCGGTGTGGTTCGTGGCGCACATAGCCATGACTGCAGCGCACACAGACCCTACACTGCCGCACACAGAGGAAAATAATTAGAGGGAACATTGGACAGGACCCACTTGTTGTTCCTACAACATAAGGACCAAACGTGAATAAATATGCTACTTACCAGTATGCATCTGTTCTTGGCATGTAGGGCTGCTGACATTCATATCTGTGCATAGATCGCCGCCTAGTGTTGGGTCCGGATGATTGCACATTGTTGTCCTGGAAGAGTCTTCGAAGTATCTCGAGATAGGTGGCTCCTCCCCTGGACTACAGTGCGCATGGGAATCCTCTCCATCCTTAGATTGTTTTTCGCCATTGTGGCAGTGATGGAGTAGATACAGTAAGTGATGACCATGCTATACAGTAATTCTGAGTGCTGCAGCCGCTACAGGCGCCGGTGAGGAGGGTGGGCGATATGAATGTCAGCAGCCCTACATGCCAAGAACAGATGCATATTGGTAAGTAGCATATTCAGTTGGAGGCATGTGGGCTGCTGAATTCATATCTGTGCATAGATTATATAGCAGTCCCTCCATTAGCGGCGGCTGCCCGTGCCAGCTGCTGCAGTCTGAAAAAGAGTTTTGAGAACAGCCTGTCCTACAGCTGCCTGCTGTTTTGAGTGTACATCTACACAGTAGTGTTTGGTAAATGTATGTATAGTGGACCATGTGGCTGCTCTACATATTTCCTGTAAAGGAATGTTTCCTAGGAAAGCCATGGACGCCCCTAACTTTCGTGTTGAGTGGGCTCGTGGGGGAATCGTTAATGTGCGTTTCGCTTTTTGATAGCAAATTTGAATACATTTAACGATCCATCTGGCTATCCCTGCTTTGGAAATGGCGTTGCCCTTGTGTTGTGGAGAAAAGGCAACGAAAAGTTGTTTTGTTTTCCTAAAATCCTTTGTTCTGTCTATATAGTACATGGGGGCTCTCTTTATATCTAGTGTATGGAGCATTCTCTCTGCGACACTTTGTGGATTTGGAAAGAAAACAGGCAGTTCAATAGTCTGATTCATGTGGAACTGCGATATCACTTTAGGCATGAATTTGGGGTTGGTACGTAGTACAACTCTGTTTGCGTGAACCTGTATGAATGGCTCTTGAATGGTTAGTGCCTGGAGTTCACTAACTCTTCTCAATGAAGTGATTGCCACTAAGAAAGCTACTTTCCAGGTGAGGAATTGAATCTCACATGAATGGAGAGGTTCAAAAGGTGGACCCATTAATCTGGTGAGGACCACATTGAGGTTCCACACTGGTGCCGGTGGGTGTCTTGGAGGAATCACTCGTTTGAGTCCCTCTAAGAAGGCTTTGATGGCAGGCACTCTGCCTGTTTTGAAGATAGGCTGCTATCGCGGTTAGATGTATACGTATGGAGGTGTATGCCAGATTGCATTGGTATAAGTGTAAGAGGTAACAGATGATGTTTTGAATGGATGCATCCAGCGGATTAATGTCATTGTTGTTGCAGTAAATGACAAATCTTTTCCATTTAGCCGCATAGCAAGCTCTGGTTGTGGGTCTTCTGGCCTCCTTGATGATATCCATACATTCAGGTGGCAGGTTTAGGTAGCCAAACTCTAAGACTTCAGGAGCCAGATTGCCAGGTTCAGCTGTTGCGGATCTGGGTGCTGAATTTCGTCATGGTTCTGCGTTAAAAGTGTGGGTGTGATCCGCAGCCTTTGACGCGGCACCACGGAAAGTTCTAGAAAGGTGGTGTACCACGGTTGGCATGCCCACGTCGGAGCAACCAGGATGAGTGTTAATGAGTGTTGTCGCAGTTTGCGTGCCACTAGCGGTATTAATGGCGCTGGGGGAAAAGCGTACGCAAATCTGCCTGACCAGTTCATCCATATCGCATTGCCCTGCGACTGTGGGTGCGGGAACCTGGCGGCAAAGTTTCGGCATTTTGCGTTTTCCCTTGTGGCGAACAGGTCTATCTCTAGATGACCCCACAGCTGGAAGTACGGTTTGAGTACTGATGGATGTAGCTCCCACTCGTGCATTTGGTGGCTGTGTCTGCTGAGCAGATCCGCCATCTGGTTGTCCTTGCCTGGGAGGTGTTCCACCATGAGGAACATGTTCCTCTGAATGGCCCACTTCCACATGCTCTGAGCCAGATGAGACAACTGTGGAGAGTGTGTTCCTCCCTGCTTCTGTATGTAGTACATGGCAGTCATGTTGTCCGTCCGGATCAACACGACTTTGTTGCATAATTGTACTTTGAATGCCTTCATGGCTAGTAAGATTGCCATCAGTTCCAGAAGGTTGATGTGCATCTTCTTTTGCTGTGTCGTCCATAGTCCCTGCACTGTGTAATTGAGTACATGAGATCCCCATCCCTGGAGAGAGGCGTCCGCCGTCAGTATTACTTGCGGAACAGGCTCTTGGAACAGTCGGCCCTTGCAAAGGTTTTGTGGATTCCACCAATGCAGAGAGTTGTATGCCCGACCGCTCACCAACACTAGGTCTGTTAATTGTCCTTGAGCCTGATTCCATTGACGTGCCAAGCACTCCTGAAGCGGGCAGGACTATGAAAATGCAGGAGGCCATCATGCCTATCAACTGCATGAACACTCGCGCTGGAAGGGAGTGTTGAGGTTTGAACTTTGTGATCAGCAGTTGCATGCTGTTGATCCTCACTAAATTTGGCTGAGCTGTGGCTGTCAGAGTGTTTATGGTCGCCCCCAGGTACTGGCGTACGTGTGCGGGTTGAAGATGTGATTTTGGGTAATTTAGTGAGAATCCTAGATCGTGAAGAAGGTGAATGGTGAGGGACATGTGGCTGGCACATTGCTGGGCTGACTTTGCCTAAACAAGCCAGTCGTCCAGGTAAGGGAAGACGTGAATGTGCTGTCTCCGTAGATGTGCAGCCACTGTCGCTAGGCACTTGGTAAAGACCCTGGGTGCCGTTGTTACTCCGAAGGGGAGAACTTTGAACTGATAATGGTGATCCTGAATAGTGAACCTGAGATATTTTCTGTGCGATGGGTGTATGGGTATGTGGAAATACGCATCTTTTAAATCTAGTGTGGCTAGGAAGTCTCCCTGACTGAGTAACGGTAGAACCTGCTGTAGGGTGAGCATATGGAAATGCTCTGACAGAATGTAGTGGTTGAGGGGTTTCAGGTCTAGTGTAGGTCTGAGAGATCCGTCCTTTTTTGTGATTAAGAAGTACAGAGAGTACACCCCTGTCCCTTGTTGGTTTACGGGCACGACTTCTATTGCACCTTTTTGCAGCATACTTAGTACTTCCTGCTGCAATAATGCCAAGTGCTCTGCGGACATAGGACGATGCTTTGGCGGTATGTTGGGTGGAGTGGACGTTAATTCTAGACAGTAGCCGTACTGGATAATATCCCTGACCCACCTGTCTGTGGTGATGGTTTTCCAGACTGACAGGAACTGCTGGAGTCTCCCCCCGACAGGTGTTATGTGGTCGGGGGGCAGGGAGAAGGCGTCACTGTTTGTTTTTGGGGGAGGACCTGGTGTTGCCGTACCCACGTCCTCTGCCTTTGGTGCTGGATCCACGATATCCACCTCTATTGGTTTTATCATAGGTACTTTGCGTACCCCCTTTATTGTACTGCTGCTGGGACCCCTGACCTCTAGCTGCTCCTCTATTCCCGGGGCGACGAAAGGAGCCACTCCGAAACTGCTGCGACTGCAGAGCCCCTATTGATTTTGCAGTTTCAGTGTCTTTTTTAAAGGGTAGTGTCAACCTCGGGGCCAAATAAAAAGTCTGGGTTGACCGGTTGATTTAAGATATTGTTCTGAATTTCAGGTTTGAAGCCTGAGATTCTTAACCATGCGTGCCTCCTCAACATTACGCTTGTGTTGATCGCCCTTGCTGCAGTGTCGGCTGCATCCAGTGCGCATTTGATGAACGCATTTGTAAGGAGTTGTTCCTCTCTGATAAGGAGCTCCGCTGCCTCTTTGTATTCATCTGGCAAGTGTTGTGGCAGTGATTCTAGTGTGTCATAGTGTGACCTATCATAACGGGCCAGGAGTGCCTGGGTGTTGGCAATGTGCCAGATGTTTGCCGCTTGCGCTGCTATCCTTTTGCCTGATGTCTCCAGCACTTTGGACTCCTTGTCGGGGGGAGGAGCATCACCCGTTGTTTGTGAATGTGCTCGTTTGCGAGCATTAGCAACAACCATAGAGTCTAATGGTAACTGACCCTTAATGTACATAGGGTCTCCGGGTGCAGGCTTGTATTTTTTTTCGATTCTGGGATTCAACACCCGTGCCCTGGTGGTTTCTTTAAAAATGTCTTTTGCAGGTTTTAGGACTCCCTTCAACATTGGCAGAGTTTTGACGGTTTTCTCAGAGGAGGCGAATGTGTCCACTAAGAAGTCTTCCTCTACAGTGTCAGAATGGAGTTCCACTCCATGATTGGCAGCAGCCCGTTCTATGAGGGCATTAAAGGCAGCAGTGTCCTCTGTGGGAGATGTCTTTATATTATAAAGCTGCGTGTCAGGAGTATCTGGTGCGTTACCCTGGTCGGTGGGGTCATCCCATGCCTGATCTGGGTCTTGCATGTGATCATCAGGATCGATATCCACCGGGTAGGTGGTGTCATCCCCTATATAGTCCTCTCCGGCGTCTGCTTCTGAATGCGTAGGAGAAAAAGACGGTGGGTCCTGAAGGGAGGGTTGAAAAGTTTCATGAAGCACTGGTGCGGAACCTGCCGGCAGTTTTTGTTTCAAAGGAATTTTGTATGAGTCCAAACCCTTCTCTGGTGTGATTTTCCGCTTGCGGAGCATCAGCCTACCAGTGTCGGTGTCGATAAGTGTGCCTGCGAAGGCTCGATATCCATTTGTCCAGTGGATAGTGACTTTGTTTGGTGGACACGTGTCCGAATTTCGAACATTTTCGGTGCCTTGGGCGGCGGCAATCCAAATGTGATGTGCGCCGGTGCCGAGTGTGCTTTTGCGGCCTTGTGCGTTTCGGGACCCGACGTAGGTTGGAGGGTTGCCTGGTCCCTGATGCATTGCAACGACGCTGAGACCTGTTGCAAGGTGAACGCAGATGGCGCTTTGGAACCGATAGGCACCTTGGAGGCAGGCGTCGAAGCGGTATTCGACGTATTCCCAGTCTTTGGGTCGTCGATCCGAAGGTGGGTATCGATGCTCCTCGGAGCCGATGATTTTGCAGGCGCCGCACCCTTCGATGTCGACGCAGACGGATCGACCACCTTGACCTTGGTGGGTTGGGCCGTAATCTTCGGTGCCAGAGGCCGAGGCGCCTTGTGGGGACCGAGGGCCTTCTTCTTTGGCTCGGCGCTGGAACCCGTCGCGGTGAGCTCGGCACCGAAATCTCTTTTGGTGTGCTCGGTGCCGATGATCTGTGCCAGCGTCGAAGGAGTGGAGGGCTTCGAGGCCTTCGATCCGATCGCAACCTGTTTCACTTTCGGTTTCGATGGAACCGGTGCGACGGAAGGTTTCGGTTTCACTGAAGGAAATCCAGTCGTCTTCGATATTAATGGCTCCTGTGAAATGTTCGAGGCCGGGCCTTGAGGCGGGGCCGAAGAACTGTGCGACTGATCTTGGGTAAGGCCCGCAGGCGATCCCTCGACCTGAGCCTTATGACGACTTTGTCTCTCGGCCTCCGTATCGACGGGTTGGCCTAGCTCTTCGTTGGAGCTATCTTCCTCGGCCCCAAGGGCCTCATCGTAGTCTCCTACCTTGTCGACGACGTCTTCGTCCTCGAAGATCACCTCATCATTGTCTTCCGATCGGGATTCATGTTCGGAAGCGTGGCTGGAGTCTATGTCTTCTACGCTCTCGGCTTCCTCATCCTCGGTGCTGAAGATGTTGACCGGGGCAGGCGCCGATTGCTGTGCCTTCAATCTCGCTGCCCGTCGATTCCACAGAGTCTTCTTCGAGCGGAACCGGGCGCAGGCCATACATTTCGACTCATCATGGTCCGGTGAGAGACATTTGTTGCACACCGGATGGACATCGACGTGTGGGTATTTCGCATGGCATAAAGGACATCTCTTGAAAGGAGTCCTCGATTCCATCGTCGAGCGGTGATCGATGTTCGGACCGAATCGGATCTGAAAAGCGTGAAGAAGGTACTAAAAGACAAAATAAACTGGTCGATACCGAACGCGAACAATACCGACGAGATCTAAAGTTTCCGAACTTGAGCTAAGATAAGCACATCCGAACCCAATGGCGGAAAAAAACAATCTAAGGATGGAGAGGATGCCCATGCGCCCTGTAGTCCAGGGGAGGAGCCACCTATCTCGTGATACTTCGAAGACTCTTCCAGGACAACAATGTGCAATCATCCGGACCCAACACTAGGCGGCGATCTATGCACAGATATGAATTCAGCAGCCCACATGCCTCGAACATAAAGATACCTCCTACCTGTATGACTCTTGTATGAAGACCCAACCCTCCGACTACAAAATAGATCTTGAATCTTAAGTGAGGGGAGTGGAAACAGGGTTCCTTTAGTTAGTCGTGGAACCCTTTTAGTTAGTAAGAAGCTGCTCATTAGTTTTCCAGAGCACTGCCATTTGGTGGATGGTAGGAGTGAGGGGTGGGACTGCAGACTCTTGTGAACGGTGAGAAACCCCTTCGGTGATACCTGCCTATTGGTATTTTCCAGATTATGCCTTTGATGAACTGATGGCAGTCAGGTGCAGTAGCCCCACCTATTTGTGTCTCTTTTGTGGGTTCTCCAGAAAGCAGACCATTCTGCTGTGAGGAGCATCACTCTATACAACACCTGAATCAACTCAGGGCCTGGAGGCTGGATCTTAGAGTCCTCCTTCCACCAGTGTTGTGTGAGATCTGGGCCACCCTTTCCAGTAACCACCATGCCGTCAGAAGATATCAGTCTCACTGGTCAACTGGTGCCTTTCAGAATCAGTCCCCAAGAAGGAAAAAGTCACAAGAACAAAAAAAAACTTCAGTAGTAACTGGAGCTGAATCCAGAGAAATAAGGAATCCCAGGAGAAAGGAATTGGATGATCAACAGGAGAAGCACTGAGCTGATGAACCAGGATTTGGAGCTACGCAGCTGTCTAATCACCCCAGGGGCTAGTTAATTCTCATCTACAGTTGTGACGCAGAGGGAAGTTTGGCGATTACGGCCCATCTTTTCCCCCAGTTTAGCCAGCCTATCCCATGCACAGCAGGTACATCTTACCGTTTGGACTTTCGCCACATGGGTGCATGACCTTCAGCCCCAGACCAGTACTAAGTGAAACCGGGGCTGCAAGTTCTGCTCAATGTCACAGCATGGTGGTTACTAGTGTTGAGGAAGCAGTAATGGACAAACTGCGCCTGGGCCTTAAGGTAATATACTTCAAAGTTGGGAGTTCAAATCCCCAATGATTGTATGGCGATTGCATCTTGCTCCACACTATTCAGGGATGTCCCCCTCCCCCACAGATTTGTATCAGCTGAGAATACCCAGATCCAGCTTTATTTAGTGGGACCTGGATATTATGAAATAGCTAGAACAGTTAAGGGAGAAGCAACATTTTCATAAGGTAAGTCCCCGTCACTGATATCAGCACTTTGATCCATCTATCCATTTATTACCTTGGTCATGCACTTCCCATAGTTATCACTAATTAATATAAACGGATCCAAATGACACTCATCTCACGGGCATCTTACAGGTTCCAATTGCCACCTTAGTGGTACCAGCAACTCCGAGTTAGTCGTCCACCTGGTTAGGGACATCATTGCAGACTTGGATCTATTGATTTTTAATCTAGACCATTCTCCTAATAGTTATTTCAGTAGTTATAGGATGAAGATTACAAGCAAGGTCCTTAAGCACCGCAGAATGTAATCTGCATACATCAAGAGAACAACCCTACGCACACCTAATTTTAGGTCTCTGTGGTGAAAAAAGGCTAGCAAGCTAGGGCAAAAAGGATAGAAGAGAGGGCAGCCTTGCCTGGTGTTCCTCTATATCGAAATTTGAGAACACAATAAATCGTTGACCTTTATTCTTGCCTTAAGGTGGTGTATAGTAGAGTGATCCATTTGAGCACAGCATTAACCACTCCCATCGTCTATTGGTGAGAGTAAGACGGACCATTCTACGGAATCAAAAGCTTTGGCAGTGTCTAAAAACACTGCGACTGCCTCAATATCTTGATTTATTTGGCAAATAACCACAAAAAGTATGTTCACGTTATCTGCGGTTGATCGCCCCGGAATGATATCAGACTGTTCTGGCAGCACCAGACAAGGCAGAAGTGGAAGTAACCTGTTTGCAATAATTTTAGCTAGCATTTTGTCAAATATATTTTGTGACAATGGGCAGGATGATCACACCTATGTGGTGGCTTATATCGTTTTAGTAATGCAATCACAATGGCTTCTTATTGAACACTTCCAGTAAAAATTAGGAAAGTTCTGGTGCATACTTTATTGATTTTTATCACAGACCTAATCTCTTGATCAGTGGCTTCCTTTGAACAGTTTAAGCCATTCCTGGGTCACTCAATCCAGATACGTACATATACCCTGGGCAGGAATGCTCGCCTTGGCAGTGTAAAGTTCTGCATGAAAATCTCTAAATTCCTGTAGCCTCTCAAGGGGGGCGACGGTTAGGGTGCTATACGCGCCATCCCAGGTTTCTATTGCAACTATGTCTGAAGCCAACCATGCTGGTCGAATCACACCAGGGAGTGTACAGCACACATGCCCCCCACACCACCGGGCAGCAATATGCTAATCTAGGAATTTATCTTCACTGCCCACAGCGCCACAGAAATCCAGCCTTTTTAGGTTTAATATAGCTAGTGTTGGTTGGGCTCAAGTACTCACATATTCTCACTCTATCAATGATCTCGCCTGCTCTGGGCGAAACATTCTGTCAATGATCTTAATATCCTGTGACTTTAGATATGCATGAATTCCTAATAATGGCTTCAAACGTTTCCCAAAGCAACTGAGACCTGATTTACTGTGAGGTGGGATAAAACTGCTTGGTGGGTTTCGGTTTAAAGACTGGCTCTGACAGCTTAGATGGTAGCAGCCATTCTATATATCCACCACATCGCTGACGATGTTCAAAGCCATCAGAACCAGAGAATGATCAGACAAAGTCCTAGGTAAATGTGTTATAGTTTCAACCTAGCCCATCACATCTCTAGATCCTAACCAGTAATCAATCCTGGAAGATATTTCATGTTCTATGAAATGTAAACACTGCAGAATTAGGGCATTCAACATGTTACAAGTCTAGCAGTTTGTACTGGTGCATGATATGTCAGATGTTCCTGCGCTTGGGTGGGTCAGCTGGACACGTGGTCAGTGCTATCCAAATCAACTTGCAGAATTACTGTATTTTTCACATATTACAGACTTTAGTTTAAAAAAAGAAAAACTAAAAAACAAAAACTAAAAAACAAATGGGGTTCTCGAAATTTGAGGCCATACTTCTTGAACCCAGTAACTCCTGCACATCCACGCACCAGCCCTCTCCATCACAGAACATGTATAGAGGCCTGAACCACAAACCTCTTTTAACCAATATTGCCACACAACTAACAAAAGAGAAATAGAGGCACGAGCTCCAGCTCTTGGCAAAATGATTAACTCCCACATAAACAGCACGAGTCTCCTGAATTAATGTGACAGCCACCTTCTGTCTATTGAGGTATGTGATCACCAGTTGAGCCTTGTGGTGGTCGTTTACCCCTCTCACATTCCAGGCAAGCAACCAAATCTTACATCTGGGGCTTGCGCCATTCATATGTGTTGTCTCTGCAGTTTTGAATCCCTCTTTCCTCTAAGCGTATCTGTCTGGACAGAAGTATTTCTGACATCAAAACCCTGTGCCACATGCCTGTGTTCTAGTAATAGTCACACAAACACCTCTCACAACAAAGCCCTTCCCGCATTTCACGAGACCATTACATTCTAGCTTCGGGGTGGCTAAACTGGCATCAATCACACTGCTGCCCAGGCTCATGTGATGCTCCGCAGTGTTAGATATAGCAGGAGTGTTTGAAGCCTGTTCTTTTTGCATATCGATGAGATGTAACTTGTTTTGAGACTGTGGGTGATTATTCAAGGATTAGTAGCTGTTTAATTGTCGGCGAGGGGAGACCTTTTCTAAGTCACACACAAAGTACCTCCCTCTTTTACAATCTTTCAAGCACAAGAGCAAGCCCTGCTCACTATGGAATTGAAAGTTAGCGTTCCATAAACAAGTGAAAAGAAGCTTCCAGTTTAAGACTCCATCCAAATATCAACGTCTTCAGGATGGTGAAACAATTACTTATTAATTGCCCCCTTCTGTGTCAATTCAAGGACTGAGGATGTATCTTCGTATTCTCCCACTGTGGCTCTTCGGTCACCCAATGGGCCCAGTTCAGTAATATTATGCTTTTCATCCTTGTTAGAAAGATGGAGCCTAGTCGGGGACCAGGTAGGACGGGAATTTGGTAGAGCTGTTGCATTTGTCATGATAGTTTATTATAGAAGGCTCTGGAACAGGAAAAGGGTTTTGTCAAGCTCCTTGGTGACCATGAGTCAGCTTTGTAAAGAGGACATCACTAGATGTGTTATCCAGTCACCACAACCAGCAGCAACATCGTAGACCACTTCAATCTAAGTACGCGGGGGCAAGGAGTTGATAAAATTGATACAATGGCTCTCTCACGTAGTGTTGATGGTTTAAAATCTGTATTGCACTTCAATATGTAGCCAACACAATCTGTACCTATGTATAGTGCTCTGATTCTTTTGGGTCATGTTTGCGCTTTAAAAAAAAACCCTCTAATAAAGAATAAACAAATAATTATAGAAAAGATCGGGATTGAATGAATTTTGGCCACATCCACATCATTGCAAGACACCAAGGGGTACTAGATCATTCACCCACAATGGACAAACTAAAGGGATCCATCGACCAGATCGCGAAGAGATGCCAGTTCAAGATGCTCACACTTACCAAGGTCTATTCAACAAAGGGCCGGCGTACCTCAACAAACAAGTGAATTTCCACCAACCTACCACAGCAGTCCGTACCAGATCCCTGTCCCTAGCAGTCACCTAAGGCATTTGCCAGGCAAACATCAGAGGCCACACCTTCTCCCACCTGGTGACTAAGACCTGGAATAACCTCCCGCTGCACCTTTAAGCCTCCCCATCGCTCCAGCAGTTCAGGAAGGACCTCAAGACCTGAATGGTTAACCAATAGCTACAGACAGCGAGATACTGCAGTGCTTTGAAGACCTTCAAGGGTGACACAGGCATGATATACAAATCCTGATTGATCGACCATGTGCTCAAATTTTATGAGACTAAGGGGTGGGGTACACACTGCTAACATTACATGTCCCTCTCCATAGCCCTTAATTATAAATCCTCCGTTTGAGTCTCCTAATTAACACCCTCCCATTTTTCCCCAATGATGGCCTCAGAGCTTATCCTTTTGGAAGAAGTCTCGTTGAGAGAGATAAAAACTTTTCTTTGTCTTTCCCTGTTCAGGCAAACAAGTTAGTTTTTTCTATTGCGCAGGCATAGCCTGAATGGACATTAGAGCACTTTAGAAAAGTAAATAACTAAATATACTGTGCGGTATTAGAAAATTTAGTGTTCAATCATATAGGATTGCAGTTGGCACTTTTAGCAGTTCATTTTATTACAGTTTGGCGTGTTAAAAAAATACACTGTACAGAAGTAGAAAGATTACAATTGTTCACGATTTGTCCAGCCAGCTGTCCTGCAATATCTTACACAATTGCTGGGAGCTCTTGTCCCGCATGAAACCATAAACCAAACCCATACTTCGTGGGCTACAAACCTCTAAGGCCAGTGGCATCTGACTTTCAACAGACCCCAAAACTCCACTTGTCCTCTCTCGGGCAGCATTGTTAATGAAAGAAACTAAAGGTCAAAGATAACCAGCATGAACACAAGATAACTAGATAAACTCTGCATTTTATTATCACAAACGTCCCCATAACTGTGGATGAGAGCCCTAGAAGGCCTTGCAGAACAAACCAACATAACTGAGTAAAATAGGCAGAGCCAGGTTTTATCACGTGGTAGCTAAAATAGTCCTTACACCATAGTAGGCTAGGAACAGTGAAAGAAATCTAGCTCTTGCTTTCTGTAACATTTGTATTCTGCCAAACGTTGATGCTCTCTAAAGTCTGCATATTTTCACCTTTATGGGAACGGGGTAAGCGGTCTTGGGACCTTTTCTTGACTAATCCTAAGGCACTCCTGATGACTGCTACTATTTCTGTTTCTTTGTTCCACATTTTGTTTAGTTATTTCCTCCCCCAATATCTATGTACTTGTGTGGAATATTTGACGTAACAACCGAAGACTTCACAATAAGTGCATCTGAAACCCAGGTGGCCTTTTGATGCCTTTCACGTTTATAATAATCGAATGGCTTCTCCCCAATGCATAATTTCTGATCAAGCATTAGTAACAAATGTCTTGTCACACTGAAGACGGATATAGTTTCTCCCTGGAATGCATGTGGACACATTAGGTTCCTCCTGCGTTGCAAGAAAAAGTGGTTTCTGCCAATATGGACAATCTGATCAGTACATACTCATATTTATTGCTTTGGTTACTTCCCAGTGTGTGTTTTCATATGTTGCATGAATAGTCCTTTTGTAATGATTGATTTGTCAAATTCAGTATATTCCTATGCGTAGCGAGTGGGCGAGTAAATTGAGGCCTGCTATGGTGTCACTCCTGTGTGGAGGACATATGTCCAACTAGTAAAGACTTTCTGATGTAGCATTAGCTTTGCCTTTGTAAAGGATGCATTGCCACATTGAGTGCAGTGATACGCATTCTTCGCCGCCGTCATAACTTTCTCCTCTGTGTTGATTTACTGTCATTGTATTAGCTGTGCCCTGCCAATAAATGAATTGTCACATTCAGTACAGTTATATGGTTCCTCCCCATGGTGGACTTTGATGTTATGTTCAGTCCTTTTTTGAAAAATGCCTTGACACATTTATTGTGATATGGTTCTTTGTGCCATGACTTTTTTCCCCTGTGTGGTGCATTAGCTGTGACTTTCTAATAAATGCTTTGTTGCATTCAGTACATTCATATAATCTCTCCCATGTGAACTTTCTGATGTCGTGGTGTGTTGCTTTTTTAACAAATGCTTTGTCACAGGAGTGCACCGATAAGGTTTCTCCCCATGTGGACTCTGATAGCACATTTGCTGTGCACGTCTGATAGAAGCCTTGTCACTATCTGTACATTCATACAGTTACTTCATAAAGAACACTGTCACATTCGTATAGATTTTCCCCAGTGGGCATTTTGATGTTTTAAATCTTCATTGCCAATAAATGCCTTGCCACATTCAGTGTAGGCTTCAGTGTGGACCTTTGATGTCGCTTCAGCTCTCCATTTCTTATGAATGCGTGGTCATGAATACATTTATATAGTTTCTCTCCTGCGTGAACATTCTTTCATTAAGTTTTGTAATAAATCCTTCGTCGCATTCTGCACATCAATATGGTTTCGCCATAGTGTGGATCTGTTGATGCTGCATTAGCTCAATCCTCTTGCGGAAGACTTTATTACATTCTGCACGTGCATAGGAATTCTCTCCATGTGGATTTTCAGAAGTTGCTTCAATTTTCCATTTGTTACGAATGCCACGCGACATTCAATACAGTGATGTGGTTTCTCCCCATGTGGACTTTCTGGTGCAGAGTTAATCTTTGCAAAGTAATAAACACCATGTTGCATTCTGTACATTCATAGTGTTTACCAGAGTGGACTTTTTTTGATGCTGCTTTAGATTCTTCTTCCTTCCGAACACTTTACTACATTCTGAACATTCATACTGTTTTTCACTCATGTGGATTTGTTGATGCAGTTTTAGGTTCTGCTTTCTTCGGAACACTTGATTACATTCTGTACATTTATGGGGTTTCTCCTCTAGGTGGACACTCTGATTTTGCGTTAGGTGTCCATTGGTAAAAAAGGCCATGTCACATTTAGAACATGCATACGGTTTCTCCCCAGTGTGGACTTTCTGATGTAGTATTAACCTTTGCCTTGTAATAAATGCCTTGTTGCAGTCTGTACATTCATAGGGTTTCTCTCCGGTGTGGAGTTTCTGATGTTGCTGTAGACGTGACTTTCTAATAAATGCCTTGTCACATTCAGTGCAGATGAATGGTCTTTCTCCAGTGTGGACTTTCTGATGTTGCTTCAGCTCTCCATTTGCTATAAATGCTCTGTCACAATCTGAACATCGATATGGTCTCTCCCCAGTGTGGATTTTCTGATGTCGCTTAAGGTTTCCATTTGTTGTAAATACTTTGTCACATTCAGAACATTTATGCAGTTTCTCCAAGATGTGGGTTTTTTTATGCTGCTTTAGATTCTTCTCCCTCCGGAACACTTTGTCACATTCAGTGCATATATATGGTTTCTCCTCTACAATGATGATCTGATGCTGCTCTATGTCTTCCATTGCAAACATCACTTTTCCAGTCAGTCCATCAATATGGTGTTTCCCCAGTATGAAGCTTCTGATGCCAAACTTGCTCTTTCTGCCTAATAAATGTTTTGTCACATTCTAGATATTCATACGGATTCTCTCCAGTTTGTTCTATTACCAGGTTAGCTCTTCTTTCGTAATGAGCACCTCATCAGACTTGCTTCAGGATGTCAGTGTTTAAGTCTTCTATGTATATCATTAGATGCCTAAGAGCCAAGTACAGACCTCATTGGGCAGTCTGGGTTTTATGCTGTAGAAGACTACTTCGGCATGCCACTAGTCTTCCATTATTTTAAGGTATTCATTTATTACTGCATTTTCACCTGTTAGATTAAGAAAAACAAAACACTGAATAAGCTGAAATGCAGAGTCCATCACAAAAGTATATCGACATGTAATGAAACATGTGTTTGTCCATATAGACAAGTGCGCTGAAGAAATTTCAGAGTACACTTTCAATGTGAAGATGCAATAGGTAAAGTAAGGGTTCACACTCCTTGATAGAAGGAGATCACTGAAGGATCGTATGCTCCTTCTGTGATCCCCTTCTAGCGAGGAGTGTGGACTCAAGAAGTAACCAAAGCACCATAGAAGGTTCCTTTTATTAGTGGGTCAGATCCTCTCCCCATAACAATACAATTTTAAATACATGGTGACAAGATGCCTCACTTCTTAGCCAGTGAATGCTTCCTATTATCACACGGCATTAAAAAATTATATAAGACTGAGCTTTTTGCAAAGTCAACACGTCTCACCTTTTTGATATATAAGCTTTCCCAATGCCAATCAGAAAACAAGCATTGGCATAGCCAATAGGTCTCGCTTTTGGGACCTTATAAGTATTTAGTTATGCAGCACAATATCCTTGGTGCAACAACATCAACTGTTGCATGGGCAACCATTTATAAGGTCCCAAAAGCGAGACCTATTGGCTATGCCAATGCTTGTTTGGAGTGTGCTTCAGTCACAGCTCTATGTTGCTTTTTCTCACCTGATTCAAGTTTCCCGTTTTTATTCCAACAACAAGGATAGAAACCGTTGTAAGGTTTGAGGAGAGTTGGATGAGTGCAGAAAAAAAAATGCTGTTTAGTGCAACCTTTGAGAAAGGGTCGACACCGTGAATTATCAGACTCCTTCAATAATTGCAAATATTGCTTTTGCGCAAACCACACTGTCAGATGGCTAAGTTCATGAAATGATAAAGACCTGCACAAAGCATGAAATTGTAGCCACCAAATATTAATTCCATGAAAATTAAAATTAATAATTAACAATTGTAGCTATCTGGAGGCACTTGATCTGAAAACTACCAATACATGTGTAGTATCTTCATATAAGGTTTACTGTTCTCCTGTATCTTGTAACTAGCTGCTCAGCCAGTGTGAGTGTTCCATGTGGAATGATGACGTGACTGGAATGTTGGTGTGGTGAGAGACGGTTGAGAGGATGGGCTGAGCAGCTAGCAGGCTGCTCCTGGTGGGGCTATACTATGGACTTTACTATCTTAATAAATAACTTAAAGATATATACTGGCTACGTCTGCTGTGTCACATCATCCTATGGAACCAGGTCACTTCAACATGATATGTCTTTATGGTCACAAAAAGAGCTAGTCGATGAGTTCTGGAAAGAACTCGTACTCTTCTGCCAAGGCTCTAAGAATTACCAAGACATTAGTGCAGGAACAGCAATTAAATAAATATTAAACAAAGTACCAATCAGAAAATTGGTATTGTGTAGGCTAGACTAAAAATAAGACACTTCCTCCCTAAAGGCACTACTTATAAAGTGCAAAACAAACGATCCATTTGTGGGAGAGTACATGAAAAGTTGCAGCACCTTTAACAGAATAGAGACAGAAATCAGCAGCTTTGCCACAGAAAAGATAATCTCCATGCAACACCCCTTTGAAAGGTATGGAAGACTTACAGACATACATGCACGTTGAAATGTGAACATCCAAATAGCTGAATTGATTTCAAGGAAATCCACCCACTTTACTACAGCTAAACTTTGACCAAAATGAAGAATCTGAACTTATCTTTTGAGGAATATTTAACTTTCCATACCTAGCCTTCTTAACAGGTCTAAAAAGATTAATAAACCAAATTAGTTCATGTGGTAACAAAATGACACTGCAGTATGCATTACTCGACCATAGTTGAAAGAAACCTCCTTTGTAGGGAGAGGCATAGAATCAATACAAGGTACAGTACTGGCATGGCAAGTCGGGCAAGAATCAGCAAAACCAATATGGCAGCATGAACAGTTAGAGCAGAAAAAGGTGGTGGGGTATTCACGAGCATTGGAGTCTAGCATACAAACTTATTGGATGGGGCGACTCATCAATAGGTGAAAACCAGATGTATCACAAGGAGATACAGCAATATGAAGAGCAGGACGATGTGCAATTTAAAAGTGATAAAAACAGAGCACGTGGGATTCAGCTCTGGGCACACTGAACGAGAGGAGACTGCCTCCATAGACTGCTGACTCCAAGGAGTGGTGAGGGAGGGGGAGGGAGTTGAAGCGCAGCCGGGCTGAAAGTGCAAATACACGCGATCTTGCGGTGTGGGATGGGGATGGAGATGAAGTGTGGCTGGGCTGAAAGTGAAAAGACGCTCTGTGATGAGGGAGTGGGAGGGAGTTTGCGCGAGCAACAAAACAGAGAGGCAGCTAGATGGCGGCTGCGCGCGTGCACGCTCGCGTGCACGCAAGCTTTAGGCCACCAAAAGCCTGTGGCAGCACTTTGTAAACCCACACACTAAATGTCTCACAGTGCAGCGCATGCACTGACTCAGCGAGACCTAAAAAGGGTGTTATGATGTGCCTTCTTTGGCCTTATTCTGAAGGCATGCTAATTTTTCTCCACAAATGTGCACACCTATAAAAGGACAAGAACTATTTTCAGTTAATGGTCTGTTGTAAGTCTTGACCTTTTAATTTGCAAAAATTACATAGATATTTAACCTACTGGCAGTCGCCAGTAGGTAGTTATAGTTAGGACCTATTTTCCATAGGAAATCTGCAAAATTCTATTCCCGATAACTTTGGCGCCGATTGACGAATCTTCGCAAAATTTTCAAAACTTTGGGCCAGCTGTGGTCCGCTCCTATCCTGAAAGTCTCGGGATGATTCGTGTAGCAGGGGCCGAGAAAAAAAGGGGGATCCCAAAACGTGTTTTCCCCATGCAATTTCCCATAGGACCTTTAGCCGCAGCTACAGCCCGAACTGCTGAACGGAATTACACCAAATTTGGCAAAGAGGTAGTCCTCAGTTCAGACTTGTGCCTTTTGCTTAAATGGTGTCAATCTGTTGTGTAGTTCCTGAGAAAATAAAAATCAAAATAACATACATCTGGGCGGAGCATAACCTCACATCTCATCGTGAGATCTGATTGGCTGTCAGCACTTCATCCAAGAAGTGTTGGCAGCCATCTTGGGACCAATATACATGATAGCACCTCATTAAAAAGCATTGCAGTTAATAGAAGGTTTTAAGACTTTAGTTACATTATAAATCATTTGTTGATGGTACCATACCCATTTTAGGAATTCTAGTGTGTTCTAAGGTGATTTTACCATGTGAAAAAGCCTTCTGCTGGGATATCATGAATCATGTTTGAGAAAAAAATATTTTCTCACTTTTCCCACAGAGGGTTGGAAGGTGATCTATAAGCTAACCTGAGAGCATATTTTCTGTAAATTCACATTATCTTTCTCAGTCATGTGAGAATGAAGTCTGACATTTTCAGTAAAACAAGACTGTCAGTTGATTCCTTTGTGTTCTACTGCAGCTTCCCAAAGTGTTCTAAAGAACAACTAGAGCGCTAACAGTCCTACTTATGACAAACGTATGGCACACCTGAAGACATCTTGATTGGAATAAAGTGGTAACTCCTAAAACATTTAATTTAAAAAGGAACAAAATTAGGGGGTTCATTTTGCCATATAAATTATGATTAATGCTGCAAAAAGAAAAATGAGGGCACATTTTGACTTCTTAAATCCTCTTCTATTTCATTAAAAAATTCTGACATGCAGACTGAAACATGCACTTTGAATACCAGCAGCCGACTTCCCTGGTGAGCAGTAGCTTTACTACAGTGATCTAATGAGCAACTAGAGTGCTACCATTCAAGTTCAAGTTCAAAAGACCTTTATTCGGGTTTCATAAAATCCATAAAAGTACAACAAAAACAATTCATTTACACAGTAATACAATCCATAAAAACACCATAATCAAGACAATTCATTTTCAATGCAACTCTCATAAGATAATTTTCAGGGAATTTCCATCGTTTTGCGTGCGCGTACTATTAGTCTCAGAAAAGTGCTAGTGCGGAAGATTAATTTATCTGTATCCAGGGAGAATAATAATGAACAGGATTCCCCCAAAGAAAGGGGTCTTAATTTTCTAAAATAGGGAGTTAAAAACCAATTAATATATTTTAGATAAAATTTGCAGAAGAATAGGAAGTGGATATCATTCTGTTTACTAGTGCCATCACATGAACAGGGGTTATATTCTAATGTATGATGATACCCCAGAGGGAAAGCCAACAAGAATTTTACAAAACCTGCCCTTAAACGAAAGAGCAAGGATCGTTCCCAGTTAGACATGGGGAGAGTTAAATAGGATGGTAATGGGTACCTACACAAATCATTCCCCATGTATGTGATAACAGAAGATTTGAGTGACTCCCTCCCCATTCTTTCTAAGTTAAAAAGTGCATAAAGTGCTTGTTTAACCACAACCTTATCTTTAGTCTCAATTCTAGTTGGTTCAGAGAAAAGATCGCCTTTATCCACGGCGGTTAATGTGTTAGAGACTTCGGCTAACCAAGGTATTAGCATGCCGTGATCACATTTTAGGCAATCCTTTATAATGCTTTTTGTTAAGGTCGCTGAATCGTTTATCCAGATCCTAATCCAGAATAGGGCTGGTCTGGCTCTAATAAAGTCACAAACATAGGGGAGGTTTAGAAAGGTGCACCCAATATTTTTCTGCAAAAACGGTTTTCTCCCAGAACCCCATACCTCAGCCCCATACGTGGCTACATGGATGCACTGTAGTTTAAAAAAAATTTAAATAGCTCTAGTGGCACCTATTTTCTTCGGACGTGAGAGGCTCAATGTAGAATTGGTGGCTTTCGAGAACTTGCCCATGGCGTGGGCAGAATGCCCACTCCATGAGCCGTTCGCAGCGAAAACCAACCCCAAGTACGGAAAAGAGGTTACGGATTCTAGTTTATCCGAGCCTACATTTATAATATTGAGCTTCCTTTTCCCGGGTCCACAAGACATGATAAAAGATTTTTTTAAATTTACACGCAGATCCAATGTCTCCATATGTTGGGCGAATGCTCCAACAAGCAAACGAAGACCAGTAGGGGTGCGGCCCATGAGGACCGCATCGTCTGCGTATAATAAGACTGGTAATGGGTTCCCCTGAATAATTGGAACATCTCTCGTCACTTGTTTCAGAGCTTTGGCAAGACCGTTAATATAAATGATAAATAGCAGAGGTGCTAAAACGCACCCCTGCCTGACCCCCCTGCCTATTTTTATGGGTCCGGACACATCGCCACCGGACCCCATTCCTGACTTGTGCTTTGAGGTCAGTATGAAGATAAGCCAGAAAATTTACAAGAGCTTCATCCAGACCATAGTTAGAAAGCATAAGCCATAATTTGGATCTATTAACTAGGTCAAAAGCCGATGAAAGGTCCATGAATGCGAGATAAATTGGACTTGATCGAGCAACATTATACTTATCAACTATCAATTTTAAGTTTAAACATTGCTCCACCGTGCCCACACCGCTCCTAAATCCCATCTGGCACGAGTCCAATAATTCAGTGTCTTCAGTCCATTCTATCATCCTATTATAAATAACTCGTCCAAGGATTTTTAAAGTATTATCCAAGAGCGAGATCGGACGATAGTTAGCTGGGTCTGACCTATCGCCCTTCTTAAAAATGGGAACTATGGTACTAGTGGCCCAAGTTTCAGGCATAGGCACCATGGGTAAACTGTTAAAAACGTTAAAAAGAATTGGTGCCCATAAATCCGTGTTATGCTTAATAATATCTATGGGAAGTCCACGGGACCGGGGGCCTTATTACCAAGGCTCTCTTTGATGGCTATAACTACCTCAGAGAGATCAATCTTGAGGCTGCATTCCAACCAAACTCAGGGTGGTCGGGAAGGGGATTGACAATAAGGGGGTGTTAGCTCGTGTTATAAAGTCTAACCCACGATTAGTATCCACCTGTCTATCCTCCGACTGCCCTGGACACGCGATTGTGGAAGCATTTTCGGAGCTGTGCAAGACCATAAAAAAGGAGATATCTAAGCCAGCTTTAATTAACACTAATACTAACCCGAGATGGTTTGATAACTCCTGCTCTAAAGCAAATAGAGAATTGAGAATTGCCCTAAAAGCTGACCCACCTGATCAGTCACTGGTGAGGTCTCTGAGGTCTAGTTATAAACGCACTTTAAAAACACGCTCCGAAGAGCTCTTAAAAACCCATTGGGAATCCCTTGTACGCACAGCAGCAACGAAGGATGTTGCTGGGTTTTGGAGCGAGGTTAAGTACCTGAAATCGTTTGGCTCCAACATTACTCCCATAAACTGTAGCATACTAGGGGATGTATGGGTGGAGCATTTTACAAATATCTACACGGCACCGATCCCTTCCGTGGTAAATTCCCAAACTTTTAAGTTTCCAAACATTTCTATAATGGAGGTGGAGGACGCAATTTTTCAAAGCGCAGGAAATAAAGCGCCGGGGCCCGATGGATTATCCATTGATTTAATAAAATCAGAGCCTGACTTTTGGTCACCATTATTGTGTAATGTTTTTAATAATTTATCTATTACTTCACTGCCCGATTCCTGGTCTAACAGCACCATCGTACCTATTTTCAAAAAAGGTAATAGACTTGACCCTGGCAGTTATCGCCCAATATCACTAATTGATAATACATTGAAGATCTTGGGTAGGGTCATTTTTAATAAGATTAGTACTTGGGCTGAAGAAAATAAAATTTTACACCCATGTCAGTTAGGTTTTAGAAGTAATGTAGGGACGGTGGAGCAGTGCTTAAACTTAAATCTAGTTTTAGATAAATATACCATAGCTAAAAAATCCCCACTTTTTATGGATTTAAGTTCTGCTTTTGATTTTGTTAACCGTTCCCGTTTATGGACAGCCTTGCTGAGATACGGTTTGGATGAACCTTTGGTTCAATTTTTGGCCCATTTACACAGTGATTTAAAAGCCTGTGTCCGTATTAATAACGATGGTGAGGTTTCGGGCGAGATTTTTATTGGCAGGGGAGTAAGACAAGGCTGTGTCCTGGCTCCCCTGCTTTTTATTTTATATATAAATGAATTAAGCACATCTTTGGGTAAACTAACCACCGATGTTCCGCTCGTCAATGGCAACCCTGTCCCCGCACTTCTTTATGCCGACGATGCGGTACTTATAGGTCGTACACTCAATGCACTGGGCACTTTAATCTCAGGCTTCGTTTCTTATATGGCTGATCTGGACTTATGTACAAATTTTGAAAAATCCTACATAATGTCTTGCGGGCCAAAGAAACACAAAATTCGCCATATTATGTCAGGGAATAATGTTTTAAACAGCACTTGTACCTTCCCTTATTTAGGCTTGTTGTTCTCTGATTTTGGATCCTGGCAACCTCATGTTGCCAGAGGGAGGAACAAACTGGGCAAAGCCATCAATTCTATAATTACCCTACGCCAACCAAAGCACGTCGAGGTCATCCCATCCCTTTTACAAATTTATAAGACCCAGTGCGTCCCTACAGGAACCTACGGTGCTGAGGTGTGGGGTTACTCGAATTGCACCAACATTCAGACAGAAGAAAATAAATTCTGTAGGAAGGCCCTGGGGGGGGGGTTTATTTCAGCACCCTCCTATGTGTGCCATAGAGAATTGAATCCCCCCTATATAGAGGATTTTATCAAATCAAGACCCGCTTTGTTTTGGTTAAAAATTTGGCGTAACCCCGCTGCCTCGTTGACCCGTGATATCATTTCAGACTGCCTAAAAAGTGAGCGGGCCAATTACATTCCCTGGCTTAATGCGGTACAGAAGAGTTTAGCAAGTGTAGAAATGGGGCACCTTTTCTTAGCTCCCGAAACAATAGACTCTTCGCATAAGAATATAGTAAGAAGGGCCTTATACGACCTGTACCGAGTGAATCGAGAAAATATTGAACTCGCAAAGCCAGCAATCCTCAGGTACATTCCTATTCAAGAACCCTGTGCTAGGCCACATAATATGCCCCAAGGTTATTTGCGCAAGAAACTGGGCAGATGGAACAGGAGCTTGCTATTTAGGTTTAGGGATGGAAGTGTGGTAAATTTACTTTGTTTCCCCTTGGGTTATACCCATAATTTGGGAAATTTAGATTGTCCATGTAACCAAGGTGGGAAGCAAAGTTTGCTGCATTTTACATTGTTTTGTGGCTTATGCAAAATATACCAAACACTTCCTAATTCCCTATTTTAGAGTTAGTGCTTTGACGGATTTTAACGAGGCTTTCAGAATTTTACGGGAGCTAAGCACTGACGATGTAATCTCCAGAGTTAGCCACTTTCTCAAAATTGCTGTTCGTTCTCGCGCCTCAATGAACACGGCCTGATAGGTTGTTTACCATCTCGCACCATTTGCACATTGCACTTTTTGCATAATGGGTGTTTATATACCATAATGAACCTGGCCTGACAGTTTGCATCACTATTTGCACATTGCATTTTTGTACAATGGGCGTTCCCTTAGATGTGCTTTGATTAATAAGATCTGTTTTATCCTTGTTCATTGGGTTGACTTTTATGTTTTATATATATTTAAATGGATGTATTTTATAGAGTTATCAATTTTATCCTTTTCTTCCTTGATGTTGAACAAAATGGAAATGGCCTGTTAGATCCAGAAGTATTTGTACTATCTGTACAATGTTATTTGCACTTTTTTGGCTGCTTTGCACATATCTTAGTTATTACTGTTGATGTAACTTTTATTGTGTATAGGGATGAATGCTGCAATTTGTATGTACTTTTATGGATGTTTTAAATATATCCGAATAAAGATCATTGGAATTGAATTGAACTCCTCCGAAGTAGAGATGGTTACTTCATTGAGAGGAGTCGCATATATTTTAGCAAAGTGAGCCTCCCAACTACTGCTAGTTATGTTACAGCTGATTGGGGATAAATGTTTCCCCATGTCTCGCGTCATCCTAACAGCTGACCAGAAGGGGCCACTGCTCTTCAAGTTAGCGCTTTCAACCAGTGTTTCCCACTGTTCTGTCAGCAGGGCGGCCTTCCTTTCAGTTGTTCAGAGTGCTACCATTCATAATTTATGGCAAATGTTTGATACATCTGAATGCCTCCTTGATGGAACCAAGTAAACAAGCATTGAAAATGCAATAGGTCTCGCCCTCGTTTAAGTTAAAGCAATTCTGTTTGTAAGTAGGTGGCTTTTTAGCTTTGCTTGTATTCGTGTTTTTCAAACTTTCATGTACATAACATGCATATGTATGCATATATGTATATGTATGCATGCATTTATATTTGTATTTATATAGATATGCAGATTATGTATGTATATATATATATATATATATATATATATACACATATATACACACACATACATATATATAAATGCATATGCAGATATGTGCATATATATATATATATGTGCATATGTGTGCGTGTAGAGAGGTAGAGAGAGGTAGAGGTGTAGAGGGAGAGGTGTAGAGGGAGAGAGGTAGATGGGTAGAGAGAGGTAGAGTGAGGTAGAGAGGTAGAGAGTGGAGAGTGAGTAATAGAGTAGAGAGTGAGTAGTAGAGAGTAGTAGAGAGTGTAGCAGAGTTAGTAGAGAGTGTAGCAGAGTTAGTAGGGAGTAGTAGAGTAGAAGTAGAGTGAGTAGTAGAGAGGGAGTAGTAGAGAGGGAGTAGTAGAGAGGGAGTAGTAGAGAGGGAGTAGTAGAGAGGGAGTAGTAGAGAGGGAGTAGTAGAGAGGGAGTATTAGAGGGAGTATTAGAGGGAGTATTAGAGAGGGAGTATTAGAGGGAGTATTAGAGGGAGTATTAGAGGGAGTATTAGAGGGAGTATTAGAGGGAGTATTAGAGCGAGTAGAGAGTGAGTAGTAGAGAGTAGTAGGGTGAGTAGTAGAGTAGTAGAGAGCAAGTAGTGGAGAGTGTGTAGTAGAGAGTCAGTAGTGGAGAGTCAGTAGTGGAGAGTCAGTAGTGGAGAGTCAGTAGTGGAGAGTCAGTAGTGGAGAGTCAGTAGTAGAATAGTAGCAAGTGAGTAATAGAGTGAGAAGTAGAGAGTGAGAAGTAGAGAGTGAGTAGTAGAGAGTGAGTAGTAGAGAGTGAGTAGTAGAGAGTGAGTAGTAGAGAGTGAGTAGTAGAGAGTGAGTAGTAGAGAGTAGTAGAGAGTGAGTAGTAGAGAGTGAGTAGTAGTGAGTAGTAGAGAGTGTAGCAGAGAGTAGTAGAGAGTGAGTAGTAGAGAGTGTAGCAGAGAGTAGTAGAGAGTGAGTAGTAGAGAGTGAGTAGTAGAGAGCGAGGAGTAGTAGAGAGCGAGGAGTAGTAGAGAGTGAGTAGTAGAGAGTGAGTAGTAGAGAGCGAGGAGTAGTAGAGAGCGAGTAGTAGAGAGCGAGTAGTAGAGAGCGAGTAGTAGAGAGCGAGTAGTAGAGCGAGTAGTAGAGAGCGAGTAGTAGAGAGCGAGTAGTAGAGCGAGTAGTAGAGAGCGAGTAGTAGAGAGTGAGTAGTAGAGAGTGAGTAGTAGAGAGTGAGTAGTAGAGAGTGAGTAGTAGAGAGTAGTAGAGAGTGAGTAGTAGAGAGTGAGTAGTAGTGAGTAGTAGAGAGTGTAGCAGAGAGTAGTAGAGAGTGAGTAGTAGAGAGTGTAGCAGAGAGTAGTAGAGAGTGAGTAGTAGAGAGTGAGTAGTAGAGAGCGAGGAGTAGTAGAGAGCGAGGAGTAGTAGAGAGTGAGTAGTAGAGAGTGAGTAGTAGAGAGCGAGGAGTAGTAGAGAGCGAGTAGTAGAGAGCGAGTAGTAGAGAGCGAGTAGTAGAGAGCGAGTAGTAGAGCGAGTAGTAGAGAGCGAGTAGTAGAGAGCGAGTAGTAGAGCGAGTAGTAGAGAGCGAGTAGTAGAGAGCGAGTAGTAGAGAGCGAGTAGTAGAGAGCGAGTAGTAGAGAGCAGTAGGGTGAGTAGTAGAGTAGTAGCGAGTGTAGAGTGTAGAGAGTGTAGTAGAGAGTGAGTAGTAGAGAGTAGTAGAATATTAGAGAGTGAGTAATAGAGTGAGTAGTGGAGAGTGAGAAGTACAGAGTAGTAGAGAGTGAGTAGTAGAGAGTGAGTAGTAGAGTGAGTAGTAGAGAGTGAGTAGTAGAGAGTGAGTAGTAGAGAGTGAGTAGTAGAGAGTGAGTAGTAGAGAGTGAGTAGTAGAGTAGTACAGAGTAGTACAGAGTGAGTAGTAGAGAGTGAGTAGTAGAGAGTGAGTAGTAGGGAGTGAGTAGTAGAGAGTGAGTAGTAGAGAGTGGGTAGTAGAGAGTGGGTAGTAGAGAGTGGGTAGTAGAGTAGTAGAGAGTAGTCAGTCAGTCAGTGTCAGTCAGTCAGTCAGTGTCAGCTCTGCTGACTTTGTTCTCTCCCACTAAAGCAGCTCTGCTGACGTGGTTTCTCTGGCTCTACAGCAGGTCTGCTGACCTGGTCATCTGGCTCTAGAGCAGCTCTGCTGACCTAGTTCTTAAGCTACAGAGCAGCTCTGCTGATCTGGTTCTATGGCTCTAAAGCAGCTCTGCTGACCTGGTTCTCTGGCTCTAAAGCAGCTCTGCTTCCTGGTTCTCTGGCTCTAGAGCAGCTCTGCTGACCTGGTTCTCTCCCTCTGGAGCAGCTCTACTGACCTGGTTTCTCTGGCTCTACAGAGGCTCTGCTGACCTGGTTCTCTGGCTCTAGAGCAGCTCTGCTGACCTGGTTCTCTGGCTCTAGTGCAGCTCTGCTGACCTGGTTCACTCCCTCTAAAGCAGCTATGCTGACCTGGTTCTCTCCCTCTAAAGCAGCTATGCTGACCTGGTTCTATGGCTCTAAAGCAGCTCTGCTGACCTGGTTCTCTGGCTCTAAAGCAGCTCTGCTGACCTAGTTCTCTGGCTCGAAAGCAGCTCTGCTGGCCTAGTTCTCTGGCTCGAAAGCAGCTCTGCTGACCGTGTTCTCTCCCTCTAAAGCAGCTCTGTTGCCCTGGTTTCTCTGGCTCTACAGCAGCTCTGCTGACCTGGTTCTCTGGCTCTAGAGCAGCTCTGCTGACCTGGTCCCTTGGCTCTAAAGCAGCTCTGCTGACCTGGTTCACTCCCTCTAAAGCAGCTATGCTGACCTGGTTTTCTGGCTCTAAAGCAGCTCTGCTGACCTGGTTCTCCAGCTCTAAAGCAGCTCTGCTGACCTGGTTCTCTCGCTCTAAAGAGCTCTGCTGACCTGGTTCTTTGGCTCTAAAGCAGTTCTGCTGACCTGGTTCTCTGCCTATAGAGCAGCTCTGCTGACCTGGTTTCTCTGGCTCTAAAGCAGCTCTGCTGACCTGGTTCTCTGCCTCTAAAGCAGCTCTGCTGACCTGGTTCTCTGGCTCTAAAGCAGCTCTGCTGACCTGGTTCTCTGGCTCTAAAGCAGCTCTGCTGACCTGGTTCTCTCGCTCTAAAGCAGCTGTGCTGACCTGGTTTCTCTCGCTCTAAAGCAGCTGTGCTGACCTGGTTTCTCTGGCTCTACAGCAGCTCTGCTGACCTGGTTTCTCTGGCTCTACAGCAGCTCTGCTGACCTGGTTTTCTGGCTCTACAGCAGCTCTGCTGACCTGGTTCTCTGGCTCTAAAGCAGCTCTGCTGACCTGGTTCTCTGGCTCTAAAGCAGCTCTGCTGACCTGGTTCTCTGGCTCTAAAGAGCTCTGCTGACCTGGTTCTCTCCCTCTAAAGCAGCTCTGCTGACCTAGTTCTTAAGCTACAGAGCAGCTCTGCTGATCTGGTTCTATGGCTCTAAAGTAGCTCTGCCGACCTGGTTCTCTGGCTCTAAAGCAGCTCTGCCGACCTGGTTCTCTGGCTCTAAAGCAGCTCCGCTTCCTGGTTCTCTGGCTCTGCTGACCTGGTTCTCTCCCTCTAAAGCAGCTCTGCTGACCTGGTTCTCTGGCTCTAAAGCAGCTCTGCTGACCTGGTTCTCTGGCTCTAAAGCAGCTCTGCTGACCTGGTTCTCTGGCTCTAAAGCAGCTCTGCTGTCCTGGTTTCTCTGGCTCTAGAGCAGCTCTGCTGACCTAGTTTCTCTGGCTCTAGAGCAGCTCTGCTGACCTAGTTTCTCTGGCTCTACAGCAGCTCTGCTGACCTAGTTTCTCTGGCTCTACAGCAGCTCTGCTGACCTGGTTCTCGGCCTCTAGAGCAGCTCTGCTGACCTGGTTCTCTGGCTCTAAAGCAGCTCTGCTGACCTGGTTCTATGGCTCTCAAGCAGCTCTGCTGACCTGGTTCACTCCCTCTAAAGCAGCTATGCTGACCTGGTTCTCTCCCTCTAAAGCAGCTATGCTGACCTGGTTTTCTGGCTCTAAAGCAGCTCTGCTGACCTGGTTCTCTGGCTCTAAAGCAGCTCTGCTGACCTGGTTCTCTGGCTCTAAAGCAGCTCTGCTGACCTGGTTCTCTGGCTCTAGAGCAGCTCTGCTGATCTGGTTCTCCAGCTCTAAAGCAGCTCTGCTGACCTGGTTCTCTCCCTCTAAAGAGCTCTGCTGACCTGGTTCTTTGGCTCTAAAGCAGTTCGGCTGACCTGGTTCTCTGCCTATAGAGCAGCTCTGCTGACCTGGTTTCTCTGCCTATAGAGCAGCTCTGCTGACCTGGTTCTCTGCCTCTAAAGCAGCTCTGCTGACCTGGTTCTCTCGCTCTAAAGCAGCTCTGCTGACCTGGTTTCTCTGGCCCTACAGCAGCTCTCCTGACCTGCTTTCTCTGGCTCTACAGCAGCTCTGCTGACCTGGTTCTCTGGCTCTACAGCAGCTCTGCTGACCTGGTTCTCTGGCTCTACAGCAGCTCTGCTGACCTGGTTCTCTGGCTCTACAGCAGCTCTGCCGACCTGGTTCTCTGGCTCTAAAGCAGCTCCGCTTCCTGGTTCTCTGGCTCTGCTGACCTGGTTCTCTCCCTCTAAAGCAGCTCTGCTGACCTGGTTCTCTGGCTCTAAAGCAGCTCTGCTGACCTGGTTCTCTGGCTCTAAAGCAGCTCTGCTGACCTGGTTCTTTGGCTCTAAAGCAGCTCTGCTGTCCTGGTTTCTCTGGCTCTAGAGCAGCTCTGCTGACCTAGTTTCTCTGGCTCTAGAGCAGCTCTGCTGACCTAGTTTCTCTGGCTCTACAGCAGCTCTGCTGACCTAGTTTCTCTGGCTCTACAGCAGCTCTGCTGACCTGGTTCTCGGCCTCTAGAGCAGCTCTGCTGACCTGGTTCTCTGGCTCTAAAGCAGCTCTGCTGACCTGGTTCTATGGCTCTCAAGCAGCTCTGCTGACCTGGTTCACTCCCTCTAAAGCAGCTATGCTGACCTGGTTCTCTCCCTCTAAAGCAGCTATGCTGACCTGGTTTTCTGGCTCTAAAGCAGCTCTGCTGACCTGGTTCTCTGGCTCTAAAGCAGCTCTGCTGACCTGGTTCTCTGGCTCTAAAGCAGCTCTGCTGACCTGGTTCTCTGGCTCTAGAGCAGCTCTGCTGATCTGGTTCTCCAGCTCTAAAGCAGCTCTGCTGACCTGGTTCTCTCCCTCTAAAGAGCTCTGCTGACCTGGTTCTTTGGCTCTAAAGCAGTTCGGCTGACCTGGTTCTCTGCCTATAGAGCAGCTCTGCTGACCTGGTTTCTCTGCCTATAGAGCAGCTCTGCTGACCTGGTTCTCTGCCTCTAAAGCAGCTCTGCTGACCTGGTTCTCTCGCTCTAAAGCAGCTCTGCTGACCTGGTTCTCTCGCTCTAAAGCAGCTCTGCTGACCTGGTTCTCTCGCTCTAAAGCAGCTCTGCTGACCTGGTTTCTCTGGCCCTACAGCAGCTCTCCTGACCTGCTTTCTCTGGCTCTACAGCAGCTCTGCTGACCTGGTTCTCTGGCTCTACAGCAGCTCTGCTGACCTGGTTCTCTGGCTCTACAGCAGCTCTGCTGACCTGGTTCTCTGGCTCTACAGCAGCTCTGCTGACCTGGTTCTCTGGCTCTAAAGCAGCTCTGCTGACCTGGTTCTCTGGCTCTAAAGCAGCTCTGTTGACCTGGTTCTCTCCCTCTAAAGCAGCTCTGCTGACCTGGTTCTCTCCCTCTAAAGAGCTCTGCTGACCTGCTTTTTTGGCTCTAAAGCAGTTCTGCTGACCTGGTTCTCTCGCTCTAAAGACCTGGTTTCTCTGGCTCTAGAGCAGCTCTGCTGACCTGGTTTCTCTGGCTCTACAGCAGGTCTGCTGACCTGGTCATCTGGCTCTAGAGCAGCTCTGCTGACCTAGTTCTAAAGCTACAGAGCAGCTCTGCTGACCTGGTTCACTCCCTCTAAAGCAGCTATGCTGACCTGGTTCTCTCCCTCTAAAGCAGCTCTGCTGACCTGGTTCTCTGGCTCTAAAGCAGCTCTGCTGACCTGGTTCTCTGGCTCTAAAGCAGCTCTGCTGACATGGTTCTCTGGCTCTAAAGCAGCTCTGCTGTCCTGGTTCTCTCGCTCTAAAGCAGCTCTGCTGACCTGGTTTCTCTGGCTCTAGAGCAGCTCTGCTGACCTAGTTTCTCTGGCTCTACAGCAGCTCTGCTGACCTAGTTTCTCTGGCTCTACAGCAGCTCTGCTGACCTGGTTCTCTCCCTCTAAAGCAGCTCTGCTGACCTGGTTCTCTGGCTCTAAAGCAGCTCTGCTGACCTGGTTCTCTGTCTCTAAAGCAGCTCTGCTGACCTGGTTCTCTGGCTCTAAAGCAGCTCTGCTGACCTGGTTCTCTGGCTCTAGAGCAGCTCTGCTGATCTGGTTCTCCAGCTCTAAAGCAGCTCTGCTGACCTGGTTCTCTCCCTCTAAAGAGCTCTGCTGACCTGGTTCTTTGGCTCTAAAGCAGTTCTGCTGACCTGGTTCTCTGCCTATAGAGCAGCTCTGCTGACCTGGTTTCTCTGCCTATAGAGCAGCTCTGCTGACCTGGTTCTCTGCCTCTAAAGCAGCTCTGCTGACCTGGTTCTCTGCCTCTAAAGCAGCTCTGCTGACCTGGTTCTCTGCCTCTAAAGCAGCTCTGCGGACCTGGTTCTCTCGCTCTAAAGCAGCTCTGCGGACCTGGTTCTCTCCCTCTAAAGCAGCTCTGCTGCCCTGGTTCTCTGGCTCTAAAGCAGCTCTGCTGACCTGGTTCTCTGGCTCTAAAGCAGCTCTGCTGACCTGGTTCTCTGGCTCTAGAGCAGCTCTGCTGATCTGGTTCTCCAGCTCTAAAGCAGCTCTGCTGACCTGGTTCTCTCCCTCTAAAGAGCTCTGCTGACCTGTTCTTTGGCTCTAAAGCAGTTCTGCTGACCTGGTTCTCTGCCTATAGAGCAGCTCTGCTGACCTGGTTTCTCTGCCTATAGAGCAGCTCTGCTGACCTGGTTCTCTGCCTCTAAAGCAGCTCTGCTGACCTGGTTCTCTGCCTCTAAAGCAGCTCTGCTGACCTGGTTCTCTGCCTCTAAAGCAGCTCTGCTGACCTGGTTCTCTCCCTCTAAAGCAGCTCTGCTGACCTGGTTCTCTCCCTCTAAAGCAGCTCTGCTGACCTGGTTCTCTCCCTCTAAAGCAGCCCTGCTGACCTGGTTCTCTCCCTCTAAAGCAGCTCTGCTGACCTGGTTCTTTGGCTCTAAAGCAGCTCTACTGACCTGGTTCTCTCGCTCTAAAGCAGCTCTGCTGACCTGGTTTCTCTGGCTCCAGAGCAGCTCTGCTGACCTGGTTTCTCTGGCTCTACAGCAGGTCTGCTGACCTGGTCATCTGGCTCTAGAGCAGCTCTGCTGACCTAGTTCTCTGGCTCTAAAGCAGCTCTGCCGACCTGGTTCTCTGGCTCTAAAGCAGCTCTGCCGACCTGGTTCTCTGGCTCTAAAGCAGCTCTGCTTCCTGGTTCTCTGGCTCTAAAGCAGCTCTGCTGACCTGGTTCTCTGGCTCTACAGCAGGTCTGCTGACCTGGTTCTCTGGCTCTACAGCAGGTCTGCTGACCTGGTCATCTGGCTCTAAAGCAGACCTGCTGACCTGGTTCTCTCCCTCTAAAGCAGCTCTGCTGACCTGGTTCTCTCCCTCTAAAGCAGCTATGCTGACCTGGTTCTCTTGCTCTAAAGCAGCTCTGCTGACCTGGTTCTCTGGCTCTAAAGCAGCTCTGCTGACCTGGTTCTCTGGCTCTAAAGCAGCTCTGCTGACCTGGTTCTCTGGCTCTAAAGCAGCTCTGCTGACCTGGTTCTCTCCCTCTAAAGAGCTCTGCTGACCTGGTTCTCTCCCTCTAAAGCAGCTCTGCTGACCTGGTTCTCTCCCTCTAAAGCAGCTCTGCTGACCTGGTTCTCTCCCTCTAAAGAGCTCTGCTGACCTGGTTCTTTGGCTCTAAAGCAGTTCTGCTGACCTGGTTTCTCTGGCTCTACAGCAGGTCTGCTGACCTGGTTTCTCTGGCTCTACAGCAGGTCTGCTGACCTGGTCATCTGGCTCTAGAACAGCTCTGCTGACCTGGTTCTCTGGCTCTAAAGCAGCTCTGCTTCCTGGTTCTCTGGCTCTGCTGACCTGGTTCTCTCCCTCTAAAGCAGCTCTGCTGACCTGGTTCTCTGGCTCTAAAGCAGCTCTGCTGACCTGGTTCTCTGGCTCTAAAGCAGCTCTGCTGACCTAGTTCTCTCGCTCTAAAGCAGCTCTGCTGACCTGGTTTCTCTGGCTCTAGAGCAGCTCTGCTGACCTGGTTTCTCTGGCTCTACAGCAGCTCTGCTGACCTGGTTTCTCTGGCTCTACAGCAGCTCTGCTGACCTGGTTCTCGGCCTCTAGATCAGCTCTGCTGACCTGGTTATATGGCTCTAAAGCAGCTCTGCTGACCTGGTTCTATGGATCTAAAGCAGCTCTGCTGACCTGGTTCTATGGCTGTAAAGCAGCTCTGCTGACCTAGTTCTCTGGCTCTAAAGCAGCTCTGCTGGCCTATTTCTCTGGCTCTAAAGCAGCTCTTTTGCCCTGGTTCTCTGGCTCTACAGCAGCTCTGCTGACCTGGTCCCTTGGCTCTAGAGCAGCTCTGCTGACCTGGTTCTCTGGCTCTAGAGCAGCTCTGCTGACCTGGTCCCTTGGCTCTAAAGCAGCTCTGCTGACCTGGTCCCTTGGCTCTAAAGCAGACCTGCTGACCTGGTTCTCTCCCTCTAAAGCCGCTATGCTGTCCTGGTTCTCTTGCTCTACAGCAGCTCTGCTGACCTGGTCCCTTGGCTCTAAAGCAGCTCTGCTGACCTGGTCCCTTGGCTCTAAAGCAGACCTGCTGACCTGGTTCTCTCCCTCTAAAGCAGCTCTACTGACCTGGTTTCTCTGGCTCTACAGCAGCTCTGCTGACCTGGTTCTCTGGCTCTAAAGCAGCTCTGCTGACCTGGTTCTCTGGCTCTAGAGCAGCTCTGCTGACCTGGTTCTCTGGCTCTAGAGCCGCTCTGCTGACCTGGTTCTCTGGCTCTAAAGCAGCTCTGCTGACCTGGTTCTCTCACTCTAAAGAGCTCTGCTGACCTGGTTCTCTCACTCTAAAGAGCTCTGCTGACCTGGTTCTCTCACTCTAAAGAGCTCTGCTGACCTGGTTCTTTGGCTCTAAAGCAGTTCTGCTGACCTGGTTCTCTGCCTCTAGAGCAGCTCTGCTGACCTGGTTTCTCTGGCTCTAAAGCAGCTCTGCTGACCTGGTTCTCTCGCTCTAAAGCAGCTCTGCTGACCTGGTTCTCTCGCTCTAAAGCAGCTCTGCTGACCTGGTTTCTCTGGCTCTAGAGCAGCTCTGCTGACCTGGTTTCTCTGGCTCTACAGCAGCTCTGCTGACCTGGTTTCTCTGGCTCTACAGCAGCTCTGCTGACCTGGTTCTCGGCCTCTAGAGCAGCTCTGCTGACCTGGTTCTCTGGCTCTAAAGCAGCTCTGCTGACCTGGTTCTAAGGCTCTAAAGCAGCTCTGCTGACCTGGTTCTCTCCCTCTAAAGAGCTCTGCTGACCTGGTTCTCTCCCTCTAAAGCAGCTCTGCTGACCTGGTTCTCTACCTCTAAAGAGCTCTGCTGATCTGGTTCTTTGGCTCTAAAGCAGTTCTGCTGACCTGGTTCTCTCGCTCTAAAGCAGCTCTACTGACCTGGTTCTCTCGCTCTAAAGCAGCTCTGCTGACCTGGTTCTCGCGCTCTAAAGCAGCTCTGCTGACCTTGTTTCTCTGGCTCTAGAGCAGCTCTGCTGACCTGGTTTCTCTGGCTCTACAGCAGCTCTGCTGACCTGGTTCTCGGCCTCTAGAGTAGCTTTGCTGACCCGGTTCTCTGGCTCTAAAGCAGCTCTGCTGACCTGGTTCTATGGCTCTAGAGCAACTCTGCTGACCTGGTTCTATGGCTCTAAAGCAGCTCTGCTGACCTGGTTCTATGGCTCTAGAGCAGCTCTGCTGACCTGGTTCTATGGCTCTAGAGCAGTTCTGCTGACCTGGTTTTCTCCCTCTAAAGCAGCTCTGCTCACCTGGTTTCTCTGGCTCTACAGCATCTCTGCTGACCTGGTTCTCGGCCTCTAGAGCAGCTCTGCTGACCTGGGTCTCTGGCTCTAGAGCAGCTTTGCTGACCTGGGTCTCTGGCTCTAGAGCAGCTCTGCTGACCTGCTTCTTAGGCTCTAGAGCAGCTCTGCTGACCTGCTTCTCAGGCTCTACAACGGCTCTGCTGACCTGGTTTCTCTGGCTCTACAGCACCTCTGCTGACCTGGTTCTCTGCACTCACGATGCACGCACCCTACTTCGCGAAAATATATTTTAAAATAATATAAGTGTATTATAAGTACAATTATGTTATTTTTAGGACTATCTTAGATAATCTCTTGCCCTTATATGTGTATTAAAGACACATATAATTTTGGAACAGAAATTTTTTTTGCGGGAGTTGTGCACCCTGCACGCCCCAGCACGTATATGACATCATGCGGGACCCGCCACCGCGCAAGCATCTCGTACCGTAATGCGCATGTGTTGCGAATGCGCGGGAGCAGGAGTCGCGGACTGGTCGCATACCAATCGCGCACATCACGTAATATTAAATGTATATGATGTAACTGAAGAACATGCAGCCGTCGCACACCGTACGCGGATCCTTCACGACTTTTCTAAAATAGCGGCTGGAATCCGCACACCCACCGTGATGTGTACGCTTTTAGTGCGCGACTCTGAAAAATATTTGGAAAAAACATTTTTTTAAAGAAAATAATATAAATATATTAAAATAAAAACTGAAAACAAAAAAATGTTGCAATATTTCAGTTTGAATTTTTTTGAATGTTTTTTTGCAATTTTCAGTAAAATATATAATATTATTTAATGAATAAAATATTTACAAATGAACAGTTACAAACCTGTAGGAAATCAGTACAAAAAAATAGGTATAACTACTATCACACTTAAAAATTAGCATTTAAAAACCTTTGAAATTCACAGAAAAAAAAATAGGTTTCTGGGATGTTATAGTTAGCTGGCCATTCCACTCGTACAAAACCATAGAAATTGCTCCGTTATAGTTAGTTCTGCTAACTATAACTCGCGCGCCCGCAATGCACTGCTGATGATGTCACATATTGCATCATTCGTGACATGGTCTAAATATTAGTATATTTAAACTGCCACTCGTTTTGAGGGTACCCCAGACTGTGAATGCTGAAAGTCGCACAGTTTAAACACTGTACTTTACGGTCCACTTCTTAAATAAGAGGTACCACAGACATCTCATGAGACTTCATCCTCAAGAACAATTCCTCCCTTCGAGCCTTATTGAACAAGCGTGCCAAGAACCTTAGATAGGATTCTCCCACCCCAGTTTCTTGTGGATGACTTGTTCCACTCATCGCCAACAGACTTAACACCCCTTACAATACCTGCTTGCCCATTCCTGATGCGAGCTGGATGATGTATCCCCAGATCTAGAGACACATTTAGGATCCTTTTGGTGCCTCTGTTGCTGGAGTTCGAAATCCCTCAAATAAAGGACGACAACAGGCAATTGCAAAACAGGAACAGTTCATGTAATTAAACATTGCAGCCGGGAGAACAGTTACATGATCTGAGGACTGTCTCAATCTACAAACCGTAAGAGTCGTTCTTATATACAAAACATGATGAGTTGTAAAAGCTTCTGTCATACCATATATGATGAGTAATATTGGTTGCTGCCTTGGGGGTCAAATTAATAGTCTCTCTCTAAATCTGGTTACTACAGGTGGGTCTTGACCTTGCGTGGACACAACGCGGCCAGTGAATAGTGTCTTGAGTGGTCAGGCATGGGGAGCATGTGATCACTAGGTGTGCTAGGCCCCGATTGGCCAGGTGTTCCTAAATCATGAGGCATCTGACTTTTTATGGTGTTTTAGGAACGCATGTACCCACTCTGGCCATGTGTGCTTTACTGGGGCATTACCCCATGACCTTTGTGATGTCGATGCGCCCACCTGTGGGATTGCTCAAGAGTTTCCTGCCTGAGCATTTGCCTGCCAGCTACACGCCCTTTGCCTGTAGCTGATCAATCAGCAAACCCTGGGCCTTAGTCTCAGGGCCTGCTTGACTACATATTTGCGAGTCGAGGGTGATGTGAAGTTTTCAACGGACGATTCAGTTAATAAGGACGGGATTTCATTTTCATCGATTAATGCATTCATATTAACATTCCCCGACTCTAGTTGATTCTTCAACTACGCTACCTAACTTATGTATTTGAAAAATATCTTTATTTGTTGCCTGTTGTTTCCTATGCTCGACTGTGACAACTGCCACCCTCCTATTTATCTATCTGTTTTTATTCTACCAGTGCGAGAACTGCGTTTTTAGAACAGGTCATCCCCAATTGCATACCCCCACATATTAATAGCAACACAATGATGAAGGGCAACAGTGATTTTTACATAAATTGGATATCTATTGTGGCAGCCAGGCGAACCAATTAGAAAACAACTCCTGCTCAGGGGCACCTCCCTTGCGCATGTCTGTTTGTAGATTGTGCAGTGCTTGGATGGCAAGTGTCAGTGTTCCATTGACTATGCCATTCCATGGGATGAACGCGCAGCAAGCTGCTTCGTCCCTCCCTCCATTGCAGTCATTCAATCCAGAACATACTGCATCAACATGAGGCAGATTGATCACATTTGTTTTTTTAATAGAGTGTAGGCCGAGCTCAGTGCTGTTCATTTTGAGCATCCCCCACCGGGTTACTTGTAGTCAGCAGGCATTTGCTTTTGTCTGCTGGCTGAAAAAGGGCAGCAGCTGTGCTTCCGTGAACAGTCTAAATTCTTCTGGAATGTCTTAATTGACCCCAGCCAAAATAGTCCACAGCTCCCTTTACCGAGCTTGATGCAGTAAGTTTGCCTTTTCCGTTAGTCTGATAGCTCTTCTCCAGGAATGACCAGCGTTGGGTGTGCAAGGTGACCAGGGAACACAGTTCCCTCTACTTGGGAGTAAGCAGAGTGTAGCCGCACTGCCAGTAGAAATCCACAAGCATGGAGGTGCCCCCTCACATATCCAGAATATTTAATATCACTCCAATTAGCATTTGTGTCCATCGGATGTGTTTTTTCCTCTGAAACAGAAGGAATACAGTGTTGGTTTCCGTACAATCAGTGGTTGCCCTTTCCCTTCTAATAAAGTGAATCCTCTCACCTCGGCTTTTCATATTTTCTTAAATGGGGTGGTCATACTTTCATTTGACACTCCCCCCTGCGACCTATTACCCTTTCTATCCTGGAGCTGGATAGCCCTGGATAGGAATTCCATGCAGGGAGACCATTTGTTCTTTAGGAAGACCATCCCGCTTACACTAAGAGCCACTCTTGGTCCACAGATGTGCGCTGGAGCAGATGGGTTTGTTGACAGAGTTGGTTTTTTTTGTCACTCCCCCAAAAACTTTTCTCCAGGAAATCTCAAGGCCAGGTGGTATCGTCCTTTATTTGGCCCTTTCTACGCCCCCAGTCTAGCACAGTTTGGGTATCAATGGGTTCAGTTAGGGTGTATAGCGGTGTTGGGTTGGGATTATATTGGGTTATGTTTACCACTACACTGTGTGGTTCTACTTTGTTGGGTTGGACCTTGTCCCTTATCCTACATAGGCAGAGGTGTACAATGCATTTTGCTCTATCAGGGCGACTTCGTGGGACAGGTAAAGTGTCTGCGCCTACTGCATGTGGGATTAACAGACATAACATGATCTGGCTGATGCCTAGGAGCAGACTGTGGTCATGTGCTGGTACCATGTATTATGGAAAGGGGCTCTGGGTGATGCTGGAGTTGGTCGGTGTAATTATAAGTAACATGTGAGATCCCCACACAGATGCTGTAGTTCCTCTTTAGTAAACTCCTTTGACTCGCCAGTTCCTCAGTAGTACTGAACTGGGGGACTACCTATAGAAAGCAGATTGTACACAACCAAAGATAGATAGCTTTTGCTGCAACACTGCAGTTCTAGGGGTGGGTCCCCTGGGAGCCATCTGTGGTACTCAGATGGCGGGGGACGCGCAGCGTTTGGCACACGGACTTGCCACTGGATCCGGGAACTACAGAGACCAGAGGGACCTGAGGCAGTGAGGGGCAGCGTCACCACCAGCAGCCCCTCCCCTTCCACCGGCAGGACTAGAAATTGACCTCGCACCTCCCGCTTCGCGGGACGCGCAGCGTTTGCCACACGGACTTGCCACTGGATCCGGGAACTACAGAGACCAGAGGGACCTGAGGCAGTGAGGGGCAGCGTCACCACCAGCAGCCCCTCCCCTTCCACCGGTAGGACTAGAAATTGACCTCGCGGACTTGCCACTGGATCCGGGAACTACAGAGACCAGAGGGACCTGAGGCAGTGAGGGGCAGCGTCACCACCAGCAGCCCCTCCCCTTCCACCGGCAGGACTAGAAATTGACCTCGCGCCTCCCGCTTCGCGGGACGCGCAGCGGGACACGCCGGGCTAAGCCCGGGCAAAGGGCGGGCCGTCTACGGCCGTCCAAGGCCGACCGAGGCTGGGCTGGGCCTCCCCCTTGTTCCTGCATACTCTAACGCCGTCAACCTTCCCTGACCCAGGTGACTGATTCATGCTTTGTCCCTCCCTTGGTATACTGGGGCCGCTTACTACAGATCTCTGCCTGGTCTAGGTCTCCCAATAATTTTTATACTGTATGACTGTATTAGTTATCACTTTACCTGCGTTTTGATTTCACCAAGTTACCCAACATGGCCAATCACACGACTAAACCAAGGTTTTCTCTGGCTGGGGGCTCAGTGAGGGGGACACTTGATCATTTCATTACTAGGGCCGCTTCCGTGCTGGAAAAAGAGATCGCCATCACGGAACGTCGATTATCATTGGACCCTGCCCTCCTGAAACGCTCCTCATTGGGCCATATCCAACAGGCCGTCTCACCGCCATCTAGGGCCTCTGACCTTGGCTTAATCTCCGACTCTGGCCTACCGGCGCTTCACTCCGACACAATAGACATAGAGTCTATTTTAATCGAGCCTGACATCCGCCCTTCGAATTCTCATTCCACTGCAGGCACTACCATTGTGGACCTATCAGCCACTCACATTGCAAAGACTCCTAAGCGAAAACTGGTAAATAATAGACCCAGCTGCTCGAAGGCAACAGCAAAAACTACTCGGACTGCTCCAACTAAAAAAAGGAGAAAGGATGGCCCCCGGATGTGCCTAAAACCAAGCCCCAACTAATACGGTCTCCTATACGAACCAGGCCCCTAGTATCCCCAACGTAGCCTCCTATTTCCCCTTATTCCAACTTACTTACCGACATAGAGCATCTGGTAAGATCTTTACTCTCACCTTTAACAGAGAGAGTCAAGAATATTGCATCACAGCTATCATGCCTGGAAGCATCGTACGCTTCTCTCTTCGCATTAAACACTGAATTGAACTCCTATTTACGTAAAAATCCCACGGTCACCCATTCTTTTCCTCCCACCCAAGCGATTATTCAGTCGAATACATTAAATCACATCCAGAATACACAAGCTTCCCTGCCTACCCCAGAGGTACAACCCACTGCCAAAGGAGCAACCAGAGTAGATCAAATTCCCCATTATCACAGCCCTCCCGGGTATTAACATCAGTAGGCAGCCTTCTCCAGTCCACAAGTCAGATAAAAGCTTACATATCGATCTGCCCCCTGAAGCGGCACCTTACGTAGTCACCCTTATTAGTGTCCCAGTTCTTCCTCAGGGTGAAACGGAGAGCTACCAGGAACTCAAAAATAAAGTAGTACACTGGCTGACTCAGAATAGACCGCTCCCCCCTCAAATTAACGGCGAAATCCTACACGTCAGGAGACTGAACTGGCTGGGCCCTCGACCCAAGGACAAACAGGGTGATGTCATCACTATTAACTTCCGAGATCGTAGAGTGCTACCTCACATAGTGGACTGGTTCACCTCAGGTAGGGGCTCTGGAATTTTAACGACCGATCTAAGTTATTTTTACCCCCGTTCCCTTCTGACAAACCCCACATCCCCACACCTATTACCGAGGGTCACTTCAGAGCCATCCCACTTTACTATTCCCACTTCTAATAGTTATGCCACCCTTTCGGGACTCAATGACCAGGATTGACTGTCCCACCCCGGACTTACGGCTGACAATCCACCTGCCACAAGCATTTTGTCACCTACTTTAGCATTAGATAACTCTAACATCACGACTCATACTATGCCCAATAGTACCGAGGGTTGGAAACCATTTCCTGTCATCGTTCCCCATTCTTCATCTTCAGAGTTTCCGTCTTCGCCGGCGGGCCTGACTACCAATTTTTCTTTTCCCTACCCGGCCCTCAGTGACTTTTCTTCTTCGATAAATTCCCCGCACCCTCTAGAAACTGCTAAGGCCGTAACAGACCCGCCGACTGGTTTAATCGGCACTACTGAGCCCCTGCGGGGTGACAGCCTCTTGTCTTGGAACGTGGCAGGTCTCCTCGACAAGTTGTCTAACCCCGCATGGACCGAAATCGTTCGCCGATATAGCATTATCTGTCTCCAGGAAACCTGGACCCCTATAGAGCTCCACCTCCTAGGATATCAGAATTTCCACACCCCAGCCTCTCCCAGCCCTCACGGCAGATACAAGGGAGGACTCGCAACCTACATTTCTGTAGATTCCCGACTAAAACCTATCTACATTACAGGTTCCCCTTATTACCAGTTAATTGGCTTGACCGGCGGTTCCATTTACAACATCGTCCTGGTCAATTTTTATAACAACATCCCTAATGCTCATTTGGACTCTGTGATTAATGGTTTAAAATCTGACCTAATGAACAAAGAGTCCCAAAACAACTCTGATACCTTAATCATTTTGGTAGGTGATTTCAACTGCCTGCTTTGTTTTCAGATTATCAGTGGCTCCTGTGGTCGGATGACTGAAATGGATGATTCTCCCAACCATTTCTGCCACACTAAATTGGGTGATTTGTTAAACGGATTATTATTTCATTTTAAATAATCCTTTGTTAATGATTTATGCCTTCCCTCTAAGTCCTTTAAACCTACTTATAATGGGAGAGGTTGTCTCTCTACGATTGACTACTCACTTATATCCACAAGGTATTCAGGTTTGATAACTAATTGGGAGACCCTTGATATTCCCATCAGTGACCATTATCCCATCGAGGTCACTTTAAAGCTAACCCTGAGCACCACTGGCACGGCCAGGCAGAACACCTGTTATTCCCCTCCCCTGCAGTTGGGCACCACCATGGGCCTTTTTCTTAAATGGGACAAAGTAGTCCCCTCTATTTTTCTTAACAGGTTAGTCACTAATACCTACGATTATTTTCAAATATGCCTGTCATCTACGGAAAACCCACAGATAATATCTAGTTCTTTCTCCGTAATTATGACAGAAATTAAATCTCTCCTTGCGTGTGCGCCAAAGAAATCTGCCCCTTCCCCCCATGGTTGGTTTGACAGGGACTGCACCAAAGCCCTGCGTTTGCTGAAAGCAGCTCTGAAATCCAACCCCAGACACCGTCAAGAGATCCAGCACGCTAGACACAATTATCGCTCCAAGCGCCAGGCGAGGAAAAAACAACTGAAGCTGCTGGCTTGGGCAGCTCTGGTGGAAGCTTCGGAAACGAGAGATAATACTGCTTTCTGGAGGGCAGTCAATGCCCCCTTCTTCCGATCCTCTCAGCTTTCGACCCTGGACTCAGCCATCGCCCCTGATACCTGGGTTACTCATTTTAGCACCTTATATAATCCTATTAACTTGGATAATCCCCCAACTGAGTTTGATTCTGTATCCAATCCCTTTCCCGACCCAACTACCTCTACTTCTTTCCCCCTAAATATTAATTTTGATCTCGTTGAAGTGCAAATGGCTCTGAAAGACAGCCCCTCCGGGAAAGCCCTAGGCCCAGATTGCGTCCCTATAGACGTTTTTAAGTCACAGCCTGATTTATGGGCCCCCCTGCTCACTAACGCACTGAACTCTCTGAACACCATTGGCTTCATCCCCACCTGGCCAGAGGCAATTGTCGTCCCGATTTTTAAAAAAGGCACGAGGGATAATCCCGCCAACTATCGCCCCATTTCACTTTTAGACTCCCTTATGAAGGTAGCTGGGAGAATTATTTTAAACAGACTTCACGACTGGTTAAGTACCCAAGACATTATTTCTGACATGCAATACGGTTTTAGACAAGGCAAAGGAACCATCGAACAGGGCCTACATTTGTCCCTTATAATAGCCAAGTATACCCAGGCGAAAAAAGGAAACCTTTTTATAACTTTTGTTGACCATAGCTCAGCATTTGACTGTGTTGACCATGGGCAGTTATGGGATTCCCTCACAGAGATTGGCTTAGACCCTGCTATTATTTTATTTATTAAAGAGCTGTACAGGGATGCATCGGCCCGCGTGAGATATGGCAACAACGGAGAATGTTCTGACAGATTTTCTATTAGACGAGGTGTAAGACAGGGTTGTATACTATCTCCCTTACTTTTCACCCTTTATATCAACTCTGTCAGTCACCACCTGTCTAGAACTTTCCACGATTACCCAACAATCAATGGCAAACCGATCCCCATTTTGCTCTACGCAGACGATGCGGCCATTATGTCCGGACCCCCATGGGGCTCCAGAGGGCAGTTACCGAATTCACTGACTTTGTCAAAGAGAGGCCTAAATGTCAACACTTCCAAAACTCACACTATGTCCTGTGGCCTAGGGAGTGGTAAAAAACCATGTACCATCTTCTTGAATGGCAATAAACTAACCAACGTTGATAGTTTCCCTTATTTGGGCATCACCTTCAACAAGAGGGGTACTTGGAGAGCTGCGGCCCAAGCCAGAGGTCTAGCAATGTCTAAAGCAATAGGTGCACTGACAAATTTCTCAAAGAAGCTAGGGGGTCGCCCAATACGCCCTTTGCTCCAGATCTATCGGGCGAAGTGCACTTCAACTGGCACTTATGGGTCAGGGATTTGGGGGATCGAACTTGTCGAACAAATCCAACGCCTCGAGAATGCTTTTCTACGCTACCTCTTGGCTGTTCCCCCAGGCACTTCTACCCATATGGTGCACACAGAATTAGGCCTCACACACATTGCAGACACAATTAATTCCTCCCCCCTTATCCTATGGCACAAAGTCTGGATCAACGAAGAAATCCCATTCAATAGGGAAATTATCACAGATTGTCTAAAATTGACAGAGGTCAGGAACATTAAGTGGTTGAATTATGTAAAACGGTTGTCCACTGACATCGGGCACCCGGAATTTTTTGCTGACCCACCAACTTTAACTCACATATCTGAAGCCGAGCTAAAGCCACTTGTCTTATTCATCTGTCGTAAACGCTGGCTCCTAGAAATACAGAAGACCACTATTGTTGACTACCAAAACCTGATCACTGTGACTGGTATTCAGCAATATTTACTACTAGAACCATCTCCATTTACCCGCATGCTCCTGACCCGTTTCCGCACCAACACGTTTTTTAGACTCCTAACTTTTCCTAACGCAAATTGCTGGTCAACCGACCTTCAAAAATGCCCTTGTGACGGCCTCTCGTCTCAATCTAATATCCACTGCATTCTCTTCTGCAGATTCTATCAACTGCCAAGGACTACTTTTTTAAAACCACTGCTGAAATCCTGGGGCATTCGCTCATGTAAATTGGCATACTTCAAATTAAAAACCCTGGAATCCCCCTTAGTCTTGGCAGTTATGTCATCCTACCTGAAAATGACGATGAGGCTGAGGTCATCAATGCAACCCTAAATGGCCTAACACCTTGTTGCCTGTTCGTACTTATCTTTTTAACTCCTGTGATTTTAATCATGTTATCTATTGCATGTAATTTTACCCGTTTTTAAAGGATTTTCATATGTATGTACTTTTTGATATTGTTTTTACATATCGAATAAAGTTCTTTCTATCTATCTATCAGATGGCGGAGTTCCTTCTGACCAGTTCGTAGTTTGTCAGTTCTAGGGTGATAATTCCATGGAAGGACTCGACAGCACGCTGGAACGGCTCACTTGTTCCCTCCTCCTCCAGGGCCGTGGGTGTTGAACAGACCCTCGCTGAGGGCCTGTGTATTCTTCCATTTACACAAGTTCAACATTGTTCTTTTCTCCTTGGGTCCTGGAGGTTGATGAAAAGTCGGCATTGGTGCACTGCGATGTCTCTTACCAACTACCGGTTGTGAATAAGAACTTTGTTGTCTGTTAATTCAATTCAGTTATACACTCCGTAAAAGTTCTGGGGAACCTGTATTTTACCACAGGGGGCATCAATATACTATCTAGTAAGGTATCAGAAGGTGACCCCTATTGGATGGGTCTTTTAGGTGTTAGGGGAGTTAGGGTGGTTTATATAACATTAATTGGACAGATCTTAGTTTTATAAGCGATGAGCCCACCTTCCAATCCATTAGGGTGTTTTCAGACCTTTTTCTGACATTTTGGCTCTGGGTGGTCAAGTCAGTGTTCCGTATGCTTTGAAGTGGTACCAAGAGCTCAGCGAGGGACGGGACTGTGGCTTTAGCAGGTTTTTATGGCGTCACAATTTTTTTCCCTTCCAAAAACACGTTGTGCAGGTACAAGATCACAGTTGTCGTGCTGCCCCCCCCTCCTGAGACCACCCTCTTGCTTGCTACATGTGCACAAACATGTGGGAAGCGGGGTGTGTTGTTGTTTGGTGTTGCTGCTGCTTGCAACATGCCACAGAAACATGTTTTTATGTTTGTGCATCTGTCGTGGTGCAATACGCGGCCTTTCCTTGTGGCGTCAGTGACCTGGCTTTAGCTGCTCTCGGCCATTCCTTTTTTTCTGGAATCTTCCTTTTGGGCAATTTTGTTTTGGGTGTTCCCTTGGGGCGCATAGTTCATGGTTTCCCTTGCCTCGTGGGGAGAGGGCCAGCAGCTGTGAACCCCTTTCCTCCGTACCGCTCGTCTTTGGCTTGACTAGGCCAATCCTACCCCATATTTCAGGCTAGGCAGACTCCTCTAAACATGGACCATGCTGTCAGATGGCCGACCCTCAGTGGTGTATCTTATCCCCTATACTGCACCCAGGATCAGAAGTCAGGGCCTGCTGTTTCGCCTTGATCGTGCCTACAATGTTGGAACAACGCGAATAGCATATGCTTTGAATAGAGGTGAGCCTGGAGGGAGTGCACCTGGTGCCCTGTTTTCCATCTGGAGCAGGGATAGACTTTGGAAGCCCACTTTCCTTGCACACCCTTCTCCCTCAGACCACACTCCACCTTCTAATAGTGCCTCCGGAGTGCCCGATGACCCTAGCTTTTGGCTGGGGCCTCTTGAACTTCTCAGATTAGATAGTTGTCACTACCTAATGAAGTTGGTACCCATCTTGTCGATCACCGGAAGGATGAACGGTCGAGCAGACCCCAACTGGAGTCTCAAACTAGTCATCACGCGGAGGCCTCTTATCTGATTGACTTGTGTGTGGTTGTGGGTCTCAACATCTCAGGCTTAAGGATGGTTTCACCTATAGCTGAAAGCTCCATTTCTTTGGAGACCTATAAAGCGTTTTGGGGTGCTATCGGGACTGCATGCCATGAAGAAAACATCTAGCGCAGACATGATCCAAAAAAGAAGAAAAAAAAAAAGGGGGGGAATACTTCTGGCTTGGTAACAAGAATACGCCCCATTTGACTTTAGCTGCGGGACCTGGGTGACTATTTTTTTTAAGCAGTTTTCTAGATGCTGTGGTCAGTGAACCCCGCCTTGGGGAGGGGCATTAAACCAAATCCTGTCACGTAGGGTTTTGAGGTGGCTAGCCATAATTTTCTAACATCTGCTGCTCTTGGTATGCCATTAGCCAGTATGCCCCCAACCAGATGGTCTAACATACAGTAATAGCACTTTGGGGAGAACCCTGAGACCTGCGTACCACCCTTAGCTTTAAAAGTATAATTGAGGACTTTTTTTTCCCACTTGCTCCCCCACCCTGTGTGTAGAATTGTTTGTTTTTTTCATTTTATATGTGACCCACCGGCCCTAGCTGCCCTCATTTAAAGAAAGTGCGGACGCACTTCTCAACATTTGGCGTTTGTGTAAATACGGCTGGGCGCTCTTATTTTTAACTTTACCTCACTTGTGCCAGCCATGCTGTTTCAGGGCAGCCATGCGTGCGCTTCATATTACACTGAAAACATTGTGAAACAAGGGAATATGTGCTGGTATATTTTAATAGGGATCAAACCCCAAGTCCACAGAACCAACAGTTGTTAGGGGGACCCGCACTCCCTATCAATTATTCCAGTCACTTCTGACACTGTAGCTTGAGGACTGTTTTATGAAGACATACACAATGTGTCTCACCGGTGTCCAGGGAGCGTCCAAACTGACATTTTGACTTTTCCTAAACCTTTTTTTGCTTTCCTCTCGGCCTACAGAAACATATCAAACCCGTACCTGATAGACAAAGAGCATTACTGCTCAAAATATACATCTCCTCCTCAAACGATCATAAATTCAAAATACCTTCCGTTTTAAAATACACACTTTCATATCAGAAGTTAAAATGCCTTATTTTTCATTTGAATAAGAAATCATACAACCCAATTTCATACTATATATATCCACAACTTAAAACCACCATAATTACATTCAATAAGGATCAAAAAAATTAGTGGACTTATCTGTAACTGAGCAGCAACAAAAGAGGAAGATGGCTGACTGTTCTGGCAATATATGCATGTTCTGCGTTCTAGAGCTTTGTATGTTCTAAATTCTTATGTTTGTTGCTGCTGTGTTTGAGGAGCAATAAAGGCGATATACATAATATTAGCCTCCGTGCCTTAAATAAAATCATGATTTTCTACCCATTAAAACTGTGCAAAATCTGCATTTTGACAGCAGTAAGACAAACTGCGTGTCAGCAGGTCACATGCACAGGCATTGGCTACTGTCCTCCGTGGGGAGTGGGGGGGCTGGTTTACTCCATGCGTAAGGAGGTGGGGGGCTGGTTTACTCCATGCGTAGGGGGGTGGGGAGCTGGTTTCTTCCACACGTGGGGGAGGGGACTCTGTTGTGTCTCCATGGGGGAACCCCTGGGCCTCATGGACTCCAGGGAGGCGCGCGCACACAGGTGGCCGCTTGGCATCCGAGGGGCGGGCATGTTGTATATTACGCATGAGCGCCAGCATGTTTTGGCCGGCTCGTGTACATTACGCAGTGAAAACCCACACGCATCTTGTCTCGCCCTGGATGTAAAGGAAGAGAAGACCCATCGTCACAAAAAGTATGACATGTGCAGGCAGCTGGGGATTAGCCAATAAGGAGCTCTGTCCTCCATGATGTCAAATACTGTGCAGTGGAGAAGGGGCTTGTACGATTCCTCTTAAATAAATCCAGGACCAGGTTGAACATGAGAAGGTTATTTATTCCATAAGAGAAGATCCCATCCAACAGCCAGTGAGGCATTACTATAACTCTCATTTACAGAACTTCCCCACATACAACAATCCATGACATAGATGAGATTCTAGCAGGACATAATCCCTACACATAGCACCTAGCAACTTACTCCAATGTGAAATACCACACATCTCCCTCCCTTGAAAGAAAACATTATTTATTTATTTTTTATACACATAAGATTAAACAATAACTTTAACAAAATCATTAAGATAACTTGGTCTTTTCACCACTCTGGAAGATGTCCTAGGGCAATTTGTAACCTTTCCCTCTTCCCCCTTAGTTTGGTGAGAAGAAGAACTTTCCTTAGATGACACCACCCCCTTACTATGTTCCGACATACCACTACACACAAATACTCTATTTAAATTCCAAATTCGATGGTCCTGCGTTTGAATTGCATTATTGAATATTTTGATTACCTTAATTGGTTTCATGAATTTAAATGAAGAGCTCCCCAACAAGCCAGGACATTTAATTCTGACCCAATCACCTACATTTACTTTAGTTTTCTTTACAGCATGTTTGACATCAAAATATGCCTCTCAATTTTGCTTTTTCTTCTACTCTTAACATATGTTCCCCATCACACACTCTCTCCTTTCCTTTTGATAATTCATACTTGTTAACCCAATACGGTTCAACACACGTAATGGGCACCCTGCCACGAAACAACAAGAACGGAGTCTTTCCAGTTGTTGCATGTGGAGTCAATCTGTATTCCTCAACCTTACCAATGACCTCTTTTCTCCAATCAATTACCACTCCTTTAGCCAATGCAATGGTCTCTTCAATTACTTTATTAAATCTTTCCACCATCCCATTGGCCTCTGGGTGATAAAGAGCAGGAGTCTGAAGAAATTTTCAAACAACCCTTAACAGTCAACAAATGTTTGATAGAGTTTATTTCCCGATAGTTGAGGGTGTCTTTGGCACTCTGGCCAATTTCCCATATAGATTTCTCAGTGGCTCCAAATACAAGTTCAAAAGCGTAGGAGCAAATCTTATACCCCTATGCACACCACAAGTTACTGGGGTTGGGTTGGAAGGTTTGTGCCCATCCTGACCAGATGTTTGCAGTTGGTGAGGAAAGAGGTCAACTAACTGACAACCGCTCCACCGTAGCATATGTGGGTCTCCAGACACTGGCAAAGCAAACATTGGTCAGTGGAATCCATGGGGAAAATACATTGAGATGAAAAAGGTGACAGACACTGTCCAATATTCTGAGTTATGGCATCGTGGATTGTAAAGGTTGAAGCTTCTGTGCTGCATCCCTTGCAAAAACAGATTGTAGGTGATAGTTGGTATTATGTGATGTTAGTTGATCTTCCACATCTTTTTAGGTCTTGCCTACGCAGCACGCATGCGCCGCATAGGAGGGCCTTTAGCCGTCGCTCTGCACATTTTCAAGCACACACTGGTGCTTGTGGCGGCATCCACCTTGCGGGAGGGAGCAAGCATGGGAGCGCCACAAGCAGGAGTGCAGTGCTTGAAAATGAGCAGACTGCACGCACGCACCACTCCCGGGCTCACCTCCTGCTCCCCCTCTCTCTCACGCGCATTCCTTGTTTTGTCATCTTGCAGATAACTCATCTCCCTGATTTCCCGATTTAACTTTATTACTGACAGCACTATTTAATCAATTTCCTTTGGGGAATTTAAAAGTGAAAGCCCTTAATTTTCAAACAGTAAAAATATTTGAAATACTTTTCATTTGTATGTGTCTTATTAAATAGCATCTGATATTTCACTCATACTGTGGAAGTTTTGTTGAAGCAAATGTCCTGTATCACCATTCTGTATGAATCCTAACGGCAAATGTGCTAGCTATTTGAACACCATGTCCACCACCACCACCACCACCACGTCCACCAACACCACCATGTCCACCACTACCACATCCACCACCATCATGTCCACCACCACCACGTCTGACACATCTACCACCACCACATCTTCTACCACCACCACGTCCACCACCACCACGTCCACCACCACCACGTCCATGTCCACCACCACCATGTTCATGTCCACCACCACCATGTCCATGTCCACCACCACCACATCCATGTCCACCACCATGTTCACCACCACCACCACGTCTACCACTACCACGTCCATGTCCACCACTACCACTACCACGTCCATGTCCACCACCACCATGTTCACCACCACCATGTTCACCACCACCACCACCATGTTCACCACCACCACCATGTTCACCACCACCACCATGTCCACCACCACCATGTCCACCACCACCACATCCACCACCACCACATCCACCACCACCACCACGTCCACCACCACGTCCACCACCACATCCTCCACCACCACAACCACTTCCACTTCCACCACCACCACATCCTCCACCACCACGTCCACAACCACCACCACCACCACCATGTCCACCATCACATCCACCACCAAGTCCACCATCATCACATTCACCACATCCACCACCAAGTCCACCACCACCACGTCCTCCACCACCATGTCCACCACCACCACATCCACAACCACCACCACATCCACCACCACCATGTCCACCACCACCACCACCACCACGTCCACCACCACCACCACCACCACCACGTCCACCACCACCACCACAACCACGTCCACCACCACGTCCACAACCATGTCCACCACGTCCTCCACCATCACCACGTCCACCACCACCACATCCACAACCACCATCACGTCCACCACAAGGTCTACCGTGTCCACCACCACCAAGTCCACCACCACCACATCCACAACCATGTCCACCACCATGTCCACCACCACCACAACCACAACCACGTCCACCACCATGTCCACAGCCGCCACCACCACCACCACATCCACCACCACGTCCACAGCCACCACCACCACGTCCACACCCACATCCACCATGTCCAAAACCACATCCACCACCACCAACTCCACCAACACCACCACGTCCACCACCACCACGTAAACCACCACGCCCACCACCACATCCACCACCACCACCACCATTTCCTCCACCACCACCATGTCCTCCACTACCACATCCACCACCACCATGTACACCACCACCAGCACGTCCTCCACCACCACCACCACGTCCTCCACCACCATGTCCACCACGTCCACCATCACCACATCCACCACCACCACCACGTCCACCACCACCATTTCCACAGCCACATCCACCACCACATCCACCACCACCACATCCACCACCATGTCCACCACGTCCACGACCATGTCCTCCACCAACACGTCAACCACCACCACATCCTCCACTACGTCCACCACCAACACCACATCCTCCACCACCAACACCACATCCACCATAACCACCACTTCCACCACCATGTCCACCGCCACCAGGTTCACCACCACCAGGTCCACCACTGCCAAGTCCACCACTACCACATCTGCCACTACCACGTCCACCACCACCATGTCCACCACGTCCACTAACACATCCACCATGTCCACAACCACATCCACCACCACCATGTCCACCACCATGTCCTCCACCACCACCAGCTTGTCCACCACATCCACCATTGTATTACTGACAGCACTATTTAATCAATTTCCTTTGGGGAATTTAAAAGTGAAAGCCCTTAATTTTCAAACAGTAAAAATATTTGAAATACTTTTCATTTGTATGTGTCTTATTAAATAGCATCTGATATTTCACTCATACTGTGGAAGTTTTGTTGAAGCAAATGTCCTGTATCACCATTCTGTATGAATCCTAACGGCAAATGTGCTAGCTATTTGAACACCATGTCCACCACCACCACCACCACCACGTCCACCAACACCACCATGTCCACCACTACCACATCCACCACCATCATGTCCACCACCACCACGTCTGACACGTCTACCACCACCACATCTTCTACCACCACCACGTCCACCACCACCACGTCCACCACCACCACGTCCACCACCACCACGTCCATGTCCACCACCACCATGTCCATGTCCACCACCACCATGTCCATGTCCACCACCACCACATCCATGTCCACCACCACCACATCCATGTCCACCACCATGTTCACCACCACCACCACGTCTACCACTACCACGTCCATGTCCACCACTACCACTACCACGTCCATGTCCACCACCACCATGTTCACCACTACCACCACCATGTTCACCACCACCACCACCATGTTCACCACCACCACCATGTTCACCACCACCACCATGTCCACCACCACCATGTCCACCACCACCACATCCACCACCACCACATCCACCACCACCACCACGTCCACCACCACGTCCACCACCACATCCTCCACCACCACAACCACTTCCACTTCCACCACCACCACATCCTCCACCACCACGTCCACAACCACCACCACCACCACCATGTCCACCATCACATCCACCACCAAGTCCACCATCATCACATTCACCACATCCACCACCAAGTCCACCACCACCACGTCCTCCACCACCATGTCCACCACCACCACATCCACAACCACCACCACATCCACCACCACCATGTCCACCACCACCACCACCACCACGTCCACCACCACCACCACCACCACCACCACCACCACCACGTCCACCACCACGTCCACAACCATGTCCACCACGTCCTCCACCATCACCACGTCCACCACCACCACATCCACAACCACCATCACGTCCACCACAAGGTCTACCGTGTCCACCACCACCAAGTCCACCACCACCACATCCACAACCATGTCCACCACCATCATGTCCACCACCACCACAACCACGTCCACCACCATGTCCACAGCCGCCACCACCAGCACCACATCCACCACCACATCCACAGCCACCACCACCACGTCCACACCCACATCCACCATGTCCAAAACCACATCCACCACCACCAACTCCACCAACACCACCACGTCCACCACCACCACGTAAACCACCACGCCCACCACCACATCCACCACCACCACCACCATTTCCTCCACCACCACCATGTCCTCCACTACCACATCCACCACCACCATGTACACCACCACCAGCACGTCCTCCACCACCACCACCACGTCCTCCACCACCACATCCACCACCATGTCCACCACCATGTCCACCACGTCCACCATCACCACATCCACCACCACCACCACGTCCACCACCACCATTTCCACAGCCACATCCACCACCACATCCACCACCATGTCCACCACGTCCACGACCATGTCCTCCACCAACACGTCAACCACTACCACATCCACCACCAGCACATCCACCACCACCACCACCACGTCCACCACCACCACATCCTCCACTACGTCCACCACCAACACCACATCCTCCACCACCAACACCACATCCACCATAACCACCACTTCCACCACCATGTCCACCGCCACCAGGTTCACCACCACCAGGTCCACCACTGCCAAGTCCACCACTACCACATCTGCCACTACCACGTCCACCACCACCATGTCCACCACGTCCACTAACACATCCACCATGTCCACAACCACATCCACCACCACCATGTCCACCACCATGTCCTCCACCACCACCAGCTTGTCCACCACATCCACCACCACGTCCACAACCACATCCACCACCACCAGCACGCCCACCACCACAATGTCCACCACATCCACCACCAAGTCCACCACCACATCCATTACCACATCCACCACCAACACGTCTCCCACCACCACATCCACCACCACCACGTCCTCCACCACCACCACATCCTCCACCACCACCACGACGTCCACCACGTCGTCCACCACCACATCCACCATGACGTCCACCACGTCGTCCACCACCACATCCACCACCATGTTCACCACCACCATGTCCACCACCACCATGTCCACCACCACCAGGTCCACCACCACCAGGTCCACCACCACCAGGTCCACCACCACCAGGTCCACCACCACCAGGTCAGCCACTACCACATCCACCACCACCACGTCCACCACCATCTGGGAAAAATGCTCTAACTAAGCTTCACTGGCTTCCGATCAGGGAACGCATCAAATTCAAAGCCCTATGCTTCGCACACCGCATCGCCCATGGCAAAGGTCCTAGATACTTGCAAAAGCTCCTCACTATTCACCGCTCCATCCGGAATTTAAGGTCATCCAGAGCGATGTTGTTTAAACTTCCTCGTACTCGCAGAGCCAGAATGGGAGGATGCTCTTTTAGGTACCTGGCCCCAAGGCACTGGAATGAACTTCCGCTTGACCTCCGTATGGAACCTTCAGAATCCAGATTCCGTGCCAAACTCAAAACCCACCTGTTTCCACCCAACTAACTTCTTTCTCTCCTTCTCCTTTCCTCGCTCTCTCTAACTCGATGCCTCTTGTGACACAGCAACATTTCAGCGCGGGGACACACTATTTTTAGTGCAGCCAGGCGCTTTAGAAATGTCTTTATTATTATTATTATTGTATGAACATGACATTGGATTTCGAGTCGGAGCACCGAACTGATCATTCGAAGTGAATTCTTGAAAGAGGTGGAAATCTATGTAACGAAAGATGTAAAGTAATGGGGACAAACGCATGAGAAGTCCTATGTAACGAAGAGAGAATGGTAACCTACAATAAAAGAACACTTCTGGAAGCAGAACTCTCTGAATGTAGTGTAATGCGGGAACTGCAGGCAGGAGAGAGGTAAAAATGTTTCTTGGGAGAAACATCAGCTACGAAATGGGAGAAGCACCTCCACCCTCAACTGCCCTCCTCACCCAGTCTTGCAGCTACGGCCGCCGCCATTACGATGTGAAAATCCGCACAGTTCTAGCCCGTCCCAAAGTTGAAATAGAAACACGACAAAGAAGGGACATTACTACAAATGTATGACCAAGGCAAAATGGCCGCCGGACATTGTGGTAACGAACGCCGTACAGGAGGGTGGAGTTAATGTGAATACAGAGATGAATGTGCAGTGAAGAATAAAAAACAAGCATTTGCAATGCAATAGGTCTCGCATTTACTCGAGGTTAACTATTGGCATTGTAAATGACAATGCCTTTTATTTATGTTTACATAAAAAGGCATTTTCATTTACAATGCCAATAGCTTAAACTTGCGTAAATGCGAGGCCGATTGCATTGCAAATGCTTGTTTTCCAACTAATGGGTTTTGTAGAGTCGTTCACGCCACTTAAAATTCCTCATTGCTTACGAATTAAAATACTTGAATCATCGATAAACATAAGATTGCAACTAACAATGTAGTTCCGTGGTGTTAAATGTTTTTCGATTTCGGGATTTATATATGGCGCTGTTTTTTTACAGAGATTTGTGAGCTGAAATGTATTTTTTACATTTGTTGAGCATCTGTCTGTCATGAAGTGGGTGCGCATTTCTTACAGACATTGTATGGTATGGAGCAATCTGGAGCTTAACTAAACATACTAATTTGGAAAAGGTTTTTTTAAAAGCATCATCCAAATCATTTTCATGGTCAAATATTAGCATATAGGGCAATTCAGTTAGTTATATGAGAACACATATTTCTTATTGATTAAATATGTCTTGCATTTGGAGTGTCTCCCTTTCCTTTCTTACATCAGTAATGCTGTCTCGAAGGCAGACCAATTGGTGAAAACGTGACGCTCAATTTCCATTACATGTACACACACTTTATTACCGAAGGAAGGTCAAGCTTGGCTTATCCCAATAGCATACATTCAACTGGAGGGCGGCACTGTAAAATAATTTGATGGATGTATATGTTACTGTATTATTAGCAATGAGCAAAATGAAATTTCACACGTGACCTCACATATACAGACTGATTTGAATATGAATGTCTTTGAATCAAGTTTATGATGTGTAGAGGTGCGTTTTCTAATGTATATTAATCAGGCCACATTTCTGTGCAAAATGCCATTGTGACCAAGATGGAAGTCACTCTGTCCCTCACCTTGTGTTTCACCCTTCTCCCCACTCCCCCCGCCCCCACGAGCATTCTCTCCCGGCAAGCTCCATGGCACACAGTCAAGCTGTGGTGTACTGGGATATTTTAATTGTTATTCTTGTTCTGGTCACAGTGATTTTCCCCAGTTCGGATATAATTTGCAACATGTTGCCTACTCTACCATTTTTCACTGAGAGCTATTCCTTCACATAACGTGCCATTGTCAATGTAACTTGTCCAGCTCGAACATCTCTCAATGATATTAGCATAGATGGTGTTGAATAATTGTTCATGTGGTGGGTTGATGTTTAGGTAATATGATGTTTATTTTCTTGTCCTCACACCACCATGATTCTGAAAAAAAGTTCTCATTTTCTATGCAAAGATTGTGTATAAAAAATCCTCAGTTTTGGTGGTGAACCAAAGACATTACTAATCTAGTAGGGAGCCTGCCCAATTCTTTCCTGATTTTGCTGCCCAGAGACTTATAACAATTTCTGATTTTTGCATACTCTTTATAACTCTGCATTTGCGGACTAGTTATACTAACTTAAAACATGTACGTAAGCACTATTTTCTAATTAATAAAAACACTTTATTAGGCGCATTCTAATGTTGTGCATGATAGATATATATACACACACACACACACACACACACATCTGTAGTCTTTTCTGTTAAATTTGTTCTAGTAGTCCATTTCCAGATCGACCTCCTTTTAGTTAGGCCTTATTAAGTCTCTTCTCTGGATGTCTTTTCTATCATATAGAACCTCATCCCATGCCCAGGCTATTCCTAGCTTGCTCACTCCTTTTTAGGTCGAGCTAGGCGGCACATGCGCTGTCTCTTCGAGACGTGCTGTAATGACTCAGTGGGCTTCAAGTGAGGTTATTTTCTTACAATTGGCTGCTTGCATTGTCACTCGTAAATTCAGCAGTCTGATTTGTTAAAGGCATCCATTGTCATTTTACTGTTGCTCCTCCCAGAGAGCAGCGAGTAATTACAATCTCAGTACACAAGTGAGGTTTATAGCTCTGTTTTTAGACCTTTCTTTGTTCTTTCGTTCAACAACGTATTGAAATGATACTTTGTGTTGGCTGACATTGAAACTGTAGTTTTTTGGTTCAACATTCATTTATTTTTTTATTGTAATGTTTAGTTTCCGCCCGTAAAACTATTTTAACGTTCTTCGTCTGTTTTCCTGTAATGTTTGGTTTTTGGTCTGCATTTGCAGTAATGTTTTGTTGCTAGTATTTTTTTTCTAATGTTTTGATTCCGTTCATGCCATTTACAGGAGATGTCTACAGAGAGGATGTGGCATAATGGAAACATCTATGTACTTTGGTGCTGGGGAGCAAGGTTCGAGTGTTAACGCAACATCCAGTAATTGTGGTACGAGACGAGACATGAAACTGTTTGTTGCATTTATTGTAAGGACATGATTTATAGCCTTCAACATTTAAAATGTCACTGTTGCAGTTGCAAAATTGACTTAATGCTATTACTATTAGCTGTGGGCAATATAGCCTTACAGCAGCATCTACACATTTTTCAGCTATAAAGCAGGGTTCGAGTCTTTATGTCACTTAACATCACATAATTCTAAGTAAATTATTAAATCTCCCTATGTTAAAAAAAAGCCTTGTGTAATCTCACGAGTGGTCCTATACAGTACTTACATACCTTTGCGTTGTGTTTTCGCTACATAAAAATAATCTGGTCTCACAGCCTGGTACTCCTGCCAACTAAACAACTGAAGAATAAGCTTCACTTTTTTCCGTCACCTGATTAGACTGCCAATGTGGCAAAATCATATACTTCTCTTCTGCTTAACAGTAAAAAAAAAAAAAAATGTATAACTGCTGCTTCAATTAAACACACCAATATTATGTGCTGCATTTTCTTACACTGGATTGTATTAATTATTTATCATTTATTAACTCTAAGCGTCTCAACCAATGTGCGCTTAATAACAAAAAAGCCTCTCTCTCACAATCGATTGCACCATTCACTACGGGGCCATACTGCTATTTTAAACAAGCATTTACAATGCAATAGGTCTTGCATTTACGCAAGTTTGAGCTATTGACATTGCAAATGACAATGCCTTTTATTTTTGTTTTCGTTTTTTAAACATAAATAAAAGGCATTGCCATTTACAATGCCAATAGCTTAAACTCGCATAAATGTGAGGCCCGTTTGACAGCACAAAGGAAATCTGCCTTGGGTGAGTGTGTTGTGCACGTGTGTAAGTTTATGTCAAACTGTGCATGCGTGTTTGCATCTGTGCGTGTTTGTGCGCATGGCTGTGCGTGTGCCTCAGTTTGCGCTAAGGGTTTATACATGTTTTTGGGTGTATGCGTGCATGTGTGTTTGTATGCTGAGGGTATGTGTGTATGCCTGGCTGTGCTTGTGCATGTGTCTTCATGTGGTTGGTTGTCATCAGTTCCTTCTTATGCACCTTTTCCTGTAACCTCTCTATGTTATTGATGTTCGAGACAGCGGGTCAGCTAATAACCTCATGCACAGACAAAGAACTAAGATAACCCGGGGGTGTGGCTGTGACGTCATGGGATTCTAACCACCGAGTTGAATACGGGATCTTGACCACCCGCAGCGCCACTCTTTGATGCAGTGCGAGTTCAGCTGCTTGCAGAATCTGTGCATTTTAAGAGGCTGCTGGGCGGTGCTGTACGAGGGCCACCATCCTTTCCAGAGGACCAAGCAGAGGGGATTCCGGCTCTGGAACACAGGCTTGGTGCATCGAAGCCGCCTCCTCAGGGATAGGAAGCGCTAGATACAAATACAATTTCTTGCAAGCGCCTACTTACATAAGATGTCTTCTAGCAGCTCTCTGGAGCAATATTCAAATGGGAAGGGGTGTTGGCATTATTAACTAAGCATATTTACTTGGGGGGGTGTGGCGTAACAGTCAAAGCTGCTGACTTCGGCACGGCGTCTGCTCAACATCCTGCTCAATATCCAGTGTCACACACACTCACTACAGACACTTGAATATTCACTGTGAGCAGGCACTCACAACGGGCTCTTTGATGGTCTTTGTGTGATTTCACATTCATTAAGTATTTGCAGATTCTCAGCTTGTCAATAGACACTCACTGCATGCCCTTGTATGTTGAGTGTGAACAAACATTCGTATGTGCTCCTAGATGATCTGTGTGAACACAGTCACTACACACTCGTGGGTGTGCAGGGTGTGAGTTTACGTTCCGGCTCAGGAGGCTCTCGGGTGATAGTGTGACCTCGTGCTAGTGGAAACACAGATTTTTAATGTATGAGCGCACACTCTGAGGACAATGGGATGTTAATGCGTGTGAACACACTCTTTACAACAGTAAATATATTAGTGTTTGTGCACCCAGCAATGACTCCGGGGGGATGTATGTATGCAGTGCTCACCCACAGAGGATTTCGGGATGTTTTGTGTAAGAGCACGCACACATGACCGCCAAAGAGAAGTTCAGGTGTGAAAGCCATGATTCAGGGCAATCGGAGGACGCACACATGAAGGGCATTGGGCCGCTGACTGTGTTAGTACACACTCTCCGTGGTAGTTGTGAACTCACCGACTCGTAAATTACACCAGTGGTGGCAGGCGGGGAGGCTTCCGGTACCAGGAAGCGCGGAGACTCCGCAGTCGGGCTGCAGTGTCTGGAATTGGAGTCCAAGCTGTAGCCGTCGCTACACTCGCAGTCCGCTTCCCCGAGCGGGGGGCATGGCCCTCCGCAGCACACGCTCAGCTGCAGCACGGCGCTCCTCTTCGCTCCTCCAAGAAGGCAGCTGCTGTCAACATGGCGGCGTCGGTTTGTGGCGGTTTGGTGGCATATTAGATAGATCACTACTGAGCTATATATCACCGTCACCAATCTGTACACATTAAAAGCAGATTCTTTTTTACCCGCGCACATGCTTGCAACAGCGAGCATGATTCTTGCATACAATCTTCAGAGACAATTGACCAAGTCCAATTCTAGCAAAAAATACACAATAGCAATACCGCAATAAAAGGCAGATAAATGCGCTCCACATGTCATCGCTATAGATCCCATAAATATTTCGCAAGACAGCCAGATAGTTATCCTTAAAAAATATAGCTGTATACTACGGGTGGGGCAGAGATTATAAATGAGCAGGAGGGTACAGGTTACAGTCAGCCTGGTGCTTGACGTCACAGAGGGCAAGCAAGGGCTCGTGAAAGCCAAGATGAAAGCATTTCATTGCAAAAAGGACAGATGAGCACTGGTCAAGACACTCCGATAGCGACATGGAATACCACACTTCAGAAAAGTGACAGACCTTAGGCTCAACTAAATACTGGGTAAGAGTACGCAGAACATACAGTTAGGTAAAATAACCCCCAATTATAAATGCCATCCAGTGGAGGAAAGGTGGTGGCAGCGAGTAGCCTCGGCCACGCATGCGTTGTTCGAAAGACTTGGTCTCACCGAAGGCTTCGAAACAGGGACTCAGGCCGAAAGCCACAAGTCTGGCTGAGATCAGAAACAAGGCAGGGCGAGTCGAGTACATGAGCTTCAGGGCCAGGTCCCCAGTCTACCGGTCCCGAACACAAGCCCGCATTATTACCGGAGGACCCTGGTCACTCACCTCTGGGGTGATGCTTTTGCCCGTTAGGGTCTTCAAGAAGATCTGCATGCGGCGGCTCCACCTCCTCCCAACCTAATTGTGCTTATTTCCAAAGACATGCTCAGAGTCAGGCCACAATTAAACGAGGAAGAAGACGGCTGCAGAATTTAATAATATTTTAAAAGCGATGCAATTCCAGAACCAAAAATAACCACTATCGCAATTGTTACGGATGCCTGCCATTTCTGAGTACAATCCGATCCCACTATTTCGCTGACCACGTTTTTACCTTAAAGCAATTCGAAAACAGGGGCTGAATGCACATCTTCGAGTTGTTAGATGCTGAATAATGCGTATCAGAATGGCAAAGAAGAGCAATAATTCTCCTTTTTTCGTGTGTATATCTTCGATTTTATGGCAAGGCCCGGAGGCCAATATTATGCATAGTTCCTTTATTACTACTCAAACAGCAGCAACATCACATGGAATTAGAATACAAATAAACACTCTAGAACACTGAACATGCTTATATCCCCAGAACAGGCAGCCATCTTCATCTTTTGTTGCTGCTCGAACAACAAGATAAGTACATTTACATGAACTGTATCATGAAAGATTATAGAGGTTGTATGTTAATTAGGAAGTAATATTAATTTAAATTGAAATTTTAAAAAGCATAAATAGTTGTGAGCAAAGCTTAGAGAGGGCTATTTATTAAAAAACGGTGTGTTTTGCTCTAGGGACATGTGGGATAATTTAGCGTGAATGGATGGTTGGAAAGAGAGTTACAGGAGGTATTTATTCTGTAAATGAGGATGTTTAAACGCGGAGAAGCGGAGAGCAGTCTTCGCGCAAAGAGAATTACCGGTATTTAGAGGCGGAGGTCGTTAGGTGCGCGAGAGCAGTAGGGCAGCACACGAGGAGAGACGAGGGGCGTGTTGCTTTGCGCGCGTCAGCGCGTGCTGATTTACAGCGCCCGAGCGGATTGAATGTTACGCTCGAGCGCGTTTGTTATTTGTTGAAAATAAGATTAGCGAAATGGATTAGATGAGCCGCCGTACAAGCGCAACGTACGGCGGCCATTTTGTGAGCTTGGGAGAGTGCACATTAGTTAATATAGGAAAACGGACGTCCATATTTAGGGAAGTCGGTGAAGTAAGGAGATGTCAGTTTCTGTCAGAATTTGATCGTTTTTTCACACACGAAAGGTCGAGTTTTGGTCAGGGAGGTTTGGCATTGAGTTGAGAGGTGTTGTTTTTTTGGGAAGTACTGAGTGAGGTAAGATTTGGAGGTTGTTTAGGAAAAAAAATAGGAGAATATTTATTTGATTGGAGAAAGATTATTTGGCGAATATATAAATTTAAAATGGAGAATATGGAAGGAAATTTGGAAGACAAGATGAAATCCTATATGGAAAAAATGTTTGATGGTTTAACAGCATCAATTGATAAGAAAATAGAGGATACTTTTGAGAAAAGCTTAAGAAAAAGAGAAAATAGGCAGAAAAGTGGTGAGGAGGAGAATTATTGGATGACTGAAGATGTTGATGTGGTGGCAGGAAAGTCTGGTGTAGGTGGAAAAAGGAAGGAGAAAAGAAAGAATGTGGAGAAAGGTAAAATATGAATGGGTGATGAACGTAAGGTTCAGAAAGAAAAGGCTATTAAGGCCAAAATTAGCGCTATAAAGGCACAAAAGAGGAAGCACAGTGCAGTATCCTGTGACTCAAGTTCATCCTCAGGTGATGTGGAACTGACATGTAGTTCTAGCCTGGAGGATTCAGATGTTGAAGAGATCCCTATAAAGAAAAGGAAATATGATAAGGAGATAAAAATGGAAATAGGGGATTTTGTAGATCCTCAAGGAGAGGATATGTTTGATCCGCTATTGATTCAGCACCCATTATCACCACAGTGGACTCCGGCTGATCATGTAGCCAAATATATAAGATTTTGGATTAGAAGAGAAATACCTAAAGAGGTAAGAACGAGGCTACGTTCGGAGTGTCCAAGGCCTAGTTTCAATAGTAAGGTGGCATACACACCTGAATTAGATCAGAAGATGTTGGCTTTTATAAATAAAGGTGGTAGGGATCCAAGAAGAGGTCTTGACAAAGGTTTAAAGGGTTGTCAGGACAGGCTTTTGGACGTCTTGGGCCCACTGACTAAAGTCTTTGATATGTGTGAGGAAGCTCATAGCAGTAATACTGGTGTGGATGTAATTGAGATGCGCCAGCGGCTGCAAAGGGCAATTTGTTCACTCGGAAATGCGAATTCAGCTTTGTGCATAGAAAGAAGAAAGAGTATTCTTTTTAAAATTGACTCAAAGCTTGCAGAATTGGCTGGCAAGGAGTTGGGTGAAGGAAGCGAAGGCCTACTTTTCGGAGATGACTTCGTTAAAGACATGGCCAGATATGTAGGCACATTCAATAGCTTACAAAAGGTTCAAAAAGACATTAGGAAGGTTTTTGGATCGGCCGGGCGAACGCGGGGTCGGTTTCCTGGCCTTCACCAGAAGCAATTTTGGAAGAGGTTCAAGACCCTATGGAGCAAGTTTTGGAGGAGGATATGTGTTCTCGAGATCAGATCAGGGAAGTTTCTTTCCACAAAGGCAAAGAGGAAGAGCAAGGGGCTCGCGTGCTGAGAGGAGGCCTAGAGGAGTTTCAGGTAAGACCTCTAGCAGACCATTCCGTTACTCGAATAAAATTGGGCGGCAGACTAGCCTAATTTGTTTCACGTTGGGAGGAAACTACTCAAGATCCTTGGGTGTTGGAAACTATAGCTGGTTACAGGATAGATTTTGTCAATACACCAGTTCAGGAGAGAGTACCGAAAATCTTAAGATTCACAAGAGAGATGGAATTGCTTGTGACAGAGGAGGTGTTAGCATTGGAGGAGAAAGTGGCAATAGAGCCAGCAAGAGAAGTTCAAGGCTGTTTCATAAGCAATTTGTTTTTGGTAGAGAAATAAGAAAAAAGGTATGAGACCGGTAATAAATTTGAGGGAGCTAAACGATTGGGTTGGTTACAATCATTTCAAGATGGAAGGGATGCACATGTTGAGAGACTTGTTGAGGAAAGGAGATTGGATGACGAGGTTAGATTTAAAGGATGCTTATCTAACAATTCCGATGTGTCAGGAGCAAAGAGACCTTTTTCAATTCAGGTGGAAAGGGAGAAGATGGAGATTCAAGAGTCTTCCGTTCGGGCTAACATCGGCTCCATGGTGCTTTACCAAGGTGATGAGACCTGTGGTAGCCTGGTTGAGATCAAGAGGGATTCGTCTGATTGTGTATCTGGACGATATTCTGATTATGGCAGAGGAGAGGATTCTGGCGAAGGAACAAACAGAATTTGCGGTGAAAGTCATAGAGGACCTGGGTTTTGTAGTGAACAAGGAGAAGTCTTGTGTGGTTCCACAACAGGAAATGAAATTTTTAGGTTTTCAGATACTGACATTGGAATGTGTATTGACGTTGCCGATGGAGAAGGTAAGGAGAATCAGGAAGGAAGTGAGGAGAGTCAGGAATGCGGAGTGGATAACTCTGAGACAATTGGCTCGTTTGCTGGGTCTTTTGTCATCATCGATTCAGGCAATTTTCCCAGCACCTCTTCATTATCGTGCTTTACAGAGATTGAAGGCATATCATTTAAGGAAGGATGTGAGATATTCACAGAAAGTGAGAATGAATCAGGAAACTCAGGAAGAGTTGGATTGGTGGATGATGAGTTTGGATGCTTGGAACGGAAGGGCAATTTTTGGAGAAATGCCAGAAATAGAGATAGAGTCGGATGCGAGCATGCACGGATGGGGTGCAAGGTGTGGAATGATTGCAACGGGGGGACAATGGTCGAAGAAAGAGGGAAAGATGCACATAAATTGTTTGGAACTCCTGGCGGGATCCTTTGCGATAAAGAGTTTTGTGAAGGATCGAGTGAAGTGTTGTGTACTTTTGAAAATGGACAATTTGTCAGCAGTTCGGTATGTGAACAAGATGGGAGGTGCTCGGTCAAGAGGGTTGGCGGAGCTAGCCAAGGAGTTTTGGGAGTTTTGCTTGGAAAGGGAGATAAAGGTTCAAGCTCAGTATATACCAGGGCTGAACAACGTAGAAGCAGATTGGTATTCAAGATACCTGAGGGATGTAAGCAATTGGAGATTGAAGAGAGAAGTTTTTCTGAGTTTGGAGAGGTTGTGGGGTCCGTTGAATGTGGATCTTTTTGCAGACAGGTTGAATGCTCAGTTGAAAGATTTCTACAGTTGGAGTCCGGATCCAGAGGCGAAAGGGGTAGATCAGTGGCGGATGGTGACATTTGAAAGTGGTGAGCATAACATTATTGTCATGCTACACCGTAGCGAGCGAGCGTAGCGAGCGAGCCCGAACAAACTAAGGAGGGCTTTAGAAAAAAGAGTGGCCAAATGGTGCATTTTCAAGCAAATTTGAGAAAGCAGGAAGGTTAATAAAGCAATTGTGAATGTGCAGTTATTACATTAATAAAGAGATGTCATATAACATAGGTAGCTTATTCAGTATAGACAGCTGCTTATTCAGTATAACCACAGATCTTCATAACAGACTTTGAGATACAATGCATTTCTGAGTACCTCACAGATGTTTTTTATTTAACAAACAACTAAACATCTAAACATCATGTGCATTTTGTGATCTGCATCAGGTACATGTTCTTTGCAGCAGGCACATTAACCTTCTGCACTACCTTTCCATGATTCAAAACTTCCACAGGCAAAACTCTGATCTCTCTCTAGGAAAAACATTAACCATCAGCGTTATCATGACATTTTTATTGTTTCTGTGAATAAAATCAATCTAGCCACTTTGCAAACACTCTGACTTGCTTTATTTCGTTTTTTATTTTTTTTCATAGTTTGAACCTTTTATTCCCAAAGCGCACTGTGAAAACAAAAATGTTGACCTCCCCCTTACTACTACAAGGAGACTGAGGCCTGTTGCTATATAACAGTGTCGTAGAAACAGCTCTCTTTATAAATGAGCTCTTTAAACTAATCACAACCAAAATAAAATTAAATCAACCTCTTACTTCCCACTGACACCACCCTGTTAAGTAACGTTCATACCGGGTTAACTATATCTTCCGATGGGAATACTTCTGAAGTGCCACATATAACCCCGGCTAATGACCTCCTTGAGAAGCTTAGAGTCCACATTCAGGCTTCAAAAGGTCCAAAGGTTCTGAAATGCACTTCCATACATTTAGACATTTTCCTCCCTAATTAATATCCCATCGCCCCAGTCTGCGAGTCAGAGTGCTGTGAGCGCAACCGTGGCAGAGCTGCCGCTGATTGGTGTAACACTGTACAGCAAAGCACAGACTGCTGACCATTCCAGTATACATGAATAGTGCGCAGTATAGTGCAGCGCAGCAAAGCAAGTAAAACACCACAAAGTATAGTGTAGCAAAGCACAGCACAGTCCAGCAAGCCTCAGAACTGTGGAGCAAACATAAGTGCACAACGTTACCGCTCAATACAGTACAGAAAACTATAGCATACAACAGTGCAATACAGTGCAACATAGCACACGACAAAAGCACAAATCCGGACATCCGATTCAATACGGGAAACACCTTGGCACTCGATTAGAGCAGTGAACATCAAAGCAGAATATAACATAACACAACAATACACAGCACATTAAAGTACAGCACTGTACACAATGCAATGCAAAACAGCAGCGCTTAATAGAGCACATCCTTATTGAACCCTTCCACAATATGTAAATGTGTTTAGGCCTAATGCCCCGTATGTTCATGATTGGTGGCATTGGTGTTGCTTTCTCTATATATGTGAATGTGTGGGAACTATGTCTCATGTGCATAGATTATGTGTCTGTGCTGCAGCATATGTATTGGCTATCCCGTTGGTTTTCAGGACTGGCTTGACAGTGTAGCTGTCTGAAAGACCTATTGTTACCAATTCTTTAAAATGCTCAGTGAGTGTACTTTGCCTCTATTCGTAGGAGTGTTACTCTTTCATGTCGTTCTGTTGGCTGTTGTGTGTATCACTCAGACTCCTGTGGACTACCTAACAATGTAATGCGTGACAGATTAATTTACATCTGTACATGAAACTTAATCATCACATAATACATTATTTGCGTTGTATACAGAAAATAGTTATTTTTCTTTTGTTTTTTTCCGCTGTATCATGTTTTTCAAGTTTTGGTCAGGATTCCTCGGTATGTTTTTCCTGTCTGTTTTTCCCTTTGTTCGCCTGTAGCGTTCAAGTTACCTGTGCTTGCATTTTATTTTCCTATTGTTTTCTCAGTATCAATGTTTACATTGCTTTCTCCGTCTGCCTCCTCTGCATTGGTCGTCTCTATCTATGTTTTCAGGTAACAAAGCTGTGCCAAAGGCGATAGGATTAGCTTTAAAGAGCATTGTATCCATATTTTGCACATTAAATTCAGAGCTATTAGCTTTGTCAGTGCTCGATTAATTTATCGTTACCTTCTGCATTAAAGAGAAGTAAACTCAAAATGAATACCCCTTTTTAATAAGAACTACCAGGTACCCCCTTCTAAACCTTCTGACATGTTCAGAAGAAGCAATATATTTTTCACAACTCCGAAGCTTCCCTTGGTAGATGACAGCGAAAGTGTGTATGGTTGCTTTTTTACATTAGGTGAGGGGAATGAAATATCCAATAACTCAATCAAATAAAGCCTGCGTGGTACGGGGCAAATGCCAGTCTCCACAGTTCAGCTGATTTCGTTCAAATTGTACACAATTTGCACAAATTACATTTGAGAAAAACAAGATGATAAATGTGGTAACAATGAGCGCTAATATGAATTCTAACAACTCTTTATAGGTATGGATTCTCCTACGGTGAACGTGCTTTTGAAGTTCCGCCCTCGTCTTGATATTTGTACGAGTATTAACTGCAAACAATGCCTGGTTGAAAGAGGCAGGGGCGACCGTGCAAACTATAGCTCGGCACTTTGTCTGAATCGCATTTCTGAGCCGGCTGGCAGGAGCCTCGTGTCATGTAGTGTCTTCTGCTTATGAAAGCCATGGCAGATGAACAATATGTGACGCAGAGTGTGTGTTCAGCTAGTGTTGCATCTGGACAAACAGCACTAAAACAGTTTCACAGTGTGAAAGATGATGCCTGCAAGTATAACATTTTATTGTAGGAGGGAGCTTACCTTTAAGCCAGCTTGAATGCTTTAGCAGAGCTCTTTAATTCGGCCCAGGAATGTGGTAATTCGGTTTCAAGTGCCCTCTAAGTGCCCCTACCTTCGTGCCCTTCACAAGAGCTGTGTTGGGCAGGGTGCAGTGTCTTTGATGAAATCACTGCCTGGTTATTCGCACCGGGGCTTCTAAACTCCCAAGTGTGTGATTTGGGGACTAAAAGAGGCCTTAATCACCAATTTATGTGTACAGCGGACCAACGTCACAGGTGGTTTGGCGAGAGAAAAGTTAGAATACCGTTACTTTGGGGGCTGAGCTTGACAGGGCCTCCCTCCAAGAGCCTGGGTTTCGGGTCAGGAATGTGAGAACTCTTGACTCCCCAGACTTCGCACGCCGTGTGACCTTGTGCTGTCGTCCTGAGCGAAGTATGGAATTGCGTCGGGTGCCAGCAAAAAATCCAGGTGGCATACGCACATACCCTCCCAAATAACACCAAACATGTGCACTGGGGCAGAAAACTACAAGCAAACCACTGGGAGGATGGGAGGGGGTTGTCATTTTAACAACTAGGCTGGAATAAAAGCGAATCTATTCGCATTTCAAGACTGGTTTGTTTTTTTAATATGTTCCGGTTGCTTGGCTACACTTACGCTGTTGGTATTCTGCTCTGATTTAAAAGTATGCCTCGTGCTGAATATGTATAGTAGGTATGAAAATGTATCAAGGGGGCACATTTGACTGAAGTCATTGTAGGAATAAGGTGACCTAGTGCTCTGAACCTGGACTGTAATATTGAGTGTATGCATGCTGACATGCTGAAGGGTACTGTGCTTCAGGCTTACTTGTTTACCAAGATATTTGAAGTTTCTCATAGAAATCCGTATGCTTTAAAATGTTCCTAATGTACACCCCCTTAGGTCCTGAAAGCCACTTTATACTTTTTTCATTTCAAGAAAATATGAACCATACGGGCATATTCTGTAGTCTGTGACAAAAAAGCAGTGGCGTAGTATGAGTCCCAGGGGCCCTAATGGAGGCACAGTAAATGGGCCCTTCTATGCCACCATCGGGTAGGAAGAGACAGCAGCAATCAGCGAGAAGTGGGACCTTCAAACCCCTGGGCCCCGGTGCCACTGCACCTGATTTTCCAATGAGAGCTGCGCCCTTGACTTGCGTGTGTTTCCATCACGATGTCACACAAATCATGATCGATATTTGTTGTCCCTGAAGTGCTGGAAGCGTGCGCCGGAAATCGGATTGGCCAGCTCAGAATATGCACATTGAGGTACACTTACTTCGAGCCGAGGCTGCCTTTGTGAACCGAAGCTTGGCCACCCCTGACCTTTTTGTTTTTTACTACACTTTTGCACCCCGCAGTTCAACTCGGCAAAACCTGGACCTTGCACACTTGCATGTGTTTACTGGTTGTACTGCAGGCGCCACGTGCCAGCCTGCTTCAGGATGTTAAAGTTGAAAGTGTCACACAGGAAGGACGCGTGATTAGGGAAAGAGGGTCGCATAAGCATAATATTAATACACACACAGTTGCTAAAGTCCAAGTTAGTTCATAGTATCGGATTGTACTCTAGTGTTTTTAATAACCTACCCAATAACCAGAAAGTACAAATCAAGGATGCATTCCTCCAGGGGTGAACCAGCCCTCATAAACCATGGCACCAGACCCACACAACCTCAACAAGTGAAGATCATCCGTCCAAGGCTCAGTTGTGGCCGGCATGACTCGGGGGTACGCGCGGGGAGGGGGAGGGAGTATTTAATGAAATCAAATAAAAACAAACTTACTAGGATAAGGCATCTCCTGCGCCGGTCCCGCGTCGCATCACGTCTCCGAGTCCTCTCCTGACAAGTGGCAAATCAGAAGACTGGATGCGACTGGGGGCAGCTACTCGGCGATATCCTGCCATTTTACAGGGCATGGGGCAACTCTACGTCACCGGCCGAGCAGGATCGTATCTACAGACTCCTGCACTACACTAGGCATGCGCAGCATACCCAATGTAATGTCAGTGGAGTGGGGTGGGGTGCAGAAATAAAAAGCGCTCTGCTCGCAGATGCGCAGAAGGAGTCCACTTCTGGACTCCTGCTGCTCTGCCTGCGTGTGTGCGCTGTACGTTCATTGTTGAATGACTCATGCGCAATTGAGGCTGTGAAGCAGCTGCCAGCACAGGCCAGAAATGTAAACAGACGAATTGCGTCTGCCGTTTGCTTACATTTCTTTCTCCGTGAGCAGTTTTTCTTGTTGATTTGCCAACTGGGGCGCTGCCCCGACGCCCCTATGGACCAGCCGCCACTGGGGTAGATGCATTTCTACAGATATGGAAGGAGGGAAGGAATTATGCGTTTCCTCCGTTTTCAATGATCCAGAGAGTCCTGAACAAGGTCAGGAGGGAGCAAGCGGAGTTAATACTGATAACCCCCTTTTGGAGAGCTCAGGTGTGGTTTCCGGACATAATGAATCTTCTGGTGGAGGATCCAGTAGTCTTGCCAAATATAAGGGAAATTCTACAAGATGTTCAAGGGAACGTTCACGAAATGGTGGTGTCAGGGCAGTTGCGGTTAATAGCTTGGTTGATTTCAGGAGAGTATGGCAGATGCATGGATTATCAAAGAGAGCGGAGGATCTTGTGTCTAAATCCTGGTCAAGAGGTACTTCAAGGTCATATGGTTCAGCATGGAGAAAATGGAATGATTGGTGTATTAAGAGGGGTTTGGATCCCATATCGGCACCTGTGGTAGAGGTTGCAGATTATTTGTCAGAGCAATTTGAAGAGGGGGATAGAATGTTGTGTGTGGTAAGTTGTTTAAAGGAGTATGAAAAAAGAACCTTGGGTTTGAGATCAGGAAATTGTACACAATTACTAATTTCATATGTAAGACCATATAAGGCTGTTTCAACACCCACTTTAGCAAGGTGGATAAGGGGAGTAATGATTAAGGCCGGTGTGGATATTAGTGTTTTTGGAGCTCATTCGGTTAGAGGAGCTATGGCAAGTAAGGCCTTCATGAGAGGGTTTAGTTTGAATGATATTATGAGATCGGCTGATTGGTCTAATGATAATACTTTTAGAAAGTTTTACTTTAAGCCTGTGGAAAATGTGTTGGATTCGGTTTTATAAGAACTTTGAACATGCAGATTATTGGCCTCCGGGCCTTGCCATAAAATGCAGATTTTCCACAGTTTTAATGTATAGAAAATCATGATTTTATTAAAGGCACGGAGGCTAATATTATCCCTCCGCTGTGCCCTCCCATGATTGTTAATAAATTTGTTTGTTTTATAGGTTGACAAAGAAGAAGAGATTTGGCATTGAGGACGGAAGAATTTGGAAAAAGAAGGAGTATGTTTACAAAGGACTTGGTTTTTCGCAGCTACAAAGAGGAAGATGGCTGCCTGTTCGGGGATATAAGCATGTTCAGTGTTCTAGAGTGTTTATTCGTATTCTAATTCCATGTGATGTTGCTGCTGTTTGAGTAGTAATAAAGCAACTATGCATAATATTAGCCTCCGTGCCTTTAATAAAATCATGATTTTCTATACATTAAAACTGTGGAAAATCTGCATTTAACTCGAACTAGAGCAACCCTTCCCGTGCCCCATTTCAATTAGCGTCCTATGCGCCTCCTCGTCTCGAACTGTAAGTACATGGTGCCAGGTCTACATCTGGTGCTATCTGATTGTGGTTTTACTGGCACTACCTCTACTCTGCACTTTGGGTGTTTACGCGTCTCTTCTAATTCACATTGTGTAGTCGTGATGGGTGTCAATATGTCATCCTTGTCATCGGTTACCGCTCTCCAGGATTCTCCGAGTCATGGACAGCTCCACAGCGTGTGTATCAGGTCCGCGTCTATGGTATAGCATCATGGGCGGTTGAAAACTTTATTAATTTAAGCCGGGGTAAGATATGCTTTTTGTGTTATGTAGTATTGTATTAATTGACAGCGTATGTTCCATGGTACACTAATAGGACCTTCTAATACAGTGGTCCACTCAGCATCTGTGAAGGGACGGCAAAGATCCCTCCAGCTCTGCCGCGAGGATGATAGTGCTGCTGCTGTTTGGCGCCTGAGGGATGCGGCAAACTATTTTGTGAGGTGGCGGCCTTGCCCTATGACATGCAGGTATTGTATCGTTAAGTGTATTGGGGGTTCCTGGGTACAGTTTCGCGCCTCGTGTTATGTATAGGCACCGGCGGTAGCAATGGTATGCTGTGTGGAGCAGCAGCGGGGTTGGCGCCTTCTCCTTGTTGCATGGGTGAAACAGAGTGAGGAGGGCTCGAAAGGACCAGGGCGGGAAGATGGCTGCTGTGTCAGGGAGTGACAGCCACCTGGCCACCCATTGCAGTTGCGCAGCAAGATAATACTCTTCTAGATTGGGTAGTGCCAGTCCTCCTTGATTTGTCGATAGGTAGAGTTTCCGAAGAGCCCCTCAGTGTCGGGAGCCTCGTGAGCCCACATGGGAGTATTTCAAACAGTTATGAAAAATCATAAGTATTTGACATCATGACTTTTGAACCTGGCCCTATGGCCATAAACCTTTCAAATTCATCTCGTTCTCTATTTGCGGGCAATTGATGGTGAGGGTGCATCACTGTCATACAGCTTCTGGAGTCCATAACTTTGCCATAAGAGTGCGGTCTTCATTGGATTCAGCAAAAATAAAGAAAATAAAAAATATTAGTTCTTGCTGAATGCATCCACAAGTGATGATATATATATATCACTTTCACCACCGTATCCTTGGACTTCCCTTTCGCAGGAAAGAACGGCGAGCAAACCCAAATTCAGTGCTCAGTCAGTGTCTTTATTAAAAGCCTTCAATCCACCATGACCACCATGACCACCATGACGCGTTACGGCCTACCACGGCCTTGATCACATGACGCGCTATCGGAGTCTCATTACCAGTGCTTAGTGCCTGCACACGTGCTTTCTACTTCCTAATGGACAGAGAAGAAATTCGTATCTTGACCATTTGTATGAATGCAAATCAGCAATACAATAATAGATCAAATCGTAAAATCATCTCATCACAATAAATATTTAAAAGAAACAATTCTATGTAAAATATATAAAAATGTTAAAATATTCAATTAGAAAATGACACATGACATTAATATGGAGGTTCTTACCTATGATCTGATAATATCTGTATAATACAGCGTGGGTCCCCACCTGCCTATTCCCATGTACTTCATATATATATATATGTATATATTTTTTAACAGCCTTTATATTGGTTTATTCTGAGTAGGCAGTATCTTCTTGTGGGCCCACATCATCCTGGAGAAGAGTGAAAGGAACCGCCAATCTCTCATCACGGTGTTCTGCTTATCCCCCTGGGCACAGACTGCCGCCCTTACCCCAGCGGTGCCCCAGGACCCATGGAGGCCAAGAAGTGACCATGAACCTCCCAATGCCGTGTTATGCTCCACTAAAACATCAGCCCTCTAGCGCTCTTTGCACTTGTTTTTCTCCTCATGGTCATTGTCTTCCAAATGGATGCAAGAATTCCCATAGGTTAATGTAGGCTAGAGTCCATCCCCACTATTCAAACAATCCGCAATTACTGGATCTGGGTGTTCTTTTCCGCGTGTGAGCACTGCCTGCTGGATGTCCCGGCTCCTCTCTTATTCCTGGTGGTGGCTGTTGGAGGGATAAGGGCTTTTTCTCCCCCCTTCCTCTTGCTTTTTCCTCTCTCAGGCCCACTGGCCTCCTCCCCAGTTCCCAGATCATCGCAAAACCCCTCAACGTTGGCTGCGTCCACAGTGTGGATCGTGTCAGTATCTATTGCTCCTGTCTGCTCCAGAGATTCAGGTTCATAGGGGCATATTATCAAGGGCAATATCGCCATATTTGCGGCCCTTTTTGCCGAAAAAGCAGCGATATTTTAATCGCTCAATTAACAAGCCTGCGCTAACAGGTGTTAGCGCAGGATTACAGGCGTTAGCTGTTGTTTCTTTTCCACTTTACATGTCAGCGATATATATCGCTAATGACATGCAAAGTAGGCGTTCCTGACTAACACGTCATGGAAACACTCGCAGACACAACTTCGCTCTATTATCAACGCGGCCCCAGAACCATGAAGCGATTAAAAAAGCTGTGCTAACCGCGGTTATCGCAGGTACTTAACGTCTGCAAAAATCCTGACTTGCCTATCTGTATCATGGGAGGTGGATTGTACGGCTAAGTCCACATCTCCCTATCAATAAGGATTCCCCTATCGCTGCAGGTTTATCGCTGGATTCCCAGCGATAATCCTGCATTTCGCCTCTATCCCCGGATTTTTAATCGCCTTGGAGAAATGCTTTGATAATAACGCGATATCTCAGCGATTAATTCCAGCGATAGTCGGCGTTGGCCAAAATCGCGCAAAGCGGGAAATGCAATATTTATCGCGTTTCCTTGATAATATGCCCCATAGTGTCTCTACCTTCCTTGATGCTGTCCATTCTTGTCTCTTCTCTGCGCTCGGAGCAACCACAAAAGGAAGTGTTCATGTGAGGGAGGATTCCAGATGGCTGACTACCCAGCAGGCTGTGGGGCTTTTCCATCAGTGCCTGACCCTTGCGTTCCCATATTTTACTGATGCTGTTTTGCATCTTAAGGTAGAACCTTCTTCTTAAATCGAAATCCTAGTTGTTAAAAGCCGATGCTTCGCTGTGGCACATCACTTATCTGGCAGGTTCTGGTACTGCAAAGGTTGTTGGATTTGATTCCATAAGGTTGTGTTTGTCAAGACCACAGACTTGTAAAGTTAAATGCTGCAGAGGCAACTAGGCAACCTCTTGGTCACTTCTGAGATACAGAAATAGAGTAAATAGAAAGATTCAAAAGGCAAATGTATCGTGTTCATACAAAAAAAACCATTTAACACCAAAAAGGTGGTAAAAAAACACAATGGATAACGGGCTCTGGCAAACCAATAGTTCTCACCTTTTGGGTCCAATTGGATTTGCCAATGGTTTTATCATTCCTAATGCTGTGCCGCATGACGAAATAATAACACAAAAACAAAAAAAACTTTTGACACTGCCTGCTACATCATTCTATATGCACATGCACCACGCATGAATGCACACCCACAAAATGGCGCATTAAATAAAACATTCCTTTTTTCTTTTCTGAAAGCAGGTGGTGGGAAACAAGATGGGTGGTCTCTGGTGGAGGCTAGGTTTTTAAAGTGGGTGGAGGAAACAACACAAGGTGGAAGCAAGATGGAGACACGTGTGTGGGACCAAAGCGATGTGGATGAGGGGTGGAAGCAAAACGATGTCTTGAGTGGGGGGGCGGAGAGATGGGTGAACTGATTCCTTAGGTGAAGGGGGAAGATAGAGAGATACGCATCAAGCTGGCTTTGGTGGGTCTTGTTCTCCAGGAAGGATGCTGAACCAAACCACTGACTCTGATGCTGACATGCTCACGAGGTTGGTAGTGGAGCAATCAGCAGCCAATGGCGTAGAGGATGGTGGGGGTAAGTACTGCGAGTAGAGCACAGTTGAAAAGATGTCTTCAGTTCTTCTTGAATGCTCAGGGGGCAGTTTCATTTCATCATCATGACCAGACCTCTGAAACAAACAGAGAAGGTTGGAGGTTGAAAGCCAGGCTTCCATGATGAAGGTAAAATCACGTGATCTATGACCCACAATACACCACAGGAAGTGACTTCACCTAACCTTTGACTCAATGGCATCGTCCTTCACAATGGGTTAATATGAAGGGGGTCTTGTTCTATATTTTGAATAAACAATGTAGAAAACTGGTCTCTGATTAGCAGTATAAACATTGACGGATGTATTGTGAGCATATGATTGTTGTATACATTGTGGTTTGTGGGTGCAATGTATATATCTAGGAGCTGCACATAACTAAGCAAAATACAGCAGAAAATAGCTAACTGCAAACATTTGAATCGAAAGGATGGTTACTACAGATCAGAAAAAGTCCTGATCTAATGCAAGATTTTGAAGATGAGGAGGACAGGTAGAGTTTGGCGGGCAGAAGATTCAGAAAGCAGGAACCGAGCCGGTAAATCGGAATGAGACGATGGATGGGGGTGGGACCTGCTTCAATATTTCAACCTCACCGCAGACCAGGTTTGTTAGACCTGTCAGCCCTTTGGGTGGTCCCTCCTCATCATTATTTATTTTGTCCCACTTCTGCCTCAATCCCTGTTATAATTTTTCCTTTTTGGGAACCACCAGACTTGTTAGTGTTGATGCAGGGTCAGGGAGCCATTTTCCCTACCCCTGGAACTTCTGTCTGAGGGCCTGAGACACAAAATGGTGGCCACCCATTGTCACCTGTGACATAACCAGAACTCACTGGAGGTTTCTAGAACCTTCTGGAACATTCTAGAATCCTGGGATAGTGGGAGGCAGTTTTAGAATGTTGGGAGGCAATCTTAAAGAGAGGCAGTTGGCATCTGACTGGAGAGGAGAGAGGACACAGAGATAGAAGGAGGTCGGAGTAAGGCAGCAGGGGTGGAAACCAGTGCTTGGAGTGGGGTCCAGAAACCCACCCTTGATGCTAGTCCCTACTGACCAAGCCCAGCCTAAAGCCCTGTGTGGGACCAAGACCAGAAGAACCATCTTAAGGACCTGAACATTTTGGAACAGGCCTTAAAGAGGAAAAACAGCAAGCTCCTGACCTGTTCAGCGGTGTCCTCCTGGAGTCCTGACGTCGAGAAGCCTGGAGACCTGGGGCCTGAGGTAGAGAAGCGGCGCTGATAGAAAGCAGACGTCGTACCCGGAGCCGACAGAGGTCGAGAGAGGGCGCCGGCGGAGATCGTGGAGAGGCACCGGAGGTCGAGTAGGAAGTCACCTGAGGTCGTGGTGAGGGCACCGACGGAGGTCGTGGAGAGGCACCGGAGGTCGAGGTGAGGCGTCGACGGGGGAGTGAAGTCCGCCCTCCGGAGTCGTCGGAAACTGAGGTGAAGCGCGCTGGAGGTCGGGAGTGAAGATCACACTCCGGAGACACCAGGAAGCGGGGAGACCGTGTCCCTGCGACGCCGGAAGGCGACATCGAGCCGAGGCCGCCCAGCGACATCGATCCGGAGCCGCCTCATAGCGTCGACACGGCGCCAAGCGGAGCCGATAGTGGCGACATCGAACCGAGGCCGCCCAGCGACATCGATCCGGAGCTGCCTCATGGCGTCGACACGGCGCCGAGCGGAGCCGATAGTCGTGGAAGGGACAGTAAGTGGTAGAGGGGGCGTCTAAGGCCCCGTGGAGCCCTAAAAGACCATTCTAGGGGCTAGAGGGGTGTTAGAACCAGCCTGGGAGTGCCAGGGGTGAACTGAGACTGGTGCAGTGACATCTGTGAGGGGCTGTGTAGTTTGGAGGGCCAGATCATTAGGTTATCCTCATTCTGCCTCAGCTTAAGCCCCAGCCTTGACCAATCTAGGTGGGACACCCCCAGCCACCCAAATGACCACAAGCTGGGTATGGGCAAAGTAAGACCAAGTGACCTCATGAAAGTGATCTGATCTGTAATTGTCATTGATTGCTTTACCTTAATTATTGAAGGTGCTTTATTTATTGTCTTCCACTAATTTATTCTTGCACTGTATTTATTGTCTGACTGTATTTATTTGCCGTCTATATTTATTGCACCTCTATTTATTCTTTGCTTAATGATGACCTGAACCTATTTGTTGAAATTCCGAAGTAGCATTGTTTATTTGACCTGCTCTTTTGAAGGAAAATCCTATTGTATTGTATTTATGATGTGAAGCCTGCAACTAAGAGAAAATAAGATAAAGACATATATATTTTCTTCTTTCTTCCATAATTTTTACGGTGTAGTGTCGTTTTTGGAACGGATGAACGCATGGTTATTGTGAGGGTGTGACGTACGCTTAACACGGTGCCTGACCCCCAACCGCTCGAGCCAAGCTACCATTGTGCTGGGAACCTGGTGACCGCTAACCCGGTTGCCCGGTTTCCAACATAAAATTGGTGTTCAGCGGTGGGATAGAGCTGTGCTTGCGTCTACTCGACAATAACTTTGGGTAGTCCATAGGCCTACACCGGGAGTTTTCTCCAAGCGGACTTCCTAATTTTGAGTTTTGTTTTTTCCAAATTTGCTTCTGGTGGTGGGAGGAGGTATTACAAAAGGTACCCCCCTGCATAGCTTCTGTAAGCAACTGTCTTCTATCCTGAGTGGGCAAAATGGAGTTTGTGTTGGAAGATGTGGAAACTTACACTGTGGCCCAACTCAGAGAGTTTTGTCAGCGAGAGGGGGTGTATTGTCCCCAAGGTGCAAAGAAGGGTGAGCTCCAGACCAGCTTGAGGGCTTGGGGGGAGGCACGACGAGAAAGTAAGGTTGAGAAGGAGGACAGGGATGGAGAGACTGACAGCGAGGGGGCTGGTTTGTACCAACCTGAGGTGGGGAACCTATTAGCGGGGCCCAGAACACTTTCAAGGAAGGGCAGCAGTGTCTCTAGCAACGGCTTATCAGAAGCAGAATTAATTGACCGGAGGGAGAAAAGACAGCTCACATGGGAGTTGGCGAAGCTGGAGAAAGAAAAGGAGGAACAGAGGATGGCTCACGAGTTGAGGCTCAGGGAGATAGATCTCCAGATCCTACGGGTCGGGGCACACACTGTTCCTAATGGTGGCAGCGAAGACAGAGAAATCACCAGGAAACCCAAACCATATCTGCCAAAAGACATAGTAGCCAGCTATAGTGCGGGAGATGACATCGCCAAGTGGCTAGCGGCCTATGAGGTCTCTTTAAGAGCCCATGGGGTTCCAGAGAAATATTGGGGAGGGGGATTGTATAAATACATGCCTCCAGCTGGCAGGGATACATTATTGGCCCTGGAGCAGGATGAGCAGACCCACTACCCCACCATGAAAGTGGCGCTCGTGAGGAAGTTTGGACTAACACCCGAGAAGTACAGACAGAAGTTCCGGGGTACCCACAAACTGGGCACACAGAATTGGGTGGATTTCCTGGACTATGCAAAGAAGGCATTAGAGGGTTGGATACAGGGCAGCGAGGTGAGGGACTATGAGGGGTTGTTTGATTTGATGTTGAAGGAACACCTGCTCGAAAAATATTTCCCCGAACTGCGTCAACACCTGGTGGATAGCAAGCTGACCAATCCCCGGAAGCTTGCTGAGGAGGCGGACATTTGGGCTAGTACCCGGGTGTCCACAAGGGGGACTGGAGGGGACTCTCAAAAGACCGGACAGGGCGCCCCCCAGAAGAAAGAGGGAGGGGAAAAGAAAACGGAGTTCTCTAAAGGCCCCCAAAATAGTTTCCAAGGGAAGGGAACGGGATTCACCCCTAGGGCTAACCCACCCAGAAACCCTAATCCTGGCCAGAGTCAGCAGCCAAGGGTTGTCCATTGCTTCGAGTGCGGTGGTGTCGGACACTATAAGGGAGATGTGAAGTGCCCGAAAAGACCACCCCCTCCCATTGGAGGAAAGGCCCCCGGAGTAGCTAGTGTAGTGCTCGGGGAGGAGATGCCATTAGATAAGGGAAGGGAGTGGGCGGGTGTCACTTTAGTGTCCCTGGGAGAACGGGAGATGGTTCCTAAGATCCAGGTGCCCGCAAATACCACAAAGTATGGGCAGTGGGTCACCATCAACGGCCAAAGAGGGGAGGCTCTGAGAGACACAGGAGCCAGTATGACTATGGTACGTAGCCAACTGGTGTCTCCAGAGCAGGTGATTCCCACTGTACTCCACCCTGCCACTATCCGGTGGCCGAGGTTCCATTTGAATGGGAAGGGGTTGCAGGGTTGCTTCGAGTTGCCGTAAGCCCTGCCGTGCCAGTCGATTGTCTGCTGGGGAATGACATGGAGCATAATGCTTGGAAGGAGGTGGAATACCGGACTCATGCGGAGATGCTGGGTACACCTGACTGGGCCTGTGTCAGCACAGGGTCTGCGACTACCCGGAGGGGGAGTTCGTTTAGGCGGGAGCCTGGAACAAAGGCACAGCCGGCTGCCGACCAAGGGAAGAACTGAGGGCAGGAGGAGCCTGCCTCGGCATCCGCGCCCCGTGTGACGGATAGGCCACCGGAGGTGGTGGTCCAGGAGTCCGCGGAGGGGGATGTTACTGAACTGGAGAACCTACCCATCCCGGCCGAGTGGCACGTGGAGGGAGGGCCGACCAGGGAGGAATTCTGCAAGGGCCAGAGGGAGTGTCCTACCCTTGAGGGACTGAGGCGACAGGCCGAAGCCCAGGCAGCAGGGAACGTTGAGGGGAACTACAACATTTACTGGGAGGATGGCCTCCTCTACAGTGAACCCAAGGCACCCATGCACGGATCGTCACGGCCTTGGTTGTCCCTCAACGTTATCGAGCCTTTCTCCTGGAATTGGCTCATGAGATCCCCTTGGCAGGACACCTGGGGCAAGACAAGACCTTTGCCCGGCTTGTCTCACACTTTTATTGGCCTCAAATGAAAGTGTCGTCCGACACCTACTGCCGGACGTGTGTCTCTTGTCAAGCCAGTGGGAAAACAGGGGTGAAGCTGAAAGCTCCCCTGGAACCACTTCCTGTCGTTAGCACCCCCTTTGAAAGGGTGGGCATTGACATTGTGGGTCCGTTAGATCCGCCTACCACAGCTGGTCACAGGTTTATCCTGGTCCTGGTGGATCATGCCACACGGTACCCAGAGGCTATACCTCTGAGGACCATTACTGCACCTGTTGTGGCTAGGGCCCTGATGGGAATCTTTACCCGAGTGGGTTTTCCCAAGGAAGTTGTGTCTGACAGGGGGACCAACTTCATGTCAGCATACATGCGGGCCATGTGGAAGGAGTGTGGAGTGACCTACCGGTTCACCACTCCTTACCATCCCCAGACCAATGGTCTGTTGGAGAGGTTCAATAAAACCTTGAAAGGCATGATCAGAAGTCTGCCTGAAAGCCTGCGGAGGAAATGGGACGTCCTCCTACCCTGTCTATTGTTTTCTTACAGGGAAGTGCCACAGAAGGGAGTGGGCTTCAGCCCCTTCGAGCTTTTGTATGGGCACCCTGTGCGTGGACCTCTCGGCCTGGTGAGAGACGGATGGGAAAGAACTCCCAGAAAGCTTCCCCAGGATGTGGTGAGCTACATGCTGGCCTTCTGGAGCCAAATGGCTAAGTTGTGGAAGCAAGCTTCTGACAACTTGGAAGCCAGCCAAGCAGTGATGAAGGCGTGGTACGACCACAATGCTCATCCGGTGGAATTGGAGCCTGGCCAGAAGGTGTGGGTGATCGAACCAGGAGAGCTTAGCGCCCTCCAGGATCGCTGGTCAGGACCCTTTGAGGTGTTGGAGAAGAAGGGTAAGGCTACCTATTTGGTGGATCTTAAGACCCCTCGCCAGCCCCTACGGGTGCTGCATGCCAAACGCCTCAAACCCCACCATGAGAGGCCCGAAGTCATATTGATGATGGTGACTGACGGAGTAGAGGACGTGGAAAGCGAGCCTCTCCCCGACTTATTTGCGTCTCAAGAGAAGGATGGGTTGGTGGAGGGAGTGATTCTCTCCCCATCCCTAACTCCTGAACAGCAGGAGGACTGCCGCCAGGTCCTGGGGCAGTACTCTTCGTTGTTCTCCCTTGTTCCGGGTAGGACTCACCTGTGCGTCCATGACGTGGACACAGGAGACAGCCCACCTGTGAAGTCAAAGATCTACCGGATGACAGACAAGGTGAAGGCAAGCATTCACAGTGAAATCACTAAGATGCTGGAGCTAGGAGTGATTGAACCTTCCAGCAGCCCCTGGTCCAGTCCGGTGGTATTAGTACCAAAAGCTGCACCACCGGGTGCCCAACCGGAACTGAGGTTCTGTGTGGACTACCGGGGACTGAACTCAGTAACCAAGACTGATGCTCATCCGATTCCGAGGGCGGATGAACTGATTGACCGGCTGGGAGCTGCCCAATATCTGAGTACCTTTGACCTTACTTCCGGGTACTGGCAGATCTCTCTGACTGATGGAGCTAAGGAAAGGTCAGCCTTCTCCACGCCCAAGGGCCACTACCAGTTCTGCGTGATGCCCTTTGGGCTCAAGAACGCACCTGCCACGTTTCAGCGTCTGGTGAACCAGATCCTCACTGGAATGGAGAGTTTCTCTGCTGCTTATCTGGACGACATTGCCGTCTTCAGTAACAGCTGGGAGGATCCCTTGCGTCACCTGCAAGCTGTTCTCCAGGCCCTGAAGCAAGCTGGTTTAACGATTAAAGCCAGTAAATGTCAGATCGAGCAGTGGTCGGTAATGTACCTTGGACGCTTGGTGGGTATGGGAGCGGTGAAACCCCTCCAGGCGAAAATCGTGGCCATTATGGCCTTGAAACCCCCCAAGACTCAGACTGAGGTCCGAGCTTTTCTGGGCCTCACCGGATATTACCGCCGCTTCGTGAAGGGGTATGGTACCATTGTGGCCCCCCTCACGGAGCTTACGTCCAAGAAGCAACCTCGACGGGTAGTCTGGACGGAGGCTTGTCAGCAGGCCTTTGTGAAACTGAAGCAAGCCATGTGCGAGGCCCCGGTCTTAAGGGCCCCAGACTTTTCCAAGGAGTTCATTGTCCAGACGGATGCATCGGAACATGGCATTGGGGCAGTGTTATCGCAACTCAATGAAGAGGGTCTGGACCAACCCGTGGTCTTCCTATCCCGGAGACTACTTCCCAGGGAACAGAAGTGGAGTGCAATAGAGCGTGAAGCCTTTGCAGTGGTATGGGCTCTGAAGAAGTTGCGGCCATACCTGTTTGGCTCGCACTTCCTAGTTCAGACCGATCACAGACCCCTTCGGTGGCTGATGCAGATGAAGGGGGAGAATCCCAAGTTGCTAAGGTGGTCTATCTCCCTACAGGGAATGGACTTTCAGGTGGAACATCGGCCTGGAGTGGACCACGCCAATGCAGACGGTCTCTCAAGGTATTTCTGCCTTAGTGATGAGAACTCCCAAGGGGTTGGGTAGCTCTCCCCACTTTCAGCTGGGGGGGACGTGTGTTAGACCTGTCAGCCCTTTGGGTGGTCCCTCCTCATCATTATTTATTTTGTCCCACTTCTGCCTCAAACCCTGTTATAATTTTTCCTTTTTGGGAACCACCAGACTTGTTAGTGTTGATGCAGGGTCAGAGAGCCATTTTCCCTACCCCTGGAACTTCTGTCTGAGGGCCTGAGACACAAAATGGTGGCCACCCATTGTCACCTGTGACATAATCAGAACTCACTGGAGGTTTCTAGAACCTTCTGGAACATTCTAGAATCCTGGGATAGTGGGAGGCAGTTTTAGAATGTTGGGAGGCCATCTTAGAGAGGCAGTTGGCATCTGACTGGAGAGGAGAGAGGACACAGAGATAGAAGGAGGTCGGAGTAAGGCAGCAGGGGTGGAGACCAGTGCTTGGAGTGGGGTCCAGAAACCCACCCTTGATGCTAGTCCCTACTGACCAAGCCCAGCCTAAAGCCCTGTGTGGGACCAAGACCAGAAGAACCATCTTAAGGACCTGAACATTTGGAACAGGCCTTAAAGAGGAAAAACAGCAAGCTCCTGACCTGTTCAGCGGTGTCCTCCTGGAGTCCTGACGTCGAGAAGCCTGGAGACCTGGGGCCTGAGGTAGAGAAGCGGCGCTGATAGAAAGCAGACGTCGTACCCGGAGCCGACAGAGGTCGAGAGAGGGCGCCGGCGGAGGTCGTGGAGAGGCACCGGAGGTCGAGTAGGAAGTCACCTGAGGTCGTGGTGAGGGCGCCGACGGAGGTCGTGGAGAGGCACCGGAGGTCGAGGTGAGGCGTCGACGGGGGAGTGAAGTCCGCCCTCCGGAGTCGTCGGAAACTGAGGTGAAGCGCGCTGGAGGTCGGGAGTGGAGATCGCACTCCGGAGACACCCGGAAGCGGGGAGACCGTGTCCCTGCGACGCCGGAAGGCGACATCGAGCCAAGGCCGCCCAGCGACATCGATCCGGAGCCGCCTCACAGCGTCAACACGGCGCCAAGCGGAGCCGATAGTGGCGACATCGAACCGAGGCCGCCCAGCGACATCGATCCGGAGCTGCCTCACGGCGTCGACACGGCGCCGAGCGGAGCCGATAGTCGTGGAAGGGACAGTAAGTGGTATAGGGGGCGTCTAAGGCCCCGTGGAGCCCTAAAAGACCATTCTAGGGGCTAGAGGGGTGTTAGAACCAGCCTGGGAGTGCCAGGGGTGAACTGAGACTGGTGCAGTGACATCTGTGAGGGGCTGTGTAGTTTGGAGGGCCAGATCATTAGGTTATCCTCATTCTGTCTCAGCTTAAGCCCCAGCCTTGACCAATCTAGGTGGGACACCCCCATGCCACCCAAATGACCACAAGCTGGGTATGGGCAAAGTAAGACCAAGTGACCTCATGAAAGTGATCTGATCTGTAATTGTCATTGATTGCTTTACCTTAATTATTGAAGGTGCTTTATTTATTGTCTTCCACTAATTTATTCTTGCACTGTATTTATTGTCTGACTGTATTTATTTGCCATCTATATTTATTGCACCTCTATTTATTCTTTGCTTAATGATGACCTGAACCTATTTGTTGAAATTCCGAAGTAGCATTGTTTATTTGACCTGCTCTTTTGAAGGAAAATCCTATAGTATTGTATTTATGATGTGAAGCCTGCAACTAAGAGAAAATAAGATAAAGACATATATATTTTCTTCTTTCTTCCATAATTTTTACGGTGTAGTGTCGTTTTTGGAACGGATGAACGCATGGTTATTGTGAGGGTGTGACGTACGCTTAACACGGTGCCTGACCCCCAACCGCTCGAGCCAAGCTACCATTGTGCTGGGAACCTGGTGACCGCTAACCCGGTTGCCCGGTTTCCAACAAGGTTCAATCCGGCTCAGCAGCAGATGCCAGTTCCAATGATGCGATGTCCAGACCTCCCCTCAAGCGGCAGAGATAGCAGTGAAGCTCCAGGGCGCTTCTGTCGACACTGCAGCAGGCTGAGCATAGTGACAAGACTCGAGGTCACCATGAGGAAGAGGTGAGTCAAAGCAAGATGGACGGAGAGAAGAATTGGTCTGATACGAGTCTGCCAGTATGCTATACGGGAGGCAGAGAGGTGCGTGTGTGTGTGTGTGTGCGCGCATGTGCATGTGTGTGCACGCATGTGCATGTGTGTGCACATGCGCGCGTGTGTTTGTGTGTGTGTGATGTTTGTGTGTGTGCGCGTGTGTGTGCATGTGTGTGTGGTCGTGTGTGTGGTGTGTGCGTGCGTGTGCTCGTGCATGGGCATGTGTGCGTGTGTGTGTGTGTCACAAATACTTTACATATTGCTTCTCTTGATAAGCCTGACTGCTCTGCACCACACTACCAGAGGGTGAGCACAGGTCATCTCAGTGGTGTGTCTAGTTTACCCTGACTCGAGTTTTGGGTCTATTTTGTTTCCGTCATTTACAAGCTGAAGAACCCAAGAGTCTGAAATGTTTGACTCCCAGAATCTGTGAAAGCTCTGGATCCTCCCCCGACTCTGCCAGAATAGTCAGGATCCGGAGGCTGCTGGAGGTGCAGGAGGCATAGCTGGCTGCTGGAGGTGCTGGGGGCATAGCTGGCTGCTGGAGGGGCTGGGGCATGCCTGGCTGCTGGAGGTGCTGGAGGCATAGCTGGCTGCTGGAGGTGCTGGGGGCATAGCTGGTTGCTGGAGGTGTTGGGGGAAAAGCTGGCTGCTGGAGGGGCTGGGGGCATAGCTGGTTGCTGGAGGTGCTGGGGGCATACCTGGCTGCTGGAGGTGCCAGAGGCATAGTTGGGTGCTGGAAGTGCTGGAGGCATAGCTGGCTGCCGGAGGTGTTGGGGGAAAAGCTGGCTGCTGGAGGGGCTGGGGGCATAGCTGGTTGCTGGAGGTGCTGGGGGCATACCTGGCTGCTGGAGGTGCCAGAGGCATAGTTGGGTGCTGGAAGTGCTGGGGGCATAGCTGGCTGCCGGAGGTGCTGCGGGCATACCTGCCTGCTGGAGGTGCTGGAGGCATAGCTGGCTGCTGGAGAAGCTGGAGGCATAGCTGGATGCTGGAGGTGCTGGGGGCATAGCTGGCTGCTGGACGTGCTGCGGGCATAGCTGGCTGCTGGAGGAGCTGTGGGCATAGCTGGCTGCTGGTGGCATAGCTGGCTGCTGGAGGGGCTGGGGCATAGCTGGCTGCTGGAGGTGCCGGAGGCATAGCTGTCTGCTGGAGGTGCTGGGGACATAGCAGGCTGCTGCAGGTGCCGGAGGCATAGCTGGCTGCTGGAGGGGCTGGAGGCATAGCAGGCTGCTGCAGGTGCCGGAGGCATAGCTGTCTGCTGGAGGTGCTGGGGACATAGCAGGCTGCTGCAGGTGCCAGAGGCATAGCTGGCTGCTGGAGGTGCCGGAGGCATAGCTGGCTGATGGAGGTGCTTGAGGCATAGCTGGCTGCTGGAGGTGCTGGGGCATAGCTGGCTGCTGGAGGTGCTGGGGGTATAGATGGCTGCTGGAGGTGCTGGGGGCATAGCTGACTGCTGGAGGTGCTAGAGGCATAGCTGGCTGCTGGATGTGCTGGGGGAATAGATGGCTGCTGGAGGTGCTGGGGTCATAGTTGGCTGCTGGAGGTGCCGGGGGCATTGCTGGCTGCTGGAGGTGCTGGGGGCATAGCTGACTGCTGGAGGTGCTGGAGGCATAGCTGGCTGCTGGAGGTGCTTAGGGCATAGCTGGCTGCTAGAGGTGCCGGAGGCATAGCTGGCTGCTGGAGGTGCTGGGGGTATAGCTGGCTGCTGGAGGTGCCGGGGGCATTGCTGGCTGCGGGAGATGCTGGAGGCATAGCTGGCTGCGGGAGGTGCCGTAGGCATAGCTGGCTGCTGGAGGTGCTTGAGGCATAGCTGGCTGCTGGAGGGGCTGGGGCATAGCTGGCTGCTGGAGGTGCCGGAGGCATAGCTGTCTGCTGGAGGTGCTGGGGACATAGCAGGCTGCTGCAGGTGCCGGAGGCATAGCTGGCTGCTGGAGGGGCTGGAGGCATAGCAGGCTGCTGCAGGTGCCGGAGGCATAGCTGTCTGCTGGAGGTGCTGGGCACATAGCAGGCTGCTGCAGGTGCCAGAGGCATAGCTGGCTGCTGGAGGTGCCGGAGGCATAGCTGGCTGATGGAGGTGCTTGAGGCATAGCTGGCTGCTGGAGGTGCTGGGGCATAGCTGGCTGCTGGAGGTGCTGGGGGTATAGATGGCTGCTGGAGGTGCTGGGGGCATAGCTGACTGCTGGAGGTGCTAGAGGCATAGCTGGCTGCTGGATGTGCTGGGGGAATAGATGGCTGCTGGAGGTGCTGGGGTCATAGTTGGCTGCTGGAGGTGCCGGGGGCATTGCTGGCTGCTGGAGGTGCTGGGGGCATAGCTGACTGCTGGAGGTGCTGGAGGCATAGCTGGCTGCTGGAGGTGCTTAGGGCATAGCTGGCTGCTAGAGGTGCCGGAGGCATAGCTGGCTGCTGGAGGTGCTGGGGGTATAGCTGGCTGCTGGAGGTGCCGGGGGCATTGCTGGCTGCGGGAGATGCTGGAGGCATAGCTGGCTGCGGGAGGTGCCGTAGGCATAGCTGGCTGCTGGAGGTGCTTGAGGCATAGCTGGCTGCTGGAGGTGCTGGGGGCATAGCTGACTGCTGGAGATGCTGGAGGCATAGCTGGCTGCTGGAGGTGCTGGGGGCATAGCTGGCTGCTGGAGGTGCTGGGGCATAGCTGGCAGCTGGAGATGGTGGAGGCATATCTGGCTGCTGGAGGTGGCGGAGGCATAGCTGGCTGCTGGAGGTGCTGGAGGTGCCGGAGGCATAGCTGGCTGCAGGAGGTGCTGGAGGCATAGCTGGCTGCTGGAGGTGCAGGAGGCATAGTTGGTTGCTGGAGGTGCCGGAGGCAGAGCTGGCTGCTGTCATGATCTTTCACCAAAGGGGCCTCATCCCCTGCCACATAAGGGCTGAATGGAACCTCTTGAAGAGGACACCTGACAAAGGATCGAAATCCATTCCCTCTCGAAGGTGGGCGCACTGGAGTTAGTCGTCTCCAATCCTTGGTGGGTTCTTTGACTAATTCCTCTAGATGTGAACTCTGCGGAGGAAGCCACAATGCAGAAAAAGGCAACTAAAGGAGGCCTGTCTGCTCCCTAAAAGAGAAGCAAGGTTAACATTCACAATCACATTCAACAATGGGACAGACAATTCTTATCTTATCGGTGGAATCCATATTCCAAAACATATAGAAAACAAGCATTGGCAAAGCCAATAGATCTCTGCAATCAGAGACCTTTAGGGGTTGGCAATGTAAATGCATCTGTGTGCGGCTCTTGGTTGTTTCTAGTGATATACACAAATGCATTAACATAGCCAATGTCTGGGGCTGCTACTGAGCCCAATGGTGTGGTGGGCTTAGTCATAATGAAAGAAAAATGACTGCTTTTAGCCCCCCCCCCACCCCTCTTTTTATGAGGAAACTGATGAATAATATCAGCAGAAGGCGATGGAGAGCTCTTGGGTCAAGGGCTGGCAAGTGTGCAACAGGGATGTACTCAGGGAAAGAAAAATGATAAATCAGAGAAGTAACAAAGAGAGAAATAGAGGAGGGGCAGAGAGAGAGAGAGAGAGAGAGACAGAAAGGAACAAAACGTGTAGAGGTGAGAAAAAGAAAAACAGGGAAGTAAGAAAAAAGAAAAGGCAGAAGAGGGCAGAAGGTAGGAAGGAAACTCTCTGGGCCCTTGGATTGGGTCAACATCAGCACATTAGTGGGACTTTTTTGGATTAGTACCCTTCAGAACTACCTGGAAAATATGTTGGTTGTGGAAACTGTTTTACAACATTCTGCTGTAAAATGTACTGTTTGGCCCTTCAAAAAAATTCTTAGGAGCAAAGCAGCCTTTCGGCACCAACACCAACAGTTGTGTGATAAGAGTGAAAGGTGTTTTATTTTCCTGACTTCTCCCTTCCCTGCTAATATATCTGACTCGCACCTCTCTGTGTCAGAGGGTGGGTAACTATTCCTTTAAAACTTTTATAACAAAATGATGTCAGTTCAGCTTTGAGGCTGTTTAAAAGAAAGGACATCTCTGCAGTGGGGACGTTTGTATCTGCGCATTTATTACAGCTCCAGGGAAACATTATCTGGGCAGTGCCCATCACTTGATTTCGATCATGAGTCATTAAACGAAAAGAATAGTTTCCCGTCCTCGCGTCCAGAGGGGAGATTCACAAATTCACACTCAGATTAGTTTCCCTTTGGGGACCCCAAACAGCAGGTGTCTAAATTCTAATGCGGAAACCTTTGAAGTGACACCTGTACATGGTCACCTCAGAGGGTGTGTTACTCCAGATGTGGTACCCGGGTGACTCAGCCTTGTGTGGGGAGGAAAACAGGTCCTATTGTACAATTAATCACCCAGCACTCGTCCTGTGGGATGTCACCAGAAATCCACCTCACCTCCTCCAGAGAGTTGAGACGGGCCTCTTCATGATACCTGAAGCGTAATGGATGTTTATACCACTTCTGCACCCCTCAAACATTCGATGCACGCGCTGTGCAGGCAAAACCTAAACAGCCCATTAACAATATCGGTGAAACCTAATGCTTTTACAAATGCTTGTTTCACTGGCTTCTCGAGTGGTTATTTGAAAAAATAAATGTAGACATTCTTTTACGAACCTGTGACGACATTGAGCCCTTTCTGTGGAAGTCGTTTAGGAGATGATGTGGCGTAATGGCCAGAGCGGCCGACTTTGATGCTGGGGAACTAAGTTGGAGTCTGGCTGGAGGTTCTGGGCAACTCACTTAATCTCCCCATGCCTACCATAAATGAATGTGTCCGTCTGTACTGCGAATGGTGCTCATTTAAAGCGCTCGGATACCTTCTGGTCGAGTTCACGCGATATAAAACTGCAACAAAAAAAAATAATGCCTGATTACTAAGGGGCAAATTTACAAGCCCCCTGCGCCACCAGTACGTCACTTTTTGTGACGTACTGGTAGCGCTGGGGAGGGTGCTCCATATTTACAAGGGCAGAAAAAGCCACCCTGCGTGACTTTTCCTCTCCTTGTAAATATGGCCCGTTCACACGCAGCACTTTGCGTTGAAGGGGCATTCCATGGGTGTTGCTGTGGGTGTTCCTACGCAACACCCATGGAACAAGACACATCTCCAGATTTACGAGAAATCGTAAATCTGGAGATGCGTGTGAATGCTACGCCACCCTAGAGGTAGCGAATCAAGTCGCAACGAGGAGAAAGGTTTTCATTTCTCCTCGTTTATTCCTCTGTCAATGCGTGTTGCATTCTACAGCACGCATTGAAAGAGGAAAAAGCCTCTAGTGATTGTTTTTGTGCAGGAAGGTGTCCCTTCCTGCACAAAAAGAATCTCCCCACGACGCAGGCATCCTAGCACCATATTGCATGGGTGGGGTGCCTGCGCCGGCGCTTGGCAGCTGTTTGTGCACCAGCGCAGGGGAGAGCACAGGAATGCGACATATTCTTGTAAATATGTTGCATTCCTATGCTCTGAAAGTGCCGCAGCGTGGTGCAGCCAAAGGGCTTGCGGTGCCACAATGCAGCACTTTCTTGTAGATCTGCCCCTAAGTTTTTACTCGGGTTCTAACCCGCAGGTAGCCCTTTCGGTAGGAAGTCTAAATGTGTCAAAACTCGTTACTTTCAGTGCGAAAGTGTAAGAAGCAAACCCACTCATTGGCAAAGAGCCGCCACCAATCAGAAACGTTTTATCTCCGAACAAAGTTTGGAGCATAAATCATTGAGTCCGGACCGGTGAGGAAACCGCATAACTGGGCAATTCGTGAATCCACGACATTCTGCACTAACAAGACTTGCGGACCAGAGAGGAAACTCCCCGCCGTGTGAACTCATTGGACCAACAAAACTTCCAATAGCAAGCCTCCTATCATCCGTACTTCCTGAAACGCCTGCGATGTTGACCAAAGATTGGACAAGCCCCTTACGCTGCCGGTGCGTCACGGGACAAAAATACCATTGGTGTGAGCTCAGCTTCCTGTGACTCTGGGTAAATCACTTGTTCCCCCCTTCCCCACCTGCCTACCAAAAAGGACGGTGTCCTTCTGTGACGTAACAGGTGCCTGTGTAAAGCGCTCTGATGCCTTCGGGTCGAGTTCGCGCTATATAAAACTGCAAAAAAAATGAAGGAACCGTTCATAGCCAGAAAGTAAACTGCCAAACTCTTCTGCTCATTGGACCAGGGCAACGTCCAATGTCTGTCCTCGATATCTTTCATCTCACATTGAACACAGCCATGGAGAGGACCGGAGAGGAGACCGATGCACACTCGTTCTCATTGGTTGGCTGTCCTCTAGTCATTATTCATGGATTCACTGTAATGTTCGCAGGGATCAAGCACTGGGGCGATAACTTCCGGTATTATTTCTTCCGGAGCGAACGTTACGTTTCCAACTCCCTGTCAGTCACAAGAAATGAGCTCTCCCATTCGCTGACCCTGCAGACCCGGAAGCGATGCAGAATCACACACGGATATTCTGAAGATGACCTGCGGGTGGCAGGTAAAGTGTGGAGTTTGAGACTGGATCTGGCAGGATGCCGACGCTTTTCAGTTTTAGCCAAATATTTGTTATCCCACGATGGGATTTCTTATTGTCAACAAAGGTAACACTTAAAAATAATAATTGAAGGACAGTCTAGTTTTATGGGACATAATATATGAAACTACTGGAATTGTTTATGTGTACGTGCTCAGTAACTCTTTGGGAATCTGTTTTCGTAGGAGAGCGGTGGTTTTTGTAGGCTATTGTTCCTTCTCCGACTCAAAGAATGCAGCTCCCTATCATTCGTTGGTTCTTTTCTGCACCTTTGCAGACTAGACTGAAGGAATTAACAAGCATTGGCATAGCCAATAGGTCTCGCCTTTGGGACCTTATAAGTGTTTAGCCATGCAACAGTTGATGTTGTTGCACCAAGGATATTGTGCTGGATAACTAAACACTTATAAGGTCCCAAATGCGAGACCTATTGGCTATGTCAATGCTTTTTTTTACTTCATACAAACATTTGGCCTACGTGTTAGTCCATTTGTCTCAAATTCTGTTTTGTACTTCCTGGTAGCCTGGTATTGGAAGTTCTGCTTTCCCCACCCATATGCAGATATTCTGCACTGAAAAGCCAACAAAAAGAATGAGGGAAATATGTGCCTCTGAGACTGGCCAATCTTGAGGTCCTATACTTGAACCAATTAGTTGGACTTTTAACCAAGCACACTTTGCATGCGTGGGCATCTATCTGCTAATTGCAAGGTAACTAACAAAAAAAAATCAAATCTTATAATGCAAGTCTTCTGACTAAGAACCAACACTGACTGGCGTCTCATAGGTGACATGGTCTATGAGCATTGTGTTTGTTCGGTTTTGTAATGCTGATGGAAATCGTATGTTGCATATACATGAAAGTGGTTTATAAACTGACACTTTAAAAATCATCACAAGCTCTTACACAGACATGACCCGCAAAAATAATTTTAGTGTGGGTAAAAGTATCGCATTAGTGGTACCTAAACACATGAGTGAAGTAAGTTATTCACTACTGTGTAAACAAACACTACCAACATGCAGAAAACAACAAAACGTCAAAGAAATGATAGTATAAAAACGTTGTAAAAGTAGTTCACTGTGGCGCCTCATTTTGGCATTCTACAACATTTACCTATTCCGTACTTCTCCAGACTCCCTTACACAGCTTGAAGGTCAACATGGGTTGTATTAAGCAAAGTAAAAGAGCAGAAAGAGTTGGCTGCATTTTCATGGTTTCTTAAAAACAGACCTGTGGACATTGAGTTTAGTTCTTTATAAACATTACCTGCTTTGAAACAAGCTGTGGGCCGCTGAACTAGTACAAGGTTTATGCCTGTTACGCAAGTGTGGTTCATTTATTATGATCAATAGAGACACAGAAGGCCTTGTTTCTCCCCAGCTGAAGAAAAACACACCTTTCCTACAAATATGGCATAGCTCTTCTGGCATTTGGGTGCAGACAGGAAACCTCGAAAGGAGAGAGTGGGAGTGAGAGAGCGGAAGGGTGAAGGGGCGGGTGAGGAGCCAGTGAAGGGAGATAGATTGGAGAGGTAAAAAACAGTGACAAATGAAATAAAAAGACTGGAAAGATAGATGAGAAACTGTAGAGAGGCATATTAAAGTACGCTACAGCGCGTTTTTAAAATACCATGGATGCTGCACAACCCATGAGCGATAAGGTGAAGGCAGATGGGACAATAATGCAGTCCCGTGATGCTGAAATGCACACTGACAGCATGTAGGGCCCTGATACAATGGGGGAGTTGGCTCTTCAGCTATTCTAGGTGGTAATGCTCACGTGGGGGAGGAGGAAAAAGTGTCGCATTTCGTCAACTTTCTGCTGCTTTTTGCAGGGGTTGTCGCACGGTTTTTCCTCCTACTAAAATTAAGTGGAGTGTACTGGGGTGAACAGCATTTCGTGAGAATTACAAAATATCTTGCTCGGTGCTTTGGGCATGCGCTGGTCGGTGTGTAGGTGCGGTGCTGGGTTTCTGCAGAGGAGTGATGCGCTGCTGAATTGAGTGGTGGGGGAGAGAGTTGGGATTGGGAGGGCTGGGGGAGCAGTAGCCTCGCACGCCTCTCAGGTCAGCTGCCCAAGCAATTAAAAAAAAAAATCTAGAATCCCACATGTTAAAATCAAACTTGGCAAGTGCATGCACTGCCTAAGCTCACTTGGGACGAACAGCATTTCGTGAGAATTACAAAATATCTTGCTCGGGTATTTGTAAAACGGAGGCCCGCTCCAGGGGCACTTATTGTAATGCGGCCCCTGGTCCTTACTCCGCTGGCACGAGCCGGTATATCTCTAGTTTTTATTCACTGTTTCCCGTTACTCGCAGCTTGAGGAGGCTGCGAAGCTTTGAACCTGAGCCCAATACCAGGCTGCCAGTGCTGCCCTGAAGGCGATGTATTCTAAGGTTGTCACAAGTAAAGCTCGTTGGCTGTACAGTCACTGCGAGGGGGCATCCCATCATGGGCAGTTATTCATTGCTGAGCACTTTGTTTTCTGAGGCTGTACATTGAATTTTTGCTGCGGTGTGGGGTGACAGCTTTGAGCAACACCCATCTATCTGATGCCCAAGTGACCCCACCAGTGCTCGGGACTCACATGAATCATTCCAAGCAGAGCCTTTGCTGTCTCCTGCCCTGTGCACTGGGCGCCACGTTGTTTATGGAGCGAGCAGTGTGACAGGCTGTGAAAGACTGTTTCTTCGATGTACTTGAGCGTGCGTGTGAGCCCTGCGCATTGATGGTGGCCTGGCCCCTGTCAGAAGAGCTACATACCCGCGGTACCTCTGCACGCCGGGGGCTGGTTTAAGATCTCTGTGCAGGCATGCGCCTGTTCCTGGCAGAGAGAGCGTCAGGGATCAGGCAAGAAATGGCGCAGGACGGCTGAATACCAAAGACAACAAGCATTGGCCGCGCGGCAGTAAAAGTAATGCCGCGCGGCCGTAAAAGCGAAAGTCATTGCGATCGCTCTAAAAGCCAAAGTGATCGCGATGACGCACTAAAGCACGAGTTTTCAAAGTGCTGCTGAAGGCTAGCCGTTCGCGTGTGAACGCAAGCGCTAGGCCAGCCAGCAGCACTTTGAAAACTCACCTCCAAAATGTCTCTCCGAGCCAGCGCATGTGCTGGGCTCAGCGAGACCTAAAAACGTGCCTGCAAAGTGTATGCAAAAGCGAGCCGCTCCAGTGATTGAATCCGATTTGCATGAGCACGGATTCCATGGAGTTTCTGCTTTTGTACCGTACGAACACATTGATGAACTGATTTGGAGTATTGTTTTTCAGTCCGTTGAATTCAAATCTGAAAAGACGCCCCGTGCTTCATTTGAGCGAGTGAAAAAACAAAATCCTGTGCATGTTTACATGCACCAACTGTTCTGCAATCCTCGAAACCTTGCAAAGAAAATGATGCAATTTCATTTTTTTTCAATGCATGATTCTCTAAGCCTAAAAAAACAACTCTGTTGGTACTACCGCTGCAGAACAAACTGTTGCAAACAGCATACATTGCAACATTTTAGAAGAGGAAGGTGGTAGAACTTGTATTGCAGTCTGCATAGGGTCATTGGCATGTATGGGACTTGCAAGTGTGCTGCTGCCGGATTGGATGTGAGAAATGCAAATATATGTTTTTTCCTTACCTGTCAAGACCACCGAGAAAGCGCTATGGCAGGCAGAGAGAGCGTGACAAGAATGTGGTGCACTTGCCTGCAAGAGCATGTTACTGTCCGTGTATAATCTGAGTTTTTCAAGACCAGTGCCTGCCGTCAGAAGCTCGCAGAGGAATCGGGTTTTTGCATGCAGGAATCGGGAGGCGGGAGACTAGACTTAAAATTGTTAGTCTCCCACCTGATTTGAGAGGGTTGGCATGAATGAAACCAATCAAGTTCTTCTGAAGCCATGCAGCATATGTAGTACTGTAACCAGAGGAGGTAACTCTGTGGGGGCCACAAGACCTCTTTGTAAATTAATTGAGGCCATTGAGGTATCTGCCAGGATCATTTATCCACAACCTAGGCGCTACCATTATAAACCTCTGATGAAGGAACTTTACTGGCTTCTAGTGGAGCAGCAATCCATGTTCAAAATAGGTTGTATCATTAGGTCTCGCCTAGGCAGCATGCATGTGCTGTCTCTCCGAGACGTCAAGTAATCTGTATCGGGGTGAAACTCCCGGGTAATTTCTCCTGCCGCTTGCCATTTGTTAACTGTGGCATTGCTCTTCTTAGCAGGCTTATGGTTGGCTGTGGATGCAATAAGTCACTTCAGTTTTTTCCAGAAGCAGCACCGCCTAACCACAGTTTTTGTCTGCTTTTGTGTTTTAATTGTGTCCGAGGGGAACTTTTATTTAGGATTTTTGCAGCCCAGCATGCTCACTTACATGCTTTGATGTGTATAGCGCGAGCACGGCGCCCGCTTCCATTTAAGTTGATTGGCTTTTGGTTTCACATCTGTTTAGTAGCACAGGCACGCTTTCATGTCAGTTTAGTGCTTGTTTTTCTTGTAAGTAGTTTTGTTGTACTTAAGAATCTTAACTTATGTGTGACCGACTGCTCTTAATATAAGTTACGAGATTTTGAGCTATTGACATTTTGCTCCTACAAATGTACAGTCAGAGCTCCATAACAAGACGAGCTCCAGAGGGAAAAGCAACAATGCCTAGCTGAGAATGATTTCCTGTTTGTTTTCTCCCCAACTCAGTCTTTCCATGGTGTTGTTTTGAGGTGCCGACTGCTTCCAGCACTCACTGGGACCATCACACAAATTAAAGCCCTACTCACAAGCGTTTGCCACGCCCACTACGAGGATCTGACCTTGCCCCTGATATGCACACATAAGTCTGCTTGCACAATCGCGGTAAGCCTTGAACATTGGAGAACAATGAACTTTTCTTATATGGCATCCATGTTTCTGCATTGCTAATCAGCTGCAGTGTTCCTGGTTGTAATGCCAAGGTTTACTGCTGATGGTGCGGGCGGACTGGCATTACTGCCCCTTCTGGAAATGTCTGTGGCACCTCCGGTTGATCTGTGGGTTGATAGGTAAGCTCAATCTTTCAAAATCAGCTGCAGGCATGTGTAGCAGTCTGGTAGCCTAAATGTCATTTATCCTTGATACAATTGGCCCGGCATGTGGTCGGGTTAGCTCCTAGCATGATAACAACGAATCCTGCTAAGATAATAATTTTTACCATAATGTGCTTGTGTTTTAACTCACTGTGATGTTATTGGCAGAAAGAATAGTCCAGGAGATCCGTAAATAATGCCCCTGCATACCATGGTCACTACTGCATGACGGCAGAAGATTCTAGTTCAGAATATATGAGTAGTAGGCAGCCCTCTCTTTCAAAATGTAAGAATGCCACCTCTGGAGTGAACCACACGCTGCACCGCTCCACACGCAGGCCAATCAGTCCAATAGACCTGCAGGGGTTTTACTCCTCAGCTTCACTGTTTCACTTCAAATATAATCATATAGTGGGGTTGTGCTGGGTGTGACCTGCTTCCACCAACCATCTGAAGGCACTTGAAGTGGAGACATGTTTAATGTCGGTGGATGTGGTCAGAGTAACAAGACCACACTGAACACACTGCAGACCAACACAGTCACAGCATACTGGACACACCGTGGAAGAAGAGACACAGCAAGAGACTTAGATACATATTAAGTTGGGAAATATAGTGTTCCGGTCACATGGACTAATCTGGCGGCCTTACCCATCCTTACTACAGACACACCCCTCTCTCACTTTTCTTCATTATGTCCCTCCTTTAACACCCATTTTGAACCAATGTTACAATTTTGACAACTTTCTGTTAAAACAAAACCCACACACACGTCGGGAAGCTTAAAGTCCAACTTGTGTATAATACAAAACATCAAAGAAGTACAGTAAAAGATAAAAGATAATTAGCAACCATATTCAGCTTAACAGGAAGCTGGAAACGAGAATAAAACAACCTCCATAGTTGATTAAATTGTTTCTACATTCAGGATTATGTATGAAGTTACTAAACACTACTTTTACATAGGAAGACAAAACATGTTTCCGACAATTTGTTGTCCGGCTGCTCTCCTGAACCCCCTTCAGTACCTCCTTTGACGTGGCTCTCACTGATCTCCCCATGTAATGACACCTGATCTTGAAAGCCTTATGGTGCCCTTAGTAGAGTCAGGAAATAGCCTCCAAAGCTATTCATTGTTCTGTACTATAAGCGCTCCAGATTCACCTTCAAATAATATGAACTCTACACCTTCCATTCCCCTCCCATGTATATTTTTCCAAGCCTATTTGATAAATGCTTTTTGTCCGGTGTCCATGCCGTACTCTAAAATGACTTGAGGGAATTTGGGATTATCTTTCTTACCTTTTTAGGTCGAGGGACCGTCCGGTCTGCCGAAGGCAGAACCGGAAGTCCGGAGATTTAATGATTCTTAGAGTGGCCATTTAGCCCGCCTCTCTTTTTGCTTCTCCTCCATTGGCTGGCTTCCTAAACGGAGGGCAGCCATTGGAGGAGAGAGCCGTCCCTCCAAATAGGCTCCGTCTTTTTCAGATTCGGGGGCGTGTTCCGTGCTCTTCTTTCCACTTTTTAGCCACGCCCTTTTTTAGGCGTGTTTTTCTCTCCTCCAGCCAATGGCAAGAGGAGAGAAAAGAAAAACACGCACCCGAATCTGAAACCGCCGCTGCGTTTCTCCGAGGCATTTCTGCTTCGCCTCGGAGAATGGCAGTGGTGTGCTTGTCCTCTCCCCCTGCTCTCTGCTCCCTTGGTTTGAAGGTGCTAATGAAGCCGTGCGGTGTTGCCTTTATTGCAGTTTCCCCACTTCTTTCGAGTGCGGTCGAGTTGTGGGTGCCACGCTCTCTGCAGTCCTGCTACATGTATCGCCGTTTCCAGCCCTGCTTTCAGTGCCCACAACAAGGCGTGATTGCTTGTTTCCGCGCAAGGCCGCGCACTCTCGTCTAGATTGTGTCAGAATGCACTGAAGCATGTAGGTCTCAAAACGAATGCGTACATCCCTATACCCTGGCCCTACAATAGACATTAGGATAATTATAAAGAAGTTGTTAAAACGATCCTGTTTCCGAAGCTAGACAATAGTTGTAAAGTCCGAACATTAAATAAAGCGCTAAAATCAGAGGATGCCCTGTTCTATATAGTGCTACTAATTCTCGGTGTCATTCAGTTGCAGACGAGCTTCCACATACCTGCCTACCTCTGTCAATCCGGCTTCTACGCCAGTAGAGCGGAGGAGCGTGCCTTGTGACAGCGCTTGTCACACGGCAGCCACATGGCGCAGTGTAAGTATTAGCAGCCCGGCTCGCGCAAACGGCGCAGAAGCTCCGGTCAGACACCGCTTCTGCTCCCGTGCAGGGCGAGGCTTTAACCACCCTCATCACACCCGGGAAATTCATTAACGCTTTCACCGAAACGGTGGCACAACTAGCTTCTTCCGCCTCTAACTTCCTCTTAGTGGGCGACCTCAATCTCCACCTCACAGACCCCACAGATTCCATAGCACTGGACCTCTTGCATGACCTGAGGTCATTTAACATTCGGCTGGTCAATAATGGACCCACCCACGACAAGGGACATCTCCAGGACCCCGTCCTGACTAATATCGCGGACATTACTACTGGTTCCCCCCTTCCTCTTCCATGGACAGATCATTTCCTAATCCCTATCTCCTGTCATCTATTCATAGCCCCCTCCCAACCTTCCAAAACTCGGGTCACCGATCGTCGCTGGCACAAGCTTGTTCCAGAGGAATGGGCCACTACCCTTTCAAATTCCAGACCCACTCTCTCCGCCGATCCTGTCATTGCCGATGAACAGTTTAATTTCTGGGTCACATCTTCATTGGATCAACTTCTCCCCAAAACTACTACTCTTAAACATACCAAACGGGTGACCCCCGCTCCCTGGTATACTACGGAGCTTAAGTCCCTACGACAGGAATGTAAGAAAACGGAACGTTCCTGGAGGAAGGATAAGTCTAAGGAAAAAAAGGACGCGTACCACACCGCACTACAAACTTATAAAATTACCCTTCGAAAGACCAAAAGTCTATTCTTCCAAGAAAGAATAGGAAATTCCGCGTGCTCAAGCAAGGAATCTTTTACTATTCTAAAACAAGTCCTTAAAGTCCCTGACCCCGGACCCAGAAATCCACCAGACCCCAAGGCAGACGAGGAAAAATGCCATAAACTAGCTAACTTCTTCAAGGATAAGATCCAGAAAATCCTCGACTCAATTCCAACCACTAACTCGAGCGAGGAAAAAGAGATCAATAACACTCCTATTTCACCCTGTCTCACCTCTTGGGGACAAGTGACTGCCGAGGAGGTCGAAAGCACGCTTAATAACATCAAAAGCGGTTCCCCCATGGACCCCGCACCATTACGTATCCTCAAGAGAGTAGCACCCACGATCATCCCCCCCCTTACCCAGCTTATCAACGCTTCGCTGCAACAGGGAGTCGTCCCCTCTAGCTGGAAGGCGGCAGTTGTCAAGGCGTTATTGAAAAAACCTTCCCTTGACCCTGCGGATTTGGCCAATTACAGACCAATTTCCCTCCTCCCAGGAACTAGTAAGGTCGCCGAAAAGCTGGTGAACAGAAAACTTTCACAATTTCTGGAAACTAATGATCGGCTGAAAAGCTCGCAGACGGGATTCCGCCCAGGGCAGGGCACCGACATCGCCCTCCTTGCGGCGGTGGAGGAGGCCAGAGCACTTCTTGACGCTGGAGGATCAGTGGCAGTGATCCTCCTCGACCTCAGTGCGGCCTTCGACACCGTCAATCACCAACTCCTTATCCACCGACTCAGGAGTGTCGGTGTAGAAGGAAAAGCACTACACTGGCTATCGTCCTTTCTGGGTCATCGGTCCTTTCAGATCTGGGAGAACAACACCCGCTCCTCCGAAATTCCCCTCCAATGTGGTGTACCTCAGGGCTCCTCCCTGAGTCCCACATTGTTTAATATCTACATGTCCCCATTGGAGGAGGTTGTCATCCCGTTCGGAGTGAGTATCGTCAGCTACGCCGACGACACTCAACTAGTGGTATCCCTATCTCACCCAAGCCAACAACCTGCGGACCTTTACAACTGTCTTACGCAGATACAAGGATGGATGAACCGGTCCTATCTGAAACTCAACGGTTCAAAGACTGACATTCTCCTCCTGGATCAGAAGGGACTCTCCCTGTCACAGAACATCTGGCCACCCTGTTTAGGCCCGCCTCCTGACCCGAAACCCGAGGTTAAGAGCCTGGGCGTTTGGCTCGAAAAAGATCTATCGTTTGCAACACAGGCAAAAAAAGTAGCCGGGACTTGCTTCGGGCTTCTCAAATCAATCCGAAAGATCTTGCCCTTACTTCCTCCTACCGCAAAAAAACTGCTGATCCAAGGCCTAATATTATCCAGGATCGACTACAGTAATTCCATCTATCTGGGCGCTCCTGAGGCAACCCTGAACAGGCTACAGAGGATCCAAAATGCGGCTGCCCGGATCCTCACCAACACTCCTGCCAGAGCCTCGGCCAAACCAGTTCTGAAGCTCCTCCATTGGCTCCCGGTTAGAGAACGAGTGAAGTTCAAAGCCCGCTGCCTGGCTCACAGACTGTTGCAAAACAAAGGTCTCCCGATCCTAGGAAAATTTATCAATCCTTATAAAGCCCCAAGATCCCTTCGATCCGATCAGGAACACCTCATCATCACTCCCAGAGTCAAGAAGGCACGCACTGGTGGAAGACGCTTCTCGGTTCATACCGCATGCCTCTGGAACGCCTTGCCCCGCGACCTGAGAACAGAACCTAACTATCTGCGTTTCAGAAAGCGACTGAAAACTCACCTCTTCCCTTAACTCCTAACCTTCCCCCCTTGCCCCCACTACCCCCAGGTGTACTGATCTTAGCGCTGGGATACTCACGGGTGACTACGCGCTCTATAAAATTTAATAATAATAATAATAATAAAGTACGAACATATCACCCATGTGGGTTTCAAGGCTCTGGGGGCCATTGGGGAGATTAAGTGACCTATTGCCCAGGCTCACATGATGCTGAGCTGTCGCTGGGGATCGAACCGTGAGCCCCGCACTCCGGAGTCAGCCAGTCTGGCTGCTCTGCTACACCTCTGTGCAGGCTGGTTAGATTTCACTATGGAATACTCTCTCAAAACCCAAAATAGGTTCTTTGGATTCCCACTAATAAATCCCTAGCTCAGTACTGGTACTGTGGCACAGAGCAGTTAGGCTTTACTAAAGAAACCGGTGTTAAGCATTTCAGAGTACCAACACGGACGATAAATAATTGACATGACTAAAAATAAATCCTACACCAATTTATAAACATAAAGTAGATATTTATATAAATTTAGACCTAAACAAACACAATCTGGTCAGTATAACTGGAGTTATGTAGTTTAGAATGAAAAATAATTCAGTACTGCAAAACTTTAACATGGTGGTCAGTGGAGATAAACACTAGTGACAATCAGTCACTTACCGGTCGAGTCTAGTGGAAACCACTAGTGGGTAAGGTGATGTGTGTCCCAGGACCAGGCCACTACATTCATTTCGATTTTACCTGGTTCGGAGGGCCCAGGTGCAAAGTTGTTCTGGCTGTCCCTGGTGATGAAGCAGGTGCCACGGGGGAACTGGTATTACCGCTTAGGCGGTGCGGGGGACAAACGGATGCAAACGCTCAACAGGGCCACTGAGGTGGCGGTTTGAAGATGCTGCAGGGTTCCCTCAAGACATAGCATAGAACAAAGTTAGCGGTAGGAGGACTGGCCACCAACAGGCCTTAGGAGCGGCATGCTCCACATGGAATTATTTTGGCATCTTGTAGTCTGGGGGAAAACGATAGCCTCCTGTTACTTGCTGGAGGTTAGGACTACGTTTTCCACAACTCACTGGAAGATTTACTTTTCGACGGGACTGATGGCCAGTGATTTATTGGTTCTGGGCACGTTTTGTAGCTGCAAGGGACTAGTGCTTCTAGTCCAAGGGTGTTCTGAGTTTACTTTGGCTCCAGAGGGGTTCCTGTTGCTTGAGTAACCGAGCTCTCTTGCAGTACTAATTAAGCTGTTGTGCAGTTACAGAGTGGTTGCCACAGGTGAGGGTATCGCGCCTTTGCTTTCTGCAGGTCCTGAAGTAGCAGACTCGTCTCTTTGTCCTTGGTTGCAAGTCGAATCGGATCTGAGGTTCTGGTGCCACGGGTGCCCCTTAAATCCTATAGTTAAGGGTATTAGAGGTGTGGGTGCAAGTAGCCGATGGGCTACTATCCCCAGCAGCTAAACCGCCCCTGAGGTGACCACATCTGGAGCAGGTGTACTACCTTTTCTACACAGAACCACTATTCTGCCTCTTTTAAAAATGGCAGAAATGTTCCTTGGCTGTACAGACCAGGTAGCCCACCTTTGGGGCATGGCTAGCCTTCTTGGGTTGTACAGCTCCTGACTACCTAATTTGTCTTCTTGTCAGGAGGCAAATGTACCTCTTGGTCAGGGGGTTGGCTGTTCCCTCCTGGGAAGCAGCCTGAATGAATATCTGAGGCAGTGTAAGCCTTTATGTGTCACTTCACTAGCCATCCTGTCAGGGATAGAGGTGTCACCTCCTTCCCAGACAGGCCTTAGTTTCTGACTCTTGGGAGTGTTCACACCTTCTGGCAGGCGGTTAGATTCCTGTCTTGGCCGCAGCAGCTGTAGGCTGGCAGCCAGGGTACAGAAAAGGCTGGGGCAACCACATAGGCAACCTCTAAAGTAGCCACCTGGGTGCATGTCCTATAAAATCTGACTTTAGAAAATGTTGGGTTTGAGACAAGTTGTCTGATGCCAAACAATATATATTTCAGTGAGACCATAATGGCGTTGGCAGCCTATTTTATGCTATGCCCCCCTGAACACTTTTATAGTAGCCCTTAATAGAAAGATGCAACTATAGGAACATGTAAGCTTGCACTTATATGGAGGGCGTGGCTTGGAGGCTGATGGAGATGGGCGTGTGAGCCGAGAGCTCCGCACCCAGCCTGGCCGTTATCCTGATCATTGACGCCCCGGACCTGCTGCGAATATCCCGGGGGCCGGACCTGGCCCCCCCGACTCCCTCCACTGTGTTGCGGCCGGCCGGGGGCCGCTGCGGCTGGACTGACGCCGGAGGAACAGCGGCGGAGCGGGTTGCCGCCGGCCATTTTGGGAGGCCTGTACCCGCAGACGGAGCATCGGAGCGGCGTATCAGAGGCGCCGACCAGAAGTGCGGGATCGCCGGCGGAGAACACCGGAAGTGCAGGGTCAACGTCGGAGGCCCGTAGGCGACGCTGCGGTGGTGGCACCTGAGGCAAGACGGCGGAGTGTGGGCGCCGGGACTGCAGATTAGTAAGCAGCCCCGGAGCCCTTGCGGCGGACCCTGTGGTCGTGGACGGCCCCCGGACCGAGGGACGAAGAGTGCGGCCCCACTGCAGGGCACTGGTTGGTGGAACGGCTGGGCCAGAGCGGCGGGAGCTGCGTGGTGACGCCCGGTGCGGAACAGAAACGACCAGTCTGGTGGCCGGCCCGGGGTGGTGGCGGTGGCGCCCTCCTGGAGAGCTGTGGACCTGTGGCTAGGGCGGACTGGCGAACCTGCCTGTGTGAGGTGCGGAGGGTGGACTGGCCCCCCCCTGCCCCCTGTGCTGGATCGGTGGGGGTCTCCTGGCGGCTGAACGGGCCACTCGGGCCGGCGGCGAGCTCAACCGTGCCACGGAGCGGGTTCGAAGTGCTGCTGCCCGCAGGCCGCCGCGGAGTAGAGGCCCTATCCGGCGTAGCGCAAGCAACAGGAGGTTGGGGTAGCGGAGCTCCGGACGAGCCGCCCCCGAGCGGAGCGATGGGAAAGACACGCCCGAGGCAAGGCGCCGCTGCTGCGACCAGGGACACGCCTGGCGAGTGCGATGGCGACGAGACGGGGGACCCGTCGGGGGCCTACAGCAAAAACAGATGGACCAGATCCTACAAGCCATCTCGGACACGAGGATTGCGCTGCAGAACGACATAGCGCAAGTCTCCACGGACCTGGGGTTGCTGCGGGGGGATCACCGGAAGCTGGCCGACCGAGTCAAGCAGACGGAGGTCACGCTGGAACAGCTGGCACCAGCCCAGAAAGCCTCGGAGGCTGCCGTGGATGATCTGAAACGGAGAGTGCAGCTATTGGAGAAGAGGGCTGAGGATGCGGAGGAACGTAATCGCCGCAATAACATACGGGTGGTGGGGCTGCCCGAAAAAATCGAAGGGACCGACATACTTGCCTACCTAGAGACTTGGCTGCGAGAAGTGGTTGCGCCAGAGGGGCTAACGCCGTTCTACACGCTGGAGCGGGCGCACAGGGTCCCGGCCCGCCCCATGGACCCGGGGAGACCACCGCGTCCGGTGGTTGCGCGTCTACTGCACTTCAAAGACCGGGACATTATACTCCAGAAGGCCAGGAATCAGGGTCCCTACCGGGTGGAAAACGCGCCGGACTCTATCTACCCAGACTACCCCTTCGAGGTCCAGCGACATCGGTCATCGTTCCTGGCGATCAAAAAGGCACTCAGGGACGAAGGTATTCAATATGCGCTGTTTCCTGCGCGTCTGCGGATCATACTGGGCGGCAAGACATTCTTTTTCAACGACCCTGCCGCCGCGTGGGGCTGGTTGGAGCTGCACAGAACCGGGACAGGGGCACACTCCGCTGGACGGGAATCACGGAGGGCTTCGCCGAAACCTCGCCGAAGCCGGCGTGCCAGGACTCGGCTGACTGGAAGGGGCTCCCCCCTGGCGTCACAGACGGAGCTGGAGCGGAAAGCGGCATTGCAGGCGGTATCTGCCATCTCCGGCGCACTTGTAATCGCCCCTGCTGGGGAGCCGGGCTCCCACAAGGGGTCTGACACTCAACGCAGTGATGAGGCAGAGGAAGAGGACGAGGTGACAGAGCTGCCACATGTCACACCTGGGACAGCGGACGGCATACTGGACACTTGAACTGTTCCTGAAGTGCCGCTGACAGTAAGGAGGCTAGCAGGGGGCTGGAGGTGCAATCTGCTGCACTGTTGACTCTGCGCTGGGGATGGGACTGCCGTGGTTCTTTGGGGGACGGCCAGACTCTCCTTGATTGCGGGGTCGGGGGTGGGCTAGGGCGGGGGCACCGGGGGCGGGATAGGTCTGGGGAGGCGCTGTGGAGACTGGGCTAGGACTTCTGTTGGGAACACTTTCTGCACCCGTTCGGCCCAGGCCTACCTCCTCTTACTCGCACTAGTTGTGAGGCTCTGGTGGCTATCAGAGAAGTTGGTTAATTGTATTGTATTTGGATGGGTAACTACGGTTGGGAACCTGTTCTGGGGGCGGGAGGGATTGGGGGTTGTTGGGGAATTGAGAAGGGTTGGGGTGATGTCAGTGTGCCTAGGGTGGGGAGTGGTTGGATAGTACGTATTGCACGGTGTGATGGCTTCCCCCCCTGAGTTGAAGTGTATAACCTGGAATGTGAGGGGGCTCACCTCCATGACGAAACGTTGCAAAGTGCACGATTATTTAGTGCGCAGAGGAGTGCAGGTGGCTTTTCTGCAGGAGACCCATTTGGACCGGGTGGAGGGGCGGGCACTCCACAGGCGCTGGCGGGGTCAGTTGTTTTACACCACCTATTCCAAATTTGCAAGGGGCACCCTTATCTGGGTTAGAGCGGGTCTTCCTTTTCAGCCCCTCGCCTCGCAGGTGGACCCGGAGGGACGGTTTGTGGCAGTGCAGGGCCGGCTGGATGGGAGAGACGTGACGTTATGCAGCCTTTATGCCCCAAATATAGAGCAAGCGGCCTTCTTTACGCGTGTTTCAGGCGCCTTAGCGGAGTATTTAAAGGGGCCGACCATACTTGGGGGTGACTTTAATTCCATCACTGATGTCCACTTAGATCGTTCTCACCCGCCCCTGACTCAATCTGCAATACACCGGATGGCCAGAAGTAGGCGGGACTGGCAGACTGCGTGGGGGTTGGTGGACACATGGAGGGAGCACCACCCACTGGAGAGGGACTATTCTTTCTATTCTGCCCCGCATGAGCTGCATGTGCGTCTGGATGGCATATTATGCTCTCCGGGCATACAGGCTCTGACTCGCCATAGCGAATACTTGGCGAGAACCATATCGGACCACAACCCATGTCTGGTTATAGTGCACTGGAGTAGGCAGCGTCAGACGATACCCACCTGGCGCCTGAACCCGCGGATGCTGGAGGACTCGGTCTTCCATGCGGAAGTCCAGGATGGCATCACAAATTATTTTACAGAGAACTCGGGGACAGCGTCCATGAGGGCGTGGGAATGGGACTCGTTCAAGGCGGTCATCAGATGGATATGTGTCTCCTCCACGGCCGGGGTCCGGAAAACGTTATTAGGAGACATAGAGAAGGCGGAGGCTGCGCTGCACGCCACGGAGAGAGCACAGCACTTGGGGGAGCAATCCCAAGATGAGGTGGTTGTGGCGCGAGAACAGGTGGCAGTGCAGGTAGAGCGGCTCCGCTGTTTTGACTATAAGGCATACCTCGCCAGGGCGCATGCAGAGAGGGACAAAGTCGGGTCGCTTTTGGCCTGGTTGGCGAATCCGAATGTGCGCGGCTCTCCCATACTTTCGCTGACCACCGGGGAGGGAGTGACAGTGCACTCTCAGAGGGAGATTAATGGTCAGTTCTTGGCATATTATGCCGCCCTTTATACTAATACCATACAAGACGCTCCTGGGGAACTGGAGGACTTTCTGACGACGACCCACTTACCAAAACTGGACCCCACTCTCAAGGAGGTGCTGGGGGGGGATCTCTCACTAGGCGAGATTCGTATGGCGATCAAACACATGGCGCACAAGAAAACCCCGGGCACAGATGGGCTCCCTGTGGAGTTTTATGCGGCCTATACGGACCTACTTGCCCCACAGTTACAGTCGGTCTACCGGGAGGCCTGGAAGGAGGGTCAGTTGCCTGCCTCAACACGTGAGGCGCTGATTATACCGCTCCTGAAGAAGGGAGGGGACCCGAGTGCCAGGACAGCGTATCGTCCACTCTCCATGCTCACCGTGGACTATAAGATCCTGAGCAAAATCTTGGCCACGCGATTGTTGGCGCATATGCCCTCCTTGATACACCCTGATCAGGCTGGGTTCATCCCCCGACGGAACACGTCGACGTGTATCCGGAGACTATTGCGGGTTATGGAAGTGGATTGTCTAGATTACCCGGCCGCTCTGACGCTGTCAGTTGACATGGAGAAAGCCTTCGATAGCGTGGAGTGGCCTTACCTGTTTAGGGTCTTGCAGGAGTTCGGCTTGGGGGATGGGTTCGTGCGCTGGACGAGGTTTCTTTACGCTAACTCGGTGGCCAGGGTGCGAACGGGGACCACGATATCGGCCTCCTACCCAGTGAGAAGGGGAACGAGGCAGGGTTGCTCGTTATCACCTTTGCTGTTCGCCCTGGCGGTTGAGCCCCTGGCGGCCCATGCCCGACTGGGACGCGCATACGCTGGGCTGTTACTGCGGGGGGAAACCCATTATATTTCCCTCTATGCCGATGATCTACTGCTTTTCCTGGCTGACGCGGAGGGGGCCTTACAGGGTGCCAAGGCGCTACTGAGGGACTTCGGACACTTGTCGGGCTTGAAGGTCAACTGGGGCAAGACTTGTGTATACCCCGTTACACAGTGGGAGGAGACCCCCCCCGCCCTAGGGGCTATCCGCTGTGAAGCTCGCTGTCTGCCGTACCTGGGAGTGCATATCTACCGCACCCAGCAAGATCTGTTGGAGGGGAATGTAGGGAGGGCGATTAGAGGTCTAGCGGGCAGTATTGGATTCTGGAGCACCCTGCCTCTTTCGGTAGCTGGGAGGGTAGCGCTACTGAAGATGGTGGCGCTCCCGCGACTGTTGTATTTTTTCCGTACGCTCCCTATTTGGGTGCCGGTGTCGTTCTTCCGCAGGCTCACAGCCATGATCACGGGCTTTATCTGGGGAACTGGCAGACGACGGGTGGCGCTGGCCACACTGCGACGGCCCAGAGCGGAGGGAGGGCTTGCTGTGCCCGACTTCGAGTGGTATTATTTGGCGGCCCAGCTGCAATGGCTAACGCAGGCGGTGGCAAGGGAGTTTAGAGGTCCCGAGGACCCGCAGGGCAGGGTGATCCCACGGCATGTCCTTTCTTTTATTGTCTTCCAGCAGCGACTCGAGCTGTCGCAACTGACGCTTGAGGAGCGAACGCTCCGGTTGTGTTGGAACCGCAGCTTGCGGAGGGTCGGCACTGTTCACCCCTACGCCCCGGAGATCCCATTGGGTATGTGCACGGCCCTCCCCCACGGCGGGGACTGGTCGGGGCTGGCTCAGTGGGAAGACCTAGGGATACAGATGGTGGGGGACCTGTACCTCAATGGTGCGCTCCAGCCATTCCAGGGACTGCAGGATTCCTTTGGGATCCCGAGGGGAGACTATCTACTCCACGCGGCCCTGGTGGCAGCCCTACAAAAGCACTGGAATACGGGACTCTCTGAACCGCAGACGGCTGCCGGCTGTCAGTATGTGGTCATGGCGGCGGGCACAGTCAAGGCCATTACATGCCTCTATCAGAGAATGGCGATGGAACACCTAGCCCCTTTGAGTGCGCTGAAGGATAAATGGGAAATGGACATCGGGAAGCCCATCCCGGACTTGACGTGGCCCAGGTTAGAGAGACGGGCCTGGAAGAGCACACGTAATGCCAGGTTTCAATTGGTGCAGTACTTTATCTTGCATAGGGCTTATTTGACGCCAGCTAAATTATTTCAATATTTTGGGGGTCCCGCTCCGCAGTGCCCTCGCTGTGGGGAGGAGGGGGCTGACTTTAAGCACATGTTTTGGTCCTGTGGCGTCCTCAGCGGTTATTGGGGGGAGGTCATTGATTGCTTGACCCAAGTAACGGGGCGGGAATTGGGGGTGGAAATGGGAGTTTGCCTGCTGCTATGGTTTCCCCACACACCGCGCACGAAAGTCACGAGCCAGTTTTGCGACTTAGGGCTGGTGGTGGCTAAAAGAGAAATTACCCTGCACTGGAAGTCGAGAACTGGCCCCAGCTTTGCGAGGTGGAGAACTACCTTCACAAAATGGGCGGGTAGCGAGAGTACGCTTAGGCTGCAGCTAGCGCTGCGGGGAAATGATGAAAAGGCATTAGCCATGGCACATGCATGGGAAGCGCTAGTGGTAGACCTCCGGGGGTGGGGCACAGAAGCGGAGGAGGGTTTTGAAGCACAGGAGCAGCATGCAGCAGAGTAGCGGTGGAGAGGCAGCTGACGGGTCACACATGAGGGCGGGAGGGCTTCTCTTCTCCTTGCTGCTTGGCGCCTGATCATGGGGGTGGAGAGTGGCCCGCGCCCGTTCCCACGGCCAATCACGAGACAGACTTATCCCGGTACCTGCGACTATGGCACACTGACATGCGGGTGGGGGGAGGGAGTATTTGTATTTGGGGAGTGTTGGGGGGCAGTGCGTTGGTAGTTGGAAGTGGTCTGCACTGTACTATGCAATGGAGCATATTACTAGGAGAAGACCAATGATATGCTGGTCATTGCAGATGGCTATTGTAATTGAATTATGCAATAAAAATTGTTTTTGCAAAAAAAAAAAAAGAAAAAGCTTGCACTTATATGTCCAGACCTTTAATATAATGCACCCTGCCTTTTTGGCTCTAGAGGCCTACCATAGGGGTGACTGACATATATTAAAAATAGTGTTGTTACCATGCTACTCATTTTGACAGCAAAGTTGAGTTGGAGCAGTTTGCATAGCTTCTGCAATCTGCAATGGCAGGACTGCTGTCATCTGTTGACTTGGGCCACACAGGGTGGCACAGCCAGTGCTTCAGGCCCTGGTGAACCCTTTAATTCTAAATGCCCTGGGTACCACTGGTACTACTTACCAGAGACTTTCAAGGGGGCTAGATTCCTTGCCAATTGGAGTTACCAATTCACATACATCACTTTTAGGGAGACAGTACTGGCAATCGGGTCTGGTTAGGATGCTCCAGTGCACTTTTAAAACCATAACCATCAGCATTGGAGAAAAAAGTTTGGGTACACTTTCATGCATGAATACAAAGCACTGACCTTTGGCGCTAAGTGGAAGACAGAAGGCTGTAACTCTAAAGTCTCTGCATTGTTTAGTGTGAGACTAGGGATCATGGGTCCTAATCCCGGCATCCCCACTTAATCAAATTATGTAATCCAGGTCTTACTGCTGTATTTCACTGCACATTTTTCTGTTAACTATCCAGTTTGAGAGCTCATTGAAGTAATTCCATACAAGATCTATCCTATACAGTACCTTACTTATATATTTAATAGAAAATCATCTTCCTTCTCATCTAGGACCAATATAGGCTATAGAATTAGACAACATAAACGGACACATTTTGTTAAACTCATGGCAAGGTTGCTAGTGCATGGGGGAATTCTTGACTTACATATATTTACATATATTTACATACAGTAAATATCACTGAATTGAGTGACAATCAGGTACTTAATTTAGAAAAAATGTTGAAAAGTGCATTTCATTTTACAGTATCTCACAGTTTTTTGTACCATTTCTTACCTGATTTACATCTATTGATGGCTCGACTCATGCTTTGGCTCTTGGAACCAAATCAGGCACTTGGCTGTCTGTGCTCCCCCCAGACATTTTGGGCCATATGTAGGGAGCATCACATTTACTGATTCATAAATACCGAATTTTACAGATTCGGTATTTATGAATCGGTAAATGTGATGTAGGTAATCATTCGGTAAATTTTACCGAATCGGAAAAATTCGGTAATTATTAATCGGTATTTACCGATTCGGTAATGAGGTATACCTTCCCATTGATTCCTATGGGCCTGGAGGCCCATAGGAATCAATGGGAAGGTATGCCTCATTACCGAATCGGTAAATACCGATTCGGTAATGGGGGGAGCATATTCAAGGGTGGCAGGGTGTCACATTGACACCCTGTTGCACCCCTGAATCTTGCATGTGTGCACATGTGGCGCACATACATGCCCTAAGGGCATGTATGTCTGCCACATGGCACTCTTAAATCTGCAAAATATTACTTTTTGCAAGGTATTCGTTATTTATCACCAACCTGTATTTGGTGGTAAATAACGAATTTCTATTACTAATTGTCACTCTTTAAAGTGCTCCCTACATCTGATTTCAGGATTCGGTATTTACCGAATCGGTATTTTACCGATTTCTTAATTTCCGATTCGGTAAATACCAAATCCAGAAATCAGCCCCCTACATCGCAAAAGCCTAAATACCGGTCGGTAACGGGATATTTACCGAATTTCGGCCGTTACCGACCGGTATTTGGCTTCCTACATGAGTACCCTTTGTGTCTCCTACGGCCTTGGTAACAATGCCTTAAAAATAACCTTTAAGAACTTTCTGCTGCTCCATCTGAGTATCGGCACCCAAGGAAACATGTTCTTGGTCCTGTGTCACATAGCTTGATCTCAGCTAGTGACAGCACTCTCAGCCCAGCTGTTGGTGAAAAGCCTGAGTTGTCTTTGTCCTCACTGGAGACAGCCCCCCTTACCTCCAGTCAGCCCCTTAATGTGTCTTTCTGATAGAAGTCCTTTGTGAGCGATCAGGACCGGTCTTTATGACTTCTAAATCTGCATGCCGTCAGTGAGTTCTCACCCTGTTCCAAGACCTCTGCAGCTCAAGGCCATTCCAAACAGCAATGTCAGTATTGATCTTCAATTCCAGGTTTGCCTTTCTCTGTAGAGGTGGTGGTCTTTAAAATCAATAATTACCTGATTCTATGGGAATGCTAATGGTGCATAACCTGAGAAGTGTATCCCGGCCAATGGAATGAATAAAGGGGTGGATGAACTACAATTCCATAAGATACTATATGGCAGACCCATTTTAGGGGCTGAAGTGATGCTGTTGTGGCTAAGAAGAACTAAAAACGGGCCCTAGTTAAGAAGAGTGTGTTTGAGTCGCTTTCCGAATTTCAGGTGCTCAAGTTCCTGTTGAAAACTAATGATTCGAACATTATACATATTGTACATATGAGTTTTATTTGAGTGGCGTGAACCTTGCCAGAAGGCAGCGGAGTGCTTGCTGTACAGGGCTAAGGGCAGCATTACAGTCCACAAACAAACGGAGTCGTAGCTGGGCGTGGTTATTGCATTGTGATGTAGCGCTCTTCAAACCGGTGTATCTTTTTCTAAAGGGGTACAAGGTTGGACCTGTCTTGATGGGGAGAGAGGCATTGTTCCTGACACTGGTGCGCAGTCTAGGATTGGGGCTCTTTACTTGCAAACTGTGAGTAACTTTTATGGTTGGACCAAACTATGATGTTACCAGACTACAATTCCTAGTCCTTGTTGCCCCTTTCGGCAGTCATTCTATCAGATTAAAACACCAAAACTATTCCTCCTTATGCTGCAATTGTTTTTATTTATTTACTTATTTAGGAGTTTTTATAAAGTGCTTTATGTTGCTGTTTCGTTACTTAAAAGAACTGAATGTGGAATGTTTTCACAGCAGGCAAAGAATAAATTCTGTGTAACAGGAAATCGTAGGCTGTACTAATGTGATGTCTCAGTAAGTAGACCAGGTGGCCTGAGAGGTAGAATTGGAGTGCCCTCACAATCCCACCCTGAATCGTTGGACCTTTAGCAGCGCCTGAAGACACAATCGGCAAATGTAGTCAGTACCTGGACCATATCTGTACATATAACTACAGCAACTGTGGAAATGAGCCTTTTTAGGGGCTCACCGGTGCAGGGGTCACCCTTATCTTGTCCACGGGTCCTTAGACCAACAAAATAGAGATAACACGGAAGCTGAAATATCAAATAACAAGTTTATCAGTCACTCATGAGTGGGTCTACATCAATATAGCACCCTCAGGCACTGTAGGAGGTAGCACATGGAATGAAGAAACCATGGGTCTTTTATACCCACTTTGTAGCTAAGTAAGCATGGAGACTCAAATAGAAGGTACAGGCGCACACAGGAATAGCTATTGACCAACATGGTCAGGCAAACATTACTTAGTCAGCAGAGTGGGAGGAGAAACGGAACTGCTTACATCAGTTGAAATAGCCTGACAGTTACATTCTAAAGCAGGTGCATTCCAGCAGCTACAGGCCTTTCTGACCACACACATTGCTCTGGCTCAGTGCTGAAGGAGTTAACTACAATTGATGACTCAAGCAGAATAGAAAAGCAAGCAACAGTGAAGACGGAAGAGTCACATGGCTAACAAAATGGATGCCACAACCAGGATGGCTTCAGCTCATGCTAACTGCAATTTCTGTCGATTCCCACACCGCTACACAGAGAACCTGCTCTGCATCCAGTGGTACACTTCAAATTTGGCAGAAATTGTGTCACCCTAATAAAGGGCTAGCAAGAATGGGCAGCAACGTGATAAAAGCGTTGGCAAGACTCTGATTGTGAACTGGGCTTGGAAAAGTAGTGGTGGAAAAACTACACAGATTAGGGCAGACAGCACCCTTTCTCATACCAGTGTGTGCCGAGAAGAGACAGCCCCATGATACGTGTTGGGTAAATATGCTGGAAAGCAAACTGAACAGGGGAGAGTTGGACAGAGATAAACATGGCAAAGTTTTGACCATTGTATGCTCAAGGCAGGAGTCTGTGTCGAGTCAAGGCAATGTCCTCCTTTCAGACTTTGTGTATTTAGGCATTGAGTGGGTGTAGGGTTTCTCCCCAGCCAATTGGTCGGTACTGTGTATGGGAACTCTTTCTGTCTGTTGAGGGCAGATAGGAATTATCCCATGTATTTGTGTTCAGAACAGGTTGCCAGAATGGGGAAAAATTATTCCCAACATAAAACCCAGGCAGTAAAGAATTAAACTCTGGATGGGCTCAAACCAGTGCATAGTGTCAGAGTGGAATTCAGCCTCATATTTTAATATTTGTCCTGAGAGGAGGGGCTACAGTGAAGTCTCGGAGGTAGAGGCACCCCAGATACAGGCTTTGGAAAAAAGTTAGGCCCAATTCTTTTCTTTGTGGCTGGGTCGGAGTGGCCTACGGGGCTGTCTGGCAGTGCAAGAAGGGCTGGTCTGACAGTGCAGGAAATGAGGGGGATCTTGCCAGACCCTTTGAAATATGCTGAATTTGTCCTGGTGTAATTTGCAAACACTGGGACATATTCAGCAGCGTCCGTACTGTCTGCTTTCTATTTGGGGCAGCAATGTGCATTTTCAATTCAAGCTAGACCCAAGAAAAAAGGCCATCAACCCTCCTGTTAGTGTATTATCCTGGCTGGGAACTATCAGGAGACGCATTATTTTGCTATGCTACTTTATGATTCAAAATTGTGACTGATCTCTCCAGCAAATGCACTAACCACAGGAGTTATTTTACCAATATTTTTATCCCCAGATATTTGTTGGGTACACAAATATCTATGCAGCATGTCTTACCACATACGCATTATTTAAATGCAGCCTTTTCGACCAATTGAGCCGGAACAGATTTAATGTCACCTTTGTTTGTGTTTGCAGCAGAGCTAAGAAAAAACAGTAAAAGCTGACTGTCTGGCTCTGCTTTTTATGACTCCGCCCTGGTTAGTCTACCCCATTTCCACACCTTTACCCCCAATTTATGGCTTCCCAGATTACATGTTTTTGCAATGTCAGCAATAGAGTGTGAGGGGGCAATTTCTGGGCCTGGTGTATGGTCTTTGTGGGCCATCATCTAATTCCTTACTATTACTACAAACATTGCCCATATGAAGCACATATGTATGCAGTCTCAGTTACCTTCCAAAACACCTATAGATCGTATGCAAGTGCCAAACTGCCCTGATGTGCAAATGTGGGCAAGATTTTTTTTTTTTAGCTGCATGGAGAGCATGAAGGTACTGTTACATGCTAACGCTGCAGTATACAGGCGCCAAGCAGACAGTAGAATGTGTGCAGGCACCTTGTGTACAATTATACAGGTATAGTACAAAGTGCTGCGTTCACTCTGTAGGCTTACAGCCCGCCACCTGGCTTTTTTATTTGTTCCTTCCATTGTCTTTTACAAATGCGTAGTTGCTAATAGTGAATCCTTCTTTGTCCCACCTTTGTGTTTAGTTTCCTCCCGCAGGGCACCTCCAAAGCACTAGTATCTTTATACTTTGGTTGCTTAAGTGTTTTTCCTGTGGGACTATTCTTAGGTTGAGCTTACAGCGCTTGCGCTGTGGTGATCTGTGGTATGTACTTGTGGGGTTTGACTCCTCCCACGCCTTTGTATTGGCCTTTGTGTGTGTCCTGTAAAACTTGGAGCCTGCAAATGACTACTGGTGGGTGCATGTCCCACCTTTTCTGGGAAGTTAACTCCCATGGAGTACTGCCGTGGAAGTGAGCAGCCACGTGCACACAGCCACGCACACGCAGCCACACGCACTCAGCCACGCACACGCAGTCCCTGCGCGCAGTTCTGACCTGGGAGGATGCCGTCCATGACTGCTTGTTCTCGTTGTGATTCCCAATCGCAACACAAACGCGTTGTAGAAAACCCCATGTTGCGTATTTGTGGATATAGTGTGTAAAATAGCACCCTGCAAGGTCCCTTAAGACTTGAACGGTGTTTCCCAGACTTTTTAAGATGAAGGCTGCAGTACATGGAGGGGGAGGGACTCAGTGCCGTCGTTTCCTGTGGGGCCGTTCCTGCCTGTCCTGCCTGTCCTGCCTGTCCTGCCCCGTCTGTCCACCGACGGGGCAGGACTCTTGACGAAGGTTTGACTACAGAGCTACCCCCAATAGCCCTACGATCCCCTGAGAAACGGATGTCATTCGAAATTCGGATGGGATACGAAGCATGACAGATTAATTAATCAGTCGCTCAAACAAGGAGCAGCTACTCTGCCCTTGCTACGAAAAACAGGTTAGGGAATTCCTTCCTCTGTTACCCAGGGTGGCCTTCTGTTTGCCCTGAAGAAAGTCCTGGACCTTTACGGCCACATACGGACTGAAACATGTTGGCACTAGGGTCATAGGACCATAACAATCCTATAGAGACCCTAATTTAAATAATTTTAGTATCCCAGACAGACCCGATAATAAAGGGATGCTGGGGATCTGTCTGAGGTTTTTTAATTTTCTAGCCCCCCTGGTCTACAATATCTTCAAAGAGCTCCCAACACTGTGGTTGAGCCCACGACGACTTCTAGGCGTCGGGGTGACCCGATGATGAAGCATGACACCACTAGGGTGTATGAGGGTACCTAAACCAAAAGGAATTGCTTCCTTACTCACCTAGTGGTGAAGTTAATATTTTCCCTCAATAGCTTCCTCACAATATTCCATCTACGTGTGTTGATATTGACCAGTCCTTGGTCAGTTGGAGTAAATTCACAGTGTTATTCCCAAACAATATGTACCAGGCATTGGGCTATAGGATTTCCACATCCCTGCAGTAAGGACTAAAACCATCATGCATCATTTGCAATGCACTTGGTCTCGCATTTGCAATATTTAACCTCTTCGCTGCTAGGCCTCCCATCCCCCCGCCCCCTTGCTAAGCCTTTTTTAGCTATTTGGGGTAGTTCTTGCTTAACCGAGGGAGAGGCAGACAGGGCTACAGACGGAATTGGCAAGGGAATCCCCATACACAATGGTGGAACCCGGCTCCGTGGCATTTTCCGAATGTCCCATTCCACCCACAAATGATGCCTTTCAACCCGCCTCCGCAGATGTTTCAACAACAGCCTTTTTTAGGGCAATGTCGAGGCAGAAACCGAGGCAGAAGGAGAGGACAACAGGGCCAAACACGAGTACACTGGAGTCTGCCGCCATCTCCACACAGTCTGCGCAGCATGACGAAGGGGCCTCAAACGGCAGGTCCCAGCAGCAGTTGATTGTCAATCTGAGTTCACATCTTTTGACCCCTGCTGAAACGGATGTTCTTAACAAGGGGTTGGGTTTTGTACCTACAAACCCAGGTGATCCATTCATGATCCAGTGTGAACTAGCCAACTTCTTTCGTAAGATCAGATTACGGTTTTTCTTTCAAGATAAAACCGTTGAGAATGCTACCCCAATGGATCAGATTACAGATAGTGGGTTACGTAATAAATCCACCTTTGTACCTCCCGCGATTTCGGTACCCCCACTTGTACTGGCATTCGAAACAGCGGTTTCCCTTGAGGTTTCGAAATTAGACATGGGCTCTAACAACTACTATCATAATCTCTCTAACACTGACAAAAAGGCTATTGAATCCTTGTCCAAAAATCCGGCTATTATCATCAAGCCGGCCGATAAAGGCGGTGCTATTGTTATACTTAACACCTCAGACTACCGTGAAGAGTGCCTGCGGCAACTCAATAACGAGAGCTTTTTCAAACTGTTGAGTTCCGATCCTACGGTGAGACTCCAAAAAGAGATTGGTGAACTGGTGTCCGAAGCAAAATTGGAAGGATGGATCTCTGGTCTTGAGGCTGACTACTTGGTGACGATTTACCCTGTGACTCCTTATTTCTACACATTGCCTAAAGTGCATAAGGAGCAACGTCCTCCTCCTGGTAGACCCATCATTTCGGGCATCGGTTCACTTTTAGAACCCTTGTCATCTTTTGTAGATGTGTTCTTGAGACCATTGGTAAAAACGATGCCCAAGTTCCTTCAGGATACCAAGGACGTCTTGAACATATTACCTGGTATTGATTTCAACGTTGAGACTGACTATTTGGTCAGTTTCGATGTGGAATCATTGTACACATGCATTCCCCAGGTTGATACACTTGAAGCGATTAGATCGCTATTGGACAACATCGTTGAGCCACTGAGTTCACCCGTTCCTTTCATAATGGAGTGTGCCAGGCTGGCCATGACGGAAATTTTTTTCAAGTTTGAAGACCGGTTTTTCCTTCAGATCTCCGGTACTTCAATGGGCAGTGTTTTTGCCCCCAGCCTGGCCAATCTCTATGTCCAGCTCTTCGAGCAGAATTACGTGCTCACGTCAACCAATCCCTTTCTTGGATCCATCAAAGTATGGAAATGTTACATCGATGACGTTTTGGTCATATGGAGAGGAGACGATGTCTCTCTTTCGGCTTTTCACCATTGGCTCAATTACCAAAATGTCTTCCTCAACTTCACTGTTGAATTTAGCAAACTGGGTTTGGCTTTTTTGGACCTGTGGATCTTTCCTACAGAGGGAGGCCTTGGTAGTGAATTATATACTAAACCCATGGCAAGAAACTCTTTGTTGAAATTTGACAGTTTCCATCCTAAGGGACTAAGGACTGGTCTGCCTTTTGGCCAGTTCTTTCGGTTGAGAAGGAACTGTTCTACCACCGAAGCTTTTATGAAACATGCCAATGTTCTCTCGCAGAACCTGAAGCTTAGAAACTATCCATCGAAGCTGATCAAACAGTCTTATAAACGAGCAGCCAATAACAATCGGGATGCCCTTTTAGAAGTTGCTGTTCCCAAAGCACAACATGAGAGATTGACTTTTGTGAACACCTTCAGTACGTTTTCCAATCGAATTCAGAAGATCTTGCGGAAACATTGGCGTATTTTGAATACTGGCCAATTAAAATTGGCTTTTCCGCTTTTTTCGTACAAAAGGGGGAACAATTTGCGTGATGCCATGGTCCATACCAGACCTCGTAGCGTACCACCAACTGTTGCTAACCCCTTATGGGATCTTCCACCGGTTAGGGGACACTTCCCGTGTGGTGGGTGCGTGGTTTGTGCGCAGACAGCACACACTACTGAGATTAACATTGGTCTTGCCAAACCGTGGAAACAATTGCGTCACACTAATTGCAATAGTAAGAAGTTAGTGTACCTAAGCACTTGTCCCTGTCTGAAACAATATGTGGGGATGACCATGAGAAAAGTGAAACAACGCATCATGGAACATAAGAGCACCATTCGATGCAAAAAGGCATCAACGAGACTGACTAACCATTTCTTGGAGTGTAATCACAGTCCTAATCAGATGTCTTGGACGGTACTTGAACAACCATTTATTCCTGCACACGTTTCTGATGTCTAAATTTCTTTTCAATAAAGAACAACGTTGGGTGTTTAAGTTACAAAGTGACCGTTTTGGTCTAAATGATTCCATACCATGGTCCCATCTGTAGATGTTTATCGTGAGTGGGTTGTATTTTAGTGACTAGATCTGTATATTGTGATTTTTCATCAGCACTCAAACAGCCTACAGGCAAGTGGTAGTTTTTTCACTAGATAGTCTAGTGGATGGTGTGCATGGTCTGCTGTTATTTGCTTTCATGTCAAACATCATGCAGAATACCACTATGCTTCCCTACACACTAGTGATCCAGTTGGGCTTGTTCGGTTATTTTGCGTTTTGTTGTCCGATCAGCCTAGGATGCCTTTAGAAGTGACCAATACTGTTGTGTTGGTCCCTTTCCATCTGTGTGGCATGACTGTGGTAGATTGTTTCTCTGGAACTCATTGTTGTTCTCTTGTAAGTTCTCGGGCTTTATATGATCTGGCCGGAGGTTTTTGAGACTGGGTAACTACATTTCCCAGACTTTCCTTGCCCGCTGTGATGTCATCAATAGGGCCCTGCACTTTGCCACTGACGCGCCACGTCATTACGCTATGTTGTGCGTCTGGGCGTTGTTGGTGTTATTTTACCCCGTGTTAGGCCGTTTACTGGTTGCCGCCGCCAGCATCCAGGAAGAAGGTTCGGGGTAGCGACGGAGAGGTGAGATTCTCCGTGTCGATGCACCTTCTGCATTGTGCCGTCTTGTTCGTAACACTGTTTTTCCCAGTCACTGCCCGTATTTTTTAATTGCGGTGGTTGGGTTGTTATGAATCTTCGTTTACAATCTTCGGAGATTTGTTGTAATTACTGACGTGTGCTACTGTTGCTGCATTATCGGCAGCGATGTACCTTTCTCGAGTTCATCGGCGGCTGCCTTTGCTCGTATATAGAGGGTTTCCCTTTTTCTATCTACTGCCCGTTTTTTGCTGGTAGTGTTGTTAGCCCTTGAGGCTGTTTCTTGACACTAGAGTCGCGCACTTTTGAACACCAGTGAAGTGCGAGCTACTCTTGAAGTATCTATGAAGGGTATTTGCTATTATCATGCAAAACATTATGACTAAAAATAACATGCGGGTATTTTGGTCTTTGAGGTGATCTCCTCATTTACGATCGCCCGTTTTGATTTCAATGTTGACAGTTTAAGAAAATCCGTGTGCCCCGCTGTTTCGGGCACTATTGTTAATTATTCTAATTTTGTATATATAAAATGTACCTGCTTTTGGGATTTAGTGAGGATTCACTAGGCCCTATGGTTGAGTCATCCCACGGTCCCTCTTTGAATACATTTGTTTCCCTGCCTGTTGAATGTCTTTGCGATTCAGTTGAGGGAGCGACAGGCTTCGGTGCCTGCTGCACCTCTGATGCACACATGTTTCATCATACTAGACCATGTTTTTAATTGTTTCCTTCACAGAGCGTTGCCTCACGCTCTGAGTTGCTACCAGGAGCGGCAGGCTTAGTCCCGATTTCATTACGGGTAAGATTCATATTGGGTTATTTGATATCTTCGATTTGCAGTGTCTATAAACCAGTATGAAGTACATTTCCTGGTTATTCATTATATATATATTTTTTCATGTTTTATTACATTGATACTGGCACTTACCTTCTTGACCGGTAGGAGTTCAAATTTTTGCAATCGATCCTGTGGTACAAGGTTGGTTGTATTGTTTCACGTTTCTACTTTTAGACACGATGTCACGCCAGTGCTCACTTTTGCACTAGCTTGCAGTTGCAGTAGTTTTGGTTATTTGGTCCTGAAGAAAGCCTTGATCACAATTTTATGATCTGTTATGGCTGAAACATGTAGACCTTTTTTTGGTTTATTGTAAGCGCGCTCGTTAATTTGACCAGACCGCGCAACTACTCTGTTTTTAACATTGGCACAGGCACACTCCTAATTAAACTCTTTCTGTTCCTGTAGTCCATTTTATATCACTTAGTTTCACACTGCACTTTAGGGCCTCACCCAACTTCGGCTAGCCTCATTGATCTTTAGGAGATCTCATTTCATTAGCGTAGTTTAAAACATCCGCGAGCTCCTCCCTTAGATACACCTTGGAAGTGGCAGCTCCTTAGCCAAACCAGGTTTGGTTAAGAGGAGATCCCATATGATGAAGCATGCCACCACGGTGGGTGATGGGATTACGTCCTCTTTATGAGGACTTTAATACTAGGTTCTAGTGTTAGCTTCATTCAGGCTTTTGTTAGGTTCACTGCAGACAGGTGGATTTTGTTTTTCTTTTTGTTTGGTTTTCTATACCCCTGGACTTCTGTGTATTCATATTGTTAGTAGGGGGACTTAGTCCGGGCTGGTAGTGTGTTCCCTCAGACCCTATTGCTTACTCTGTTTTTTTTTAACCTGCAGATAATTCACCAGTCTATTTCTCTTGACTTTCGCAGGATACTGAGTTATAGCTTGTGTACTTCTCAAGTATATTGTCAGTCGAGTTTTTATGGAATTGCAGGTTTGGGTTGGTCTTTCAAAGTTTCAAGGTATTGTCAATTCTATTTCAGAACCTTCATAGTTGTTCTTTGTTCTTCAGCCAGAGGCAGTTCCTGAGACAATAGGATCGCTCCTTGGCTTTGTTCTGATTGCTGCCTCAGTTAAATAATCTGCTTTTGACAGTATTGTTACAAAGGGCATAGCTTGTATGTTAAGAGTGTTTCACACTTTCTCATTAGAACTTAGAGAAAGACAATATAGAGGCATTTCATTTAAATGTTGGAGGTTTCACATCAAAATATGCTAGATTTCTGGGTGGTAGGGCAAAGTGGTAGATGGTGGGCCATGCCGCCGGGGGAGCCCCACTCCATGTGCTTTACAGAGGGGCCCTCTCAAGTTTCGTTACGCCACTGCTCTATACATGTCCTTCCACTCACTGTCCCCGTTTCTATCCTCAGACTGTGTGCTGATGCTTGCTGGCCGTACTCCAGCGCCTGCCCCTGGGCCCCGGCTCTGAGAGGACGATGAGTAAGCCGCTGGGGTCCTACCCTAGTGAGCTGGAGCAAAGCCTGCCCGCCATCGCATCCATCAACACCTCCTACGCCCAGAGCCAGCTCTACTCCCCGCACTATTTCCTGACTCCCGAGAAGAAGAAGCCAATCTCGGATGTCAGACGGACTTTCTGCCTCTTTGTGACCTTTGACCTTCTGTTCGTTTCCCTCCTGTGGATTATTGAGTTAAACGTAAGTACCCCCCCCCCCCCCACCCTCCAACACAACCGTATCCATTTGTGTTTTTTTTAATTGAGCTATTTATTTAGATGTCGTTTGTAATTAGTTTGTGAGGGGCTGGAAGTGAGTAAGTGAATAACGGCCGTCCACCACGAATGACTGAATAAATGACTTCTGCATCGGAGAGGTCTGTTCACTGAATTGCCTCATGGGACTTAGATGGCAGTCGTGGATGCTTGTCGTGGATGCTTGGGCGTGAGGAGGGTTTGAGTTTTCCTCCAGCAAAGGTGGGTTCATTTGCCACATGTCACACAATTGCCTCTCTGCAGCATGCTTTAGAGATGCAGCAAGATTTGGGTGGGAAGAGCTAAGGGCGCACCCAGGGGATATGATGTTTTGTTATAAGGGTGTTTCCATACATTCATTTTCAGACCATGCTCTGAAGGCACACAGGCCCGGACTAGAACCAGCTATTAATTTTTGCAGTTCAGTGATTGGGTCAGTGGGTCATCGTCTGTCATCAACCTTCGGGGATTGTGGGGCGGTTTGATATTTTAGCAGATCAAGGAAGTACGTTTGATTTGTTGACTGAAGTTATCATTGTATTCTGTTTTAATTATATAGCGCTCACTACCCCATACGCGTCATCGAAACGCTTATTCGGCGAGTAGCACTCTACTCCGGAGCCCATAAAGGATTAGTGGTGAATCAGTATAGTGAAATAAATGAATTTGAGAGGTGGACATGTTAGTCTATTGTTTGGAATGAAAAGGATAGTGGAGGGATGTTTTGGAGCTCAGAGCAGGAGAAGGAGGCTTGGGATGAGTAAAAGGGAGATGGATGGGGAATAGTCGGAGGCAAGGGTTTTTAGAAAGGCTTGTTTTCGGGGATCGGAGAAGTATGAGATGATACAAGGAGGGGTAGAGTATGGAAGAGTCTAGAAGGGGTAATTTTGGGGCTCATAGCAGTGGTATGGGGTTTGAGATCAACGAGAGAGTGGAGTTAGAGGATATATTGATAGAGGTATATTGTGAGAAATATGATCATGATTTTTCTATTCGACAACCCATCTTTTACCTAGGACCAAAAAGAAGCCTTGCAGAAGGCCTTCATTCATTTGTTGTTGCATATCACACGGTCAGTGTGGTGGTCATCCTTTTGGGGCCTTAAATGTCTGACCTATTCATCCGTACATGCACTCTCTCATTCTTACATACATGCACTCGCTCTTCTAGCTTGTATTTGACTCGCTTTCACATTCACCCTCCGCAGTCCCACCCACACTGGCTTCAGTGAAGATGCACTTTCACCTGTAGAGTAGTTGCTGCCTCTCTTACTTACTCTTTGTGAGCGTGCCCCATTCCTAAGTTTTAAAGTTGGTCTTGAAGATGTGGTGAAAATAGAGGAAGCTTTTTCTTTTTTCTGCCGTTTTATATAGCGTGAACTCGACCCTAAGGTATTGGAGCACTTTACATGAGCACCAGTTACATTACACAAGGACACATTCATCTTTGGTAGGGATAGGGATCTTAAGTGACTGGCCCACAATCACAGGATGTTGAGCTCACTCTGTGACTCGAACCTGGTTCCCCAGTTCCATAGTTCGCTGCTCTGGCTGTTACGACACATCCAAATTGTGGTGTTGAGGGTGAAGAAAGGTTAACGATGGGAGGTTTGAGAGATGCTTATTGCTAACTTGAGTCTGGGTTGCTGGAATCTTTTCCGGGTGCCTGGGTGCCATCCTGCTCTCCCCTAGAATGCTGTTATAATGCTGCCTTCTCTGATGGCCATGTAAGGATGGCAGCACAACTGGATGTTTGGGTCACAGCCGGACTGGTAACCTAATCTGGCCCTGGCACCCACCTCGTCCTCCCCTGGGGAGTGGGGGTGCGGGTGAGCTGTTGCCAGGGCTGGTTTTGGCTGCTTTTGTTACAGGGGGGCCGATATTACAGCTATGCTGCGACCCCTGCCCCGTGTAACAAAAAAACTGATCCCCACGGGTCCAAAACCAGCCCCCATCTTGGCAGCCCACCGGGGAATTGCTCTTGATGTTCCTTGGTGTCTGTTCCACACCCTCTCAATATCCAAAGGGGTTTACTAATGACCAGAGAAATGCAAGGTTACAGGTTCAGCATAGTTATGAGTACATATAGAAACTTATTGACGAGGAAGTTCAATTGTACAGTTGGCTTTTGTTGTACAGTGAAGATTAAATAGGGGTCTGTAGGCTTATCTAGTCTGCCAAGAGTCCCCACCTGCTGCCAAACTGCCACCACCTCTCATCATGCCATGCATGCTGCTCCAAAACCACTAGTGGTGGATTAGAGGCTCGACAGGAGGCAAGGGAATGACCTACCCGGTCACTGTCTGTCCTTTCACCCCTTATGCTTTCTGCGTATTATATCATCCAAAGTCGGGGTGGGGGGTGGTATCTGTCTCTGGTATTCAGGTGCTTAAGTCTGAATTTGACAAGTAATTCGGCATAACTGCTCAAAAAGTACAGTATGACAAGCGAACATGGTGGGTGTGGTGGAAGAGGTCGGTGCAGGGGTGTTATTCTAAAAAGTAAACCTTATTCTTGGGAACATTTAGTTTAAAATATTTTTAGTACATTTTACGTTTTGTGTAAAACTTCAGGAAGACAATTTGAATATATTATGTTTCTTGAACTATTTACTGTACTTGTCTTGTTAGCATTGATGGCAATCTTTAGTCAGCAAGGTGCAAAAGGAAGCTTTATTGGGCCATATAATATAATCCTCGATTCGGTCACTATTCACCCCAGTAGGGCCAATTCTAAGGTATCTTGATTATGGCACTTGCGGGGAGTCTAAAAATCTATTGTATGATCGATAAAAATCCAAGAATTGTCTAATCCTTATTCATTAAAGTTGTGTGGAAGGTAATTCTTTTTATTAGATCTAGTCGGGCAACTGTGAAGTAGGCCGCAATGCTCCAGAGTTTGCAAAACACTTGTTTACTGTAGAAATATTGATGTACTTTCATGATTGGTCGACTATAACTAACGAATAAATGACATTCAAACAATGTTATTGAAGTCCAGTGGTACGATTTGGTGATTCTTTTTTTTTTTTTTTCCCCCTTGACCACACATTCCTTGACCACACATGGAATTTTAGAGGGGATTCCCAAATATTACAATTCCATAACAAAATGAATGAATTGGATCACAACCACAAATATTTTCCTTTCACCGTAAACTAATGTTGCACTTTTGTGCATGGAATGTTCTCGTAATCTGCATTCTTTTTTAGCTGCTATCCCTCCGCAGGGACGTGAAGAGGCCATCTCTCATCCAGTCTGACTTGCCTCGCGTACTGCTGTTCCCACATTGAGACATGTCTAAAAGTGCACCTCTGTGTTGACCTGTCTTACTAAGACCTCCTGAGGGCTCTTCCAAAGCTCCTTCCTTCTGACCTTTAACATTCACTGCTCTTCTAGTAATATGATGCACCGCTATCTGCCACCTTTCCCTATTCTAATGACCCACAACTAGCTTTGATTAGTGACCTATTATCATCAGAAGAGGAAAGCTATTGCCATAATGTATCCAAGTAGTGGACTATGCAGCAGAACATAGCTGGACCCACCGAAACTTCAAAGCACCATTTAGGAATATCATGAAAACAGAGGGATGGTCCCAGTCCAGTGACATAAGGGTGCTGCCAGTCAAGATTGCGGTACATTAGCATAGCTTGTTCATCACATTTGGAGTACTATTGGTGCGTTACCTTTTTATGTAAGTAGCTGTTTCAACCTCATGGATGGATGGATCTTGCTTGCAATTTGTCCTTCCTCTCCTACGCTCACCTCTTACTCCCTGCCTGGGTCATTTTGGGCCTGTGTGCCCCTCGCTTTCTACTTGTCATACGCCCTCTTTACCCTCTGCCTCTTTCTGTAACAACCTGCTGTCCCACCACCAAGGCCTAGGTCCTGTTCTTCTTCTTGCCCCCCAGTCTGTCCCGTTCTGTAACAGTCTGCAATCCCACCACCTAAGCCAGTTTCCTGTTCTACTTCCTCCCTCACCAGTTTGTCCCTTTCTGCAACAATCCGCTGTTCCACCACCGAACCCTGTGTCCTGTTCTACTTCCTACGTTCAGCCTCTGTCTCTTTCTGCAACAATCTGCTGTTTCACCACCGAACCCTATGTCCTGTTCTGCTTCTTGCCCTCCACTGTCTGTCCTTTTCTCAAAAAATCCACTGTCCCACCTCCAAAACCCCTGTGCATCTTGCATTCAGCTTCTAACCATTTCTGCAGCATTGTGCTCTCCCACCACTGAAGCCTTTGTCCTGTTCTGCTTCTTGCCTTCCAGTCTGACCCTTTCTGCAGCAATCCATTCTCCCATCACCACAGCCTGTGTCCTGTTCTGCCTCTTGCCTTTTCCGCAACAATCTGCTGTCTCACCGCCGAGGTTGGTGCCTTGTTCTGCTTCTTGCCTTCAGCCCTCTGTCCCTTCCTGTGGTCCCACCGCCGAATTTGGTGCCCTGTTCTGCCTCTTGCCTTCAGCCGTCTGTCTCTTTCTGCTCTTTGGTGGGTGCCTTTGAAGTAGAGAGGATCAGATATAGTACAGGAATGGATAGAGTTTGTAAATGTATTCATATTTTTTTATTTATAAAGTTTTATATAGCGCAAACAAGATCCCAATGGATATCAGAGCGCTTTACAATGAAACTAGAACTGGAAGGATAATAATGTAACAACAACAAGTTAAAAACACAAATGATCATAAGGTGCACGAAAATTCAAATAGAAGTTATGTTAAACAAGGTACAGTGTAACAACAGAGGGACACAGTATGTCACACAAAAATAAAAATGTAGTAGTAAATGTTGAAACAATGGAAGAAGGAACAAGGACAACGGGCCAAGGGGCTAGCCCAATTATTGAAGGAGTTTATTCATCAGGAATCTTTTGACTTCCAGTTTGAACACCGTTGTTCTGGAGATTCTGCGTATTTCTGGAGGAAGAGAGTTCCATATCTTTGGAGCCGCGCCAGAAAAGGCTCTGTGACAGGTTCTCTTTTTGTTAAGGATAGGTGGTTTCAAGAGTAAGGTAGTGGCGCTTCTGGAGGCTCTTGCACCACAAGATAGTTCAAGTTTTTGTGCCAGGTACCTGGGCGTCTTGAAGTGGATAGCTTTGTGCGTCATAGTGGCAATTTTTTGCTGGATTTGAGCTTCATAGGGGAGCCAATTTAGAGTTTTTAGGACTGGCGATATGCGTTCATTGCGTTTGGAGCCTGTAACCAGTCTAGCAGCAGCATTCAGTGAAGCCCTTAGCGGAGCCAGGGTGTATTTGGGTAGGCCACAGAGGGTGGCACTACCGTAATCTAGCCTCGGTAGGACAAGCGCTTGAACCACCTGCTTGAAATCCTTAAGAGGGAGGAAAGGTTTGATGTTTCTGAGTGTTCTTATCAAGTGGTTTGCTCCTTTACATGTATTGCTGATATGATTTTTCATATTCAGGTTCTTGTCCATAGTGACTCCTAGAGATTTGGCTGAGTTTACGATGAGCGGAGTGCAGTTGAAAGCAGTGAGGTGGCTCAGCCACGGGTCGAATTGGGGGTGTAATTCTGAGGGGAGACGAGCAAGAATTCTGTTTTTGAGGTGTTGAGCAGGAGATGGTTCTCAGTTAACCAGTTTTGAGTATACATTAGGATGGTGTTAAGTGATATGAGGTTTTCCGGGGATGAGATTTTCAAGTAGAGTTGCGTGTCGTCGGCATACATGTGGAAATGAATATCCATGGAGTTCAGTGCGTTAGCTAATGGTTCCAAGAAAAGGTTGAAGAGGATAGGAGATAACGCAGATCCTTGGGGGACCCCCATGAGAACAGGCGAAGGCCTGGAGAGAGAGTGATTTGCCTTGACTCTTTGCGATCTGTGATGGAGGAAGGACGAGAACCATTGTAGCACCTGATCACCAAAACCCATCATGTTTTGCAGGATGGCTAAGAGGTTGTCATGATTGACCGTGTCAAAAGCAGAGGAAAGGTCAAGGAGGATCAGGAGCTAGGATTCGTTTTGATCGAGAATCTTTAGAATGTCATCCAATACATGAATGAGGGCCGATTCAGTGCTGTGCCCCGTCCGAAAGCCGGATTGATGTTGGTCTAAGAGCTGGTAGTTCTCAATGTGAGCACAGAGTTGGGACTGAATGCATTTTTCAAGGAGTTTCGCAAGGGTGGGGATGTTGGAGATAGTTCGGAAATTATTGAGGTCTGTCCTATCAGCGTTAGGTTTTTTTAGTATAGGGGATACTTGAGCTGCTTTTAGGCAATCCGGGATTGTGCCTTGTGAAAGAGACGCATTTACAATCCTTGTCCAGGTAGGGATGAGTGCATTCTTGATTTCCTTGAAAATGGATGGGGGTAACGGGTCACTGGAGTGGTTGGAAGGGTTGATATTCAGGAGAATCTTTTTGATGTCTTGTTCACTGAGTGGGGTAAAGGTGTCCCAGGCAGCATTGTACTTAGGGATCAGGGGGGTAGAGTTGAGCTTTTCAGAGAGGTCAGGTGGAGAGGCTGCCCTGGAGGAGAGGAGTACATCCTTCTTAGCAGCGAGGTCAGAGGATATAAGTTTTGATTTCTCAATGAAGAAAGAAGCAAGATCGTCGCAGGAGGGTGGACTGCTTCCAGGTTCCGATAGGTTTGGACCTACAATTGATTGCTGTTTGACCAATTCGAAAAGTTTCTTGGGCCGGTTTGCCGCTTGATCTAATTGGTGTCTGAAATAGTTAGACTTGGCGTTCCTGATTTGTTTGTAGTAAAGGCTCCTAGCGTCTCTTAGGAGTTTAAGTTGGTGCGAGGAGGGATTTGATCTCCAGGAGCGTTCAACTGCCCTAAGGTTGCGACGTTCCGTGTTTAGGTTATCATTATACCACGGTTTGGATATTTTTGTTAAGGCATTTGTATGTTTGAGTGGAGCAATGTCATTCATGTTGGAGATGGTCACATTGTAGGAGTCAGTGAGTAACTGCACCTCAGTCAGGTCCGCTTGAGAGGAGAGGGCAGATGTACAGTGGGCGGCTAGCTCAACAGGGTTTACTAGTCTGAGGTCCCTTTTCCATATCTTTGATTTCGTTGGTTGGGCCTTCCACACCTGTACCTCCTTGTTGATAAAAAAAAAAGGATGCAGTGGTGGTCTGACCAGTCACATGGGGTAATAGAGTCCAAGGTGACCGTCTGCCCTTTCGAAATAATGAGGTCAAGAATTGTATGTATGTAGGGTCAGCGGCCACACGTGCAGGATTATTGCATCTGTGTTTAGTAACAATCGTCCCATCAGTTTTCTGGCCGTTGTTTTGGCTGCCCCTGCTTTGGTAGCTACTGTTGGCCCTCTTTCTCTGGTTTGTGCCGCTTTACATGTGCTGTGGCCGGGTGAAGCCGGGAGGTATTCCAAGTGTGGTACCGGGCAAGACAGTGTGCAAGTGAGGCAATGGAGTACAACTGTGCTGAGTTCCATCTCACCTTACCAACACAAATCGCACCATAGCACCAACAGATACAGCCAGGGCTTTAAGTGGCTGGGCTAAAAAGCAGGTGCTGAGGCTCTACATTTTTGCCCTCAGGGTGAAAAATAAATCTTAACTCTGCAGCAGTACCACCCATCACTGCCTTTGAGGTAACCTTAAAGAGACTCATTTTAGTTCTTACGGTGTCCTCATTACAGAACTGAAGCATGTTCAATATTGTATACAACGAAGCCATAGTTATTGCTATTTATTTTATACAACTAACAACCATTGGCAAAGCCTATATCCGTGACGTCTTGTATGTGTAATGTTACTTGTATGATATATCTGCATACAATGGCAGAAGCAGCAAAATACCAGTCGGACGCCAGACTGTGCTAAGCAGGGATTTTTAGCTTGCGTATCTTTAAACCACGCCCTTAATTACATCGGCCATGCATGTTTGAGATACCCCCCCCCCCCCTCCCGGCACTAGGCATGGGCAGCTGTCCAGGGCCCGCGCCTGCTCCCAGCCATGAGGCCTTGCACCTTTAAAGACTCCAGAGTTTCGAGGCCCATGGGGCCCCCTAAGAGTTTTCATTTTTTCTTTTATTTATCAATCTCCCCTGCTGGGGGCCGTGGTCTGGCCACGAAGGAAGATGGCCGCCTGAATGTGAGGCTCCACTGCGAGGGGGACCCTTGACGGAGGCGGCGCACTTTACACCTCAGCTAGGATCACCCCTGTGACGGCTATGCCTTCCTACAGCAGCGCTTTTAAGAAGTGCAGGTACAGCACCTGCCCATTTAAAGCACTCGTTCCGGTGAGGCCTGCTTTCTAGGACGAAGTGAGGTGTTACCCAGGGTAGCCAGTGTGCAGGAAGATCTTCTAATACGGGGAATCTTTCTAGAAAGATTACCCTTTACAGGGAGGACCATAGCAGAGCTGTGCAGAGTTCATGTAGCTGGCAAGGACACACTTCATGCCATAGTCCCTTTGTGTGAAGCTTCTGTGTGTTGTTTTGAAGGCTCCTGCAACACAATGCTCTTGTGCCTTGGGTGGAAGATCCCTCATGGCACAGTACTCGGGCTCTGGATATTGTGTTGTGTTGAAAGCCCTCGTTCCAGTGCCCTGTTAGTGTGTTATACCCATGTCTGCATCCTCATGAGACTGAACAGAGGAGACACGGCAAACCTCCTTTCCTCCTGGACCTCACTGCAGCATTTAACATGGTTTCCTACCCCATGCAACACTACAGGATATCTGAATTCAAAGATGCGTCCGCATTTTAGGTCTTGCCTAGCGATGCAGCGAAGCTGCTCGCTAGCGAGATCTATTGTTGCCAACTTGACTTTGGAAGGGGGACAGGAGATGTGCACTTTCTCAGACTGGCGATGTGCACGCTCACGGCGTGTGTATCAGCCTGCTCCAGGACAGCACATGGGCACGCGCATGGCGTGTCTTTCAGCTTGCGCCTGGAGCTTGCCCCGGGCAGCAGATGAGCATGGCAGGCGTCTCTAAACTTTCAAGCGCTCCCACCCACCACGCGCTCACCTGGACAGCCCCATCGGCCTGAGTTGGACACGCACAGCTTCTCTTAACTTTCGAGCGCTCCCGCCGCGCGCTCGGCTGTACTGCCCCATCGGCCTGAGTTGGCGGCGGTTCGGCACTTTGTGCACGGCTAAGGAGAGGCGCTGTTTCTCACTCCGGAGGGACTCCGCTCGCGCCATGTCTCTGCCGGCATCCTCCCAATGCGCTCGTGGCTGAAGGCGGGAGGCTTCTGCAGTCCCTGTGTACTTACGAGGCGAAGGAACAAGGTGCACAAAAAGAGGTAGGGTTTGTTTCAAATAAAGCATAATTATAACATCACTGTAAACGATTGGCCCAATGATGACAGCGCAGGAAATCGAATAAGTGCTGTTGCTCATTAGTTGACTCGATTCCAAACGTGTATGGCGTTTTTTTTTACTGAGGAGATGTGCACGCGTACAGACACGCGATGTGCACAACTCCTGTCCCCCTTCCATCGTTGCAAGCTTCACGCAGTTTCACTTTGGTAATGTGCACGCATGCTCAGTTCGGGATGTCCTCAAGCCCCGGTGAGTGACGCGCTTTCACTTGTTTGTCTTGCATCCGCTAATCTGGTGTGAGAGCGCTTGTAAAGCAACACCTATGTTTTAGTGTATTCCAGTACCCCAAGGGAGCCCACAGTAAGTGGCACTGCTCCAGCCCTAAACTGGCCTATCCACTTTGCAAAGGGCCGGCCTGGCCTGACTAACACTGCCCCAGAGGGATCGGCTTCACATGTGATTAACCAGCCTCCAGTTCGTTCCACCTATCCGAGGCATCATATTTCACTGACCTTGGCCCAGCCCTACCCCTCTTTTTAAGTGAGATAAAAAACGGGAGTCGCTCATAGAGGTGTGACCGCTGTAATAAAGGGCGTGGCTTAAAACACAAGCTAAAAATGTGTGCTTAGCATAGGGTGCCGCCCGAATGTTATTTTGCTGCTTCTGTCCATTCATCCAGATATATTACACTACAAATAACATTACACCTACAACAAGCCCGGACTATTGGCTTAACGTTGCTTTCCACCCGCTGCTTTTCTGTCCGTCACTTTCCCCCTGTTGCTGCTTCACGTTTTTTTAAAATTCCGTTACAAGCGCACAGCTTTTTGTTTTATTAACATTGCTTTTCACCCGTTTTTTTTAATTCCTTTACGAGCGCTGCGTAGGTCATGCCGCCTTCCTGAACAGCAATGGTAAACTCCCTTGTTTTCAAAACGGCCACTCGCAGACACACTCTTCATGTACAACAGGATTCGTGGGGTTATTTTGTTTTATGGCTGGAAAAGATAGCGTTTAGGTTTTTTTAAAAAAAAATTGGTGTTTAAATAATTATTCGCTTGGAAAACGGATTTAGACTTCATTGTCATTGCAATTTTTGCCATGCTTCAAAAAACATTCGTATGCTCCGATTGAGTGTGTACTCAGAAGTACCCCATGGCACAATTAGGCACTGACTTAAGTGATTCCCGATCATCGTGCACTAAGTAGTCGTCCCCTGGCCACCCCCCCCCCCTCCCACCCAGGCCAAAGCAGGCGCCTACTTCTGTGCTAAGAGTGAAGGTATGGTTGGCGGACAACTCTCAAACACGTGAACAGGGGTGACGGAAAATTTACGTCTTATCTTACCAGATTAATCATGCAAAATCTCATATTTTACAAACACTCTCTCGCTTCCATCTCGCTCTGGCTCACAAACACACTCTACACATAGGCGAGCGCTTCCTCCTACTGCCACATACCCTCCTGCGTATCTCACCAGGTCGCTCCTCTCCAATCCCCAGCTGTCCTTGCACCCCCTCCTGTGTCAGCCAGCCCTGCGCCATCTGCTGACCCCCACCATATTCTTCCAGGACTACAGACTTCGTTTCCTACCCTCGCCAGGATGAAGGCATCGCAGCAGAACCTTTCAGCCCCTGACGCCCCCTCCATACAGCTACTCCGCCCCCCCCCCCGTATTCCTTACCGCTACGCCATACATCGTGCAATGCCTTGCAGCGTGTCTCCAGAGCTCACGGGGTGCTCAGTGTACCTCTGCCCAGGTGGCCGCTCAAGGACGCTTCGGCCTCTGATTCAGACTCGGAGCCTCAGCGCGGATAGACGGCGTGTCTTCTCTGGCGATCTTCATCTTGCGCCGGGACAGCCGATGTGCACGCTCATGGCGTCTCTTGCGCTCCCACCGCACGTTCAGTTTCGTTCCTGCCCTCCAGCAACTTCCAGACATCAATTAAAATGTCAAGAGAAGCCCCGTCATTAATCTGCTTCCTAGAAACAGACCGGAGGTTTCTATAGTGGAAAGTTTGATTCATCCTAAGGCAGCGCAGAGGGTTAAACTGCCTGCTGCTAAGAAAGTGTCCCACTAGTTTTTCTATCCTTTGGCGTGCGTTTTACCTATTTTGTTTAAAAATGTTTCTCCCCATTAGCGAAAAGTACTGAGGGTAGTCTTATGGGTAAGCTCCTTTTCTCACAGAAAATCAGAGAGCCCAGGGCGCGTTGGACACACAAGAGCACTGGAAGAAACAAGGACGTTACACAGGACACCGTTGACTCTTCTCACTTTCAAAGAACCAAATGCATCTCATATTTATTTATTCCCACAGAACCAGCGTAAAGCAGTTCTTTATTGCACACCTTCACCTCTGCAGGGTGGGCTGTGCTTTTAGCAGTCTGCAAGGCTTCTGAAGCATTGGTGCAAGAAAAAATGAAAGCAGTTCAGGCAATATGAAAGATTTGTTGATGTAAAACGGCATTGTTCTAGGGCTGGAAGGAACGGACTCTGTTCGTCTTCAAGTGCCACCGTCACTGCTTTGTCATTAGCTAACCAAGTCTGCCAAGGGAAACCCAGATGTCTGCCTTGCGATTATTTACAGCATACCAAGTGAGTTTCCATATTGACTACAGCCCCAACCCCTGTCTTGCCTTACACTATAAACACAGAGGATGCAAGCATCAAGGACTGCCAAAAGTACGCCTCACACATTTTTACATACAGGGTAAATTCCAGGTCAACCTGTGGAATCACAACTAACAAGCATTTGCAATGCAATAGGTCTCGCATTTGCGAGATTTTGAGCTATTGGCATTGTAAATGACAACGCCTTTTATTTATGTGTTTTGAAAACTTGCAAACGGTGTGTAAATACGCACTTTGTACTTATAGAAGCAAGGCTGGCAGTAAGAGGTGCAGTTACTGCCAGCCTTGCTTCTCGTAAGCAAGGACTATAAGCACCGCTTGCACGTTTTCAAAACACATAATTAAAAGCATTGTGGGATACCTTACTGACTCTCTTTCTGTAAAGTCCATGCAGTCTCCCATTGTTTGGGCTCTTCACCTTCATTGTATTGTATTGTATTGTATAAAGTTCTTCTAAAGCGCTGTCTGTCGCCCTACGGGCATCCTGGCGCTGAGAGACTATAGAAGAAAACCTGAGACAGTAGGAACGTTTGCCGTAGTGCCAAGAATGTTACACTCTAATCTCTGCCAAAGAGCCATGTTTTAAGATTCTTCCTAAAGCTCAGCAATGATGTGGCTTGGCGTAGATCTTGGGGGATTTGATTCCAAAGGCGGGCTGCCGCCGTACTGAAGGCCCTGCCTCCCGTCTTAGTGCGTTTAACTTTGGTAACCACTGCCAGACTTTGGCTGGTGGACCGAAGAAGTCTCTTTGGTTCGTACCATGAGAATCTATCGCACAGAGGAGGAGGACCAATTTTATGGAGGGCTCTGTACACCATGACCAATGATTTAAACTCGATCCTTTTATTGATCGGGAGCCAGTGAAGGTCCCTCAATGCCAGTGTTGTTGAGGAGTCACGTTGTCTTCCCAAGGCCAGTTTGGCTGCGGCGGACTGTATTCTTTGCAGACCCTGTACAGTGTACCGAGAGGCACCCAGGAACAATGAATTACAGTAATCGAGCCTACTTAGGATCACGCTCTGGACCACCAGAGATCTAGTCTCAATAGGGAGGAGCGGAAGGATTTGGCGCAAAGCTCTAAGTAGGGCAATACAGGTGCCTATGGTCTTGTTCGCCTGGGATTGCAGCTGGAGATCTTCATCCATCATAACCCCCAGGTTACGGACTGTTTTTACTGGCAGTATCGGGGCGTCTTCCGGCAAAAGTCTGAACTCACCCAAGAGATGTTTAGACATTCTCGCTGCACAGCAGTGTAATAACTCAGTTTTCCTGGCATTCAGCTGCAATGAATTGGCTCTCAGCCATTCTGAGACTTTTTGCATGCAGGCCTGGAAGGAATTCATGGGCACTGCATGTTCTCCCTCCAGGGAGAACATTAGCTGGATGTCGTCAGCATAATTAACCACCTCGATCCCGTAAGATTTTATTAAAGGGATCAGGGGTCTCAGATAGGCGTTAAAGAGTATAGGGCTGATAGCTGAGCCCTGAGGTACTCCATGGCGAACCGGGGTCCAGGAGGAAACAAAAGGTGTTAATGTCACTGCCTGTTGACGATCCGTCAAGTAAGACCGTAGCCATTCCAAGGCGAGACCTGTCACCCCCATATCTTCTAGCCTTGCCAGCAACACTGAGTGATTAACCGTGTCGAATGCTGCCGACATGTCCAACAGTACCAACACAGAGGAACATCCACTGTCGGCACGCATTCGAAGTTTGTCCAGAACGGTAATCAAGGCAGTTTCCGTCCCATGCCCAGGCCGAAAGCCAAACTGGTCCCTGTCCAAGATCAGATGTTCTTCAAAAAAGTTGGACAGGGATTTGCTGACTAATTTTTCCAAGATCTTAATTGGAAATGGCAACAGGGAAATTGGGCGGAAATTAGCCGGCACAGAGGGATCAAGAGAAGGTTTTTTCAATAATGGGGTGACCATTGCCTGTTTCCACCTGCTTGGCACAATGCCTTCACTCAGAGATTGGCAGCAAATTTGCCTCAGATCTGGAAATAGGGCCGGTCCGAGCTCCTTCCAGATCTTATGCGGAAGGGGGTCCAAGGGTGATCCTGATGAAATCTCCCGCGCTAACTCATGAAAAGAGTCCTCCGTAGGGGGGATGAAATGGCTCAGAGTGATTTCTCTTCTGATGTCTACGCTAATCGTGGAAGGCTCTATAGCATTCTGATCGAAACCACCCACGATATTGTTGACCTTCTCAACAAAAAAAGTAGCAATTTTGTTGCACAAGTTTTGTGATGGCTGGATAGTACTGGCCATACAGCCCGGGTTACTGAGGTCTCTAACGATGTTGAAGAGTGCCCTGGTTCCATTGGGTGCCTGCAGAATGGAATTGGCATAGAATTTCGCCTTAGCTTCCCTAATGGCTGCCTTGTATTGCAGTTGTATGATTTTTAAGGCTGTTCTGTCAGCTTCCCGGTACTGTTTGCGCCAGCTTCTTTCCGTCTGTCTACGTACAAGACGTAACGCTTTAAGCTCCTCACTGAACCAGGGGGCCGAAGGAGTACAACGCATTCTCAGGTTTTTTTTTAGGTATGTGTCCTTCTAGTACTGAGTTAATGGAAGTACTATAGCTAGTATAGTTTTCTTCTGGTGTAGCCTTTGGGTCAAACAGGTTGGACTGTGGGAATAAGGAGGATGCTCCTCTCCTGGAGAGTTTAGCCCAATCCCTTCCCCACCTGAAACGCGCTTGTTTGTCCGCAACCCGTTTATCCTCTTGTATACTAATCCTGAACTGTATTAAATAGTGATCAGTCCAGTTTAGTGGAGTAATACTAATTACTTCGGTTTCAGAGGGTTTGGCGAAAACTAGATCGAGTATGTGGCCTCCCACATGTGTGGGTTGTTGAACCAACTGATGGAGGCCACAGTTCTCACCGGTGTAAATCAGGGCTTGTAGATGATTTCCAGAGCTCCCTGTTTCCCAGAGGTTGAAGTCTCCCAAGAGCAGCATTCTGGAGTGTGTGGAAGTCAAGGCGACAATGGTATCCAACAGTGCCTGATGATTAGCGTCCGCACCCGGAGGTCTGTAGCAAACCATACCCGATAGCACTCTCCCCTTTGCCTCCTGTATTAAAAAGCCCATAATTTCATAGCCTGCTATGGCTTCAATCGGTAGCATAGCACAGTCCCACTGTTCCTTAAAGATTAATCCTACCCCTCCTCCTCTCCCAGATATACGAGGTTTTTGGATGATCTTATATCCAGTGGGGCAAGCTAGCCCAAGTTCTACTGAGGAGTCAGCATGAATCCAAGTCTCAGTAACGAACAGCAAGTCAAGGTCTAAATCTTCCAGCAGGTTGTAGATGTCTTGATGGTGTTTAATAAGTGACCTGCTGTTGATTAAGCCACAGGATAATGCCTGTCGCTGTCCCTCCCGTGACCTGTTCCCCAGTTCAAGAAGGGTATCTCTAGAGTAGCATAGTCTGTCGGTGCAATTTTGAACAGCGTTTCTGGCGCAAGGCGCGACCGAGGCGCGGACGGGCGCAGACGGGCTTGCCTCTGGCGCGCCTCCGGCGCGCCGCCGGCGCGCCCGCTGCGCGCGCGCGCTGCGCGCTTGCGTGTCCTGCATTTATATAGTGCAGGCGACTAGAACGCTAACAGCAATGGCGTCCATGGTACATGTATGTATGTGTAGTTTAAACTATTTAAACCAGTGTTTCCTAAACTGTAGGTCGTAAGCCACTAGTGATTTTTGGTGAGTCGTAAAAGTCCAAGCTATAAATTAAGATGCCTTTAAACTCTGAAGTGCGGCAAATGTGACAAGTTAAATACAAAGGCAGTAGTCAAATGTCATGCTGTATCTTCTGACAAATTGCTGCTTATGCTTTTAGTTTGCGCCGTTCTTGCAAAAAAAAAGGGGCTTGGAGCCCGCCCATTACTTACCTTTACTTACCATTAGTTGGATCCCACGTCACTCTTGTTTCCTTTCTTACTGTTGGTCAACTTCTCCTCTTGCCTCCAGCTTCCTGCTTGGCTTCACGTCTTCGACCTTGCTGTGGTACTTGGACCAAGTACTGCTTCCGGCAGCCTGTGTCCTTCCATTGGTCGAGCACTTTTAACAAACATATTTTTTTAAACTTTTCAGCTTCTACATGCAGTTGGTTGCTTGCCCGTCCCTACCACCACCGCACTTCTTTTGCTGCATGCCCCTTTCGGTTCATGCTGACCTGTCCCTCCCACCACCTCACTCCAGTCGTAGCATGCCCCTTTCTCACATTTTTGTTAGTCGTAGCTTGTTTTATATAGCACAAAGTCGACTTGAAGCGCTTTACATGTGCGCTGGTTACATTACACAAGGACATATTAGTTTTAACAGGCACATGGAGATTAAGTTATTTGCTCAGAATTATAGTATGTTGTGCCGGCACCGAGGCTCAAACCTGGTTCTCCAGCTCCCAAGTCAGCAGCCCTGGCCACAACGCCACAGCCTCTCTATGTTCGGTGTTCCAGATTTCTGTTATGTATAGTTTTAATAGTAAACTCTATGTCTCTGCAAATTTAGTGGCCTTTCAATAGAAGATGTGCTGCCTGTTAATGAGGGCACTGGCAGACGATGCTTTAGTTACATCAAAAAACCACCTGCCTTATGTCCATTAAAGCTAGGTGGGCCGCAAAAGTTTGTTGTTCTAAAAAGTGGAAGTGGTTCTAAAAAGTTTGTGAAGCTCTGAACTAGACAGTGGTTAAGTGACGCACTGCTGTGCGGTAGACTTGCCCCTACCGCATCTTTTTTTTTTTTCTCAAACTTTCCATAACCATGGTTTATTTTTGTCTATGTTGCTTCTGCGTTGTGTGGATTCTGCACATACTTGCATTTGTTCCAAGCTAAATACATGGTTGCCTATAAATAGGTTTGAATTCTTATCTGTGTTGCTGTTTGACTGAATTGATATGTTAGTCTACATGTTTGTGTGAATATATGGATGTCTGCATTTGCATTGTTTGTGTATGTGAATATGTGTGTCCTTTGTTAATCTGTGTATTGATACTAGTAACAAATTGTTCTGTGGATTGGTATAACTAGTGGCGCACACTTAAATTGTCAGAAAGTGATGTGGTTTGATCTGAGCACTACTACACTCCTCTAAACGGAAAGGTGGCCACCAAACCACCTTAGTGAACCGTACAAGCTCAATACATTGAAAAAAACGCCTTTGAGCACACCGAATCAAAGAGTCCACTGCAATTATATCAACAATCTGTCCTTTAATATAATCTTCATGTTTCCAGTTTTCACCCTTTGAGCCAAGTCTTTGAACTTTTAGCTAACTTCATCCGGGCTTAATATTAACAATTAACTGTAATGCTACCAATGAAGATGGAATTCTTCATGTGCAAAATGCTATATTTCATATCCCAATAGCACCGGAGAGTACTCCTGATATTGTTACAACATCCTTATATTGGTAGCATTACAGTTAGTTGTTTATATTAAGCCCTGATGAAGGCGTGGGTGATATGCCATCTCGACGAAACATGTGTTGTCAAAAAGGTCTACGTGTGGAAATTGCGGGCATGAAGATTGTATCAAAGGATGGGTTGTTGATCTAATTGCAGTTGACTCTTTAATTCTGTGTGTTCAACTGTGTTTTTTCTGTGTATCTATACTGGTTATCTCTGTGAATGTTTTATATCCAAATCTATTGGTGTGGTCGAAGGTATGTAGAAACCCTTCATCAGAGAAGTGTGTGTCTGGGGATCTGTGGGATTACCACAAGCCTACAGACCGAAACAGCGTACTAGATTTTTCAAGCTTCCATCCACGAAGTCTTATCAGGAACCTGCCTTTATCCCAGTTCATCAGGATTCGTAGAATTTGTTCTGACACTGAGAACAGTTCCACTGAATTACTTGAAACTTCTAAACGGTTTTCAGAAAGGGGTTACCCCCAGGAAGTTCTTACGAATTGTTTATCAAAAGCTATGGCTAAACCTCGTCAGGATCTCCTAACACAACAACCACGCATTCCTCAACAACGACTGGTATTTGTGACTAAATTTTCAACCATTTCTCCCGACATAAGGAACATCATTAATTCCCGTTGGGAACTTCTACAACAAGAGGGGGATTTTCATGACCTGTTACAACATAAACCCCTGTTTGCGTATACTAGAGGAAGAAATTTACGCACTCTCTTGAATTCCCCGGTCATCACTAAGGAACCAACTGTATACCATGGGACGAGAAGATGCTTATCTTGTATTCATTGCAACAATGTAATCACAGGGAACATGTTAACCCATCCTTTATCTGGCATGAAGATACAGCTCAAACATACCAGCGACTGCAACACAGCTAACGTAATTTATTGCATTAAATGTCCTTGCGGAAAAGCATACGTAGGGAAAACCGAACGAAAAATTAAAACTCGCATAACTGAACATAAATCCAGAATCAGACACAAGAACACTACCTCAAGCCTTGCAACTCATTGGACCGAGGCCAAACATACGATTTCACAACTGCGGTTCCAAATTATTGAGACAATAAACGTTCGACCAGGTTTAGATGTTACCAACATGCTGTTACGTAAAGAAATCTACTGGATCCAAAAACTACATACTCTGACCCCATCTGGTCTTAATGATCGTCTGGATGTGTCATGTTTCTTATAATAAGTCTTTCTAAAGTAAACCTCAGGATTCCCTCAACACTCAATCTCTTCTTCCCATAGCATCTATATCTTCTTTCAATTACACACCTGCGTTTGGATGCAATAGTCCTGGACAGTCCTCTGATCTCATTACTCACTCTCCATTTATCACACTACACTTTTAGGTTTTTGACATTTATTATCTGTACCTCAACTATCACTTTCTGGTTGCGAAGCCTTCTTTCTTCCCATGGAGTTTGGTCTATATATATTTTTTACACCAGCTATCTTTTTTCTTCTTTACAGTACCGTATGCCTTTGAGGGCAGTTAGTTGTCCCGTTCCCTTTTGTTTTCCTTACTTACCGTATTGTATAGATTGACCTTGAAGCCCGACATCGGGTTCGTTTTTGACATTTCTCCCCCCGTTTTTTAGTAGTTTATTATCCATCTTCACTTATCCCCCATCGTGTTTCTTATGAGGTAGCTTCATGATTTTATCCCTATTACATGTGCACTTGTCCTTAGTAGCATTAGACCTTTACTATTACATCATGGCGGGACTCTCGCCTGTCCTGTTTCTATCTTTAATATGGTCCACATAGGACGTCACCCACTGGAGCCGTCCTCCCTTTTTAGTCTTTATCTAGCGGCTTTCTGCAGTCTCGCGAGTATTCCCTCCAGGTACCGGTCCTCACCTGATCCAACGGTTCGCGCTCTTCTTCTCTGACATCCATGTAAGTTTCTCTCAATGTTTTTTCCGCATAGCTTCGTTTGTTTTCAAGGCTGTTTTTCGTTTGTTTCATGAGACTGCCCCATCATTCTTATCCATATATTTTTACGTTTTTTTAGCACAACACCACTTTGTTTCACCACGCGATCAGCGGTGGGTAAGTGGGAAGCCACGTTCCCTCATATCTTATCATTTCGTTTACCTAGCCTTTTTTCTACAATTTGCACCGTTGGTTCTCCCGCAGAATTATATCGGCTGGTATTTACGATTTTGCCCGCAATCTTCCCTTCAATGCGTTTCTTTTTGGTACATTAGTCGAGGTGAGTCCACCTCGCCATACATACCTTTGAATCACCTTTTCCTCCTCTCATATTTTCCAGTAGAGTACAAATCATCACTTTCTTGATTATCACCACGGTGTATGACTTTTTCTGGTGGCGTGGTTCTTGCTGCCTCCATTTCAGCACAGCAAATTGTTGTATTCACACACTGCAAAAACTGGGTCTTGTCTCACCATTGATGTAGTGTGGCTAATAGTTTGTTGAATCATTTGTAATGGGTTTCATTGGGTACAACCAGTATGTGTTTGATTATTAGTAATGTCAATCATTATTGTGTTTTTGTTTTTAGATTGCCCCTGACGAAGGGACGTGTCGGTCCCGAAATGCATTGGGCTCATCTTTATTCTCTCGTGTACTAAACTGTGTTAACCAAAAATGTACCTTGTTTGTTTATTGACATATGTTTATCAGCATCAGGATACACTACAAGTGATGTATTCTGTAACAAAATGAATTATATGTATATGTGTGAAAATGATTTACATATATGAATCAATATATGTTCACTGAATTCAATTGATCTGTTTGATTACTTTGCATCTGATAAGGTGATTAATAATCAAGGGTCATAGTTACCCCTAGCACTGTGCGCAGTGGAGACTACCGCATGGTTAGTTTCTTTTTCTTTCAGACATTATGCTCGATTGACAGCGAGCATACCACTGCAGCACCTTAGTCACAAGTGATAAAATCAATTTTCTATCTTGAACAAATAGGAGTGCGCTGCCTCCCCGTTTTTTATCTGATTGCACTGTCTCAGCAGCAGCACCCATCCAATCAACATGTCTTTTGATACTATTACTAATAGACAATAGAGCTAACACTAAAGATTATACTTCTGATGAAGCAACAGAAATGTATGCCCTTATTCAAGAATTCAAAACTACTGACATTCATGGAGGAACCATTACTCAACAACTACGTCAACTTGAATTCATAACCAGGAGACAGCTTAACCAAAAATTGCACGCGTCAACTCTTGTTCAATATCACAAAGCCAAGAGGATCCCCAGAGGTTTACGTCTAGCTATAAAACCAATGTTATTTCGATTTCATCTCAATACAAGCTTTATGGATAAGTGGTACGCTATCCTTAACAAATGCTCCTTAGACCTCATACTGTTGATCATAGAGGAATTATCTAAAACCATCAAAGATCTTGAGGACGAAATATACTCTCTTAAAAGCGAGCTACAGATGCGTATGGAGTCTGATTCTTGGAAATTGCAACTAGAAGTACTTAACCAGAAACTCGAAGTATGAAAGAGAATTGCAAGAAGGCAAATTGTTCAAGTATAGGCGGGACACGATTGATTATAAACTGAATGAGGTTTATACTTGGGCCGACATATACACCCGAAAGTGGTTTGACACTAAGAAAACGCCAACATCTTCTGATGAGAGTCTAGTCTCAGACAAAGATACAACCGTTAGCCGCACACCAGCATCAGCCATAATTCTCTCTCAACAAGCTGGACCTTCTACCTCATCTGTCGCTATGGCATCAGGCACATCAACTTCTCCTCCTACTCCTTTTTTAGCTCAAGCTATGGATCATGGGCGTCCTCTGGCCCATCTAGCTCAATCCAAGCAAGTACAACACAAAAAACACGCAGAGGGAAAGGAAGCAGGCGGAAAGTCTCTACGCAGTGGGAAAACAGTAATCTAGTGATCAACATTTCCTCCTATACACTCAACGAGCAAGAAACGGCCCTCCTTGGACTGAGATTGTCATTTGTACCTACATCCCACACCACCTCTCTCCAAACACAGGGTGAATTCTTTAAATTCATGCGTACCATCAGACTGAAACATTTTTTCACCAATGTTGTAGTTTCAGACCATCAAGAAACTGAACAGACTCAGTTGCGATTTAAACCAAAAAGCACATTTATACCTCCAACTTCGCATAAGACATTGGATACTTTTGAGACTCTAGTCAACAAAGATCTTGAAAGACTCAATTATCGACCAAAAAACTACAGCAATGTCTCTAAATACGATCGCAATATTATTCAAAATCTTGCCAACAATCAATCGATTACTTTGCAACCTGCTGACAAAGGAGGGGCCATAGTGGTTATGGATACTGAGTATTATCATCTTAAAGTATCATCACATGTTTCGGACACTAACACTTATATGTTACTTCCTTTTGATCCCACTGCCCAACTTCAAGATATGCTTAATAATCTCCTTAAGGTGGCATGCGACAACGAATGGATCAATGACGCTACACGCCTTTACCTAACGACCACTAACCCACGGAGGCCTCAATTGTATATGATCCCTAAAATACACAAGGACCCTAATGACCCACCATTTCGTCCAATTGTGTCCGGATGTGGCTCCATTTTTGATCCCGTTTGGAAATTCTTGGACTACTTTTTACAACAGTTCGTCCAGAAGTGGTGTACATACTTAAAGGACACGACACATTTTCTACAGATTTTACAACAAGTTGTGATTGATCCTCAAAGTTCCATTTATTTATGTACAATTGATGTAACAGCACTCTACACCTCAATACCGCACGCAGCAGGTCTCGATGCGGTCGAATGGGCGCTTCTCCAAATGGAGGATATAGGCATTGAGAAAATTTTCATTCTTCAACTCCTCAAATTTTGTCTACATAACAGTTACTTTGAATATCAACACAAATTCTTTGCACAACTCACAGGAACATCAATGGGTTTTTCCGGAGCACCGGCATATGCCAATATCTTCATGTCGCAATACGAGCAGGATAACATCATTGCCAATCCCACTTGGTGGTCTCGAATCATTCTTTACTATCGCTACATTGACGACATCTTCCTCATTTGGAACGACTCCGAGCTATCTTTTACCACAATGATTGAGTCTTTGAACAGCATAAATCCACACATCCAACTCACATACCAAATTCATAAAGACACCATACATTACCTTGATGTGCAAGTTGTGAAAACATCATCCAATCATTTTCAAACCACCGTTTACCACAAGCCTACAGACCGAAACAGCGTACTAGCTTTATCAAGCTTCCATCCACTAAGTCTTATCAGGAACCTGCCTTTATCCCAGTTCATCAGGATTCGTAGAATTTGTTCTGACACTGAGAACAGTTCCACTGAATTACTTGAAACTTCTAAACGGTTTTCAGCAAGGGGTTACCCCCAGGAAGTTCTTATGAATTGTTTATCAAAAGCTATGGCTAAGCCTCGTCAGGATCTCCTAACACAACAACCACGCATTCCTCAACAACGACTGGTATTTGGGACTAAATTTTAAACCATTTCTACCGACATAAGGAACATCATTAATTCCCGTTGGGAACTTCTACAACAAGAGGAGGATTTTCATGACCTGTTTCAACATAACCCCCTGTTTGCGTATACTAGAGGAAGAAATTTACGCACTCTCTTGAATTCCCCGGTCATCACTAAGGAACCAACTGTATACCATGGGACGAGAAGATGCTTATCTTGTATTCATTGCAACAATGTAATCACAGGGAACATGTTAACCCATCCTTTATCTGACATGAAGATACAGCTCAAACATACCAGCGACTGCAACACAGCTAACGTAATTTATTACATTAAATGTCCTTGCGGAAAAGCATACGTAGGGAAAACCGAACGAAAAATTAAAACTCACATAACTGAACATAAATCCAGAATCAGACACAATAACACTACCTCAAGCCTTGCAACTCATTGGACCGAGGCCAAACATACGATTTCACAACTGCGGTTCCAAATTATTGAGACAATAAACGTTCGACCAGGTTTAGATGTTACCAACATGCTGTTACGTAAAGAAATCTACTGGATCCAAAAACTACATACTCTGACCCCATCTGGTCTTAATGATCGTCTGGATGTGTCATGTTTCTTATAATAAGTCTTTCTAAAGTAAACCTCAGGATTCCCTCAACACTCAATCTCTTCTTCCCATAGCATCTATATCTTCTTTCAATTACACACCTGCGTTTGGATGCAATAGTCCTGGACAGTCCTCTGATCTCATTACTCACTCTCCATTTATCACACTACACTTTTAGGTTTTTGACATTTATTATCTGTACCTCAACTATCACTTTCTGGTTGCTAAGCCTTCTTTCTTCCCATGGAGTTTGGTCTATATATATTTTTTACACCAACTATCTTTTTTCTTCTTTACAGTACCGTATGCCTTTGAGGGCAGTTAGTTGTCCCGTTCCCTTTTGTATTCCTTACTTACCGTATTGTATAGATTGACCTTGAAGCCCAACATCGGGTTCGTTTTTGACATTTCTCCCCCCGTTTTTTTCCGCATATCTTCGTTTGTTTTCAAGGCTGTTTTTCGTTTGTTTCATGAGACTGCCCCATCATTCTTATCCGTATATTTTTACGTTTTTTAGCACAACACCACTTTGTTTCACCACGCGATCAGCGGTGGGTAAGTGGGAAGCCACGTTCCCTCATATCTTATCATTTCGTTTACCCAGCCTTTTTTCTACAATTTGCACCGTTGTTTCTCCCGCAGAATTATATCGGCTGGTATTTACGATTTTGCCCGCAATCTTCCCTTCAATGCGTTTCTTTTTGGTACATTAGTCGAGGTGAGTCCACCTCGCCATACATACCTTTGAATCACCTTTTCCTCCTCTCATATTTTCCAGTAGAGTACAAATCATCACTTTCTTGATTATCACCACGGTGTATGACTTTTTCTGGTGGCGTGGTTCTTGCTGCCTCCATTTCAGCACAGCAAATTGTTGTATTCACACACTGCAAAAACTGGGTCTTGTCTCACCATTGATGTAGTGTGGCTAATAGTTTGTTGAATCATTTGTAATGGGTTTCATTGGGTACAACCAGTATGTGTTTGATTATTAGTAATGTCAATCATTATTGTGTTTTTGTTTTTAGATTGCCCCTGACGAAGGGACGTGTCGGTCCCGAAATGCATTGGGCTCATCTTTATTCTCTCGTGTACTAAACTGTGTTAACCAAAAATGTACCTTGTTTGTTTATTGACATATGTTTTTCAGCATCAGGATACACTACAAGTGATGTATTCTGTAACAAAATGAATTATATGTATATGTGTGAAAATGATTTACATATATGAATCAATATATGTTCACTGAATTCAATTGATCTGTTTGATTACTTTGCATCTGATAAGGTGATTAATAATCAAGGGTCATAGTTACCCCTAGCACTTTGCGCAGTGGCGACTACCGCATGGTTAGTTTCTTTTTCTTTCAGACATTATGCTCGATTGACAGCGAGCATACCACTGCAGCACCTTAGTCACAAGTGATAAAATCAATTTTCTATCTTGAACAAATAGGAGTGCGCTGCCTCCCCGTTATTTGTCTGGGGATCAGGCATAATTTCATGTCAGGTGCGTGACACCACGTGACCACAGAAAAATTACTTGAGTGAACATAGAACTTTGAACACAGTTCACCTAGGTACGTGAACTATCAATATGACTATGCACAAAAGCATTGGCCATTTGTCTCTTTTTAATACATCCATGTTGGTTTATACTGTTATTACAGATTCTATTTTTAGCGTCGCCCCAGCGAAAATAGTAAGTGCCCTGACCACACCGAGTCACTGATCTTATCACGATGAGGTGTAGGGTGCATGACCACTTATGACTGTAAGACGCTCTCAAATCATTTTGACAATTCTTTTGATTCAGACGTGCATCTTTTGAGACGTTTCCCATTTCTTTATTTATTTCAGATTACCCCTGATGAAGGGATCCAGAGTCCCGAAATGCATTGGGTTTTGTTGTTTTGTTTGGGCAAAGTGTGTAATGTTTATATTTTGCAATGGTCTACTTCGTTTTTGTAAGCATCACATATGCTGAAAAATACATGAAGTTTGAAATGCTGTAATGTGAAAATCATCACAGTGTCATTTTTTATTTAAAATATTGCATAATTTTGTGTACCATACACCAATTTGTAGTGCACGTTGGAGACCTAGTCGCCTGATAGTAGAAAGGACATCGCTGCCTCAAGCTCAACAAAGGGCAGTGTCTGCAGTGTGTGCTTGATCTGTAGCTTGACAGTGCATATTGGTAGTTGATTGGTTGTGATCCAGAAGTAGTGAGTGTGTGTACAGACAGGTCAGCAGTGGTGAATATGTGTGCAGTTGCAGTGAGTCAGTGGCGGCTGCTTTAACAGCAAAGTGGTGTGCCAAAGCAAACGCCGGGGGTTGGGGGGGCAGTAGGTGGTTGGAAGGGGAAATAATAACATTTAAACACTTACCTGCCGCTGCAGCGGCAACCTTGGTGCTCCTTTCCTGACCTTGGGCACACTGCACAGACTCCTATGGGCGAATCACAGTGCTGCTGTCATGCTGGTTATACAAGCATGAGAGCAGCGCCATAATTGGCCTGATCGGGGTGACTTGACGCTTGCTCAGGCACAGGGAGCCTGTGCTATTTCTCCATTCGGCTGTGCATCACAGCTGGGTTGGAGAAATGTAAGTGCGCATGTCAGTTTGGCCGTCCTAAGAAAGCCGGCCAAACCGGCATGCGCACTTACAGTGCAAAACTCTCCTCATTGCAGCTGAGTGACGCTCTTGTCAGGATGGTTCTGCCCCTGCCCTAAGGCTGGCAATTAACTCAGTAAGAAAAATAAAATGATAATAAACTGGTTTTATTATCATTCAATTTTTTAGTAGGTGACGTCTCTCTGCCATAACTGAGGTGCTGCCCCTGGTGAGTGTGTTGGGCTGTTCTCAGTCGCATTGTGTTCAGAGCTGCAGTTGGGGCTGTGATACTGCATAAGCATGTAAGAGACCAACGCAGGGTGGAGGGGCCTGGACACCGGCTGGCGGTTTCCTTGGGAGCTTCAGGTTCTGAGAGGTTTAGCTTCTGAAAGTGTGGTAGGAGATGTAAAGAAGCCACTGCTATACGAAATGCCCAGACCCTTTCGATCTCAAGTGTGGAGTGGTGTAGGTTTGAGAGATGGCACAGGTCGGACTTGGCGCGCCAGAAGATATAGGCTGCCTCAGACATGGCAAATAGTTACGGCAGGCCTCCCTATCCATTTGTTGGAGCAGCATGGGACATAGCAGAGTCCCTCAAACCACTTGCATGCCCATTCATGCTTCACTACCTTATGGCCTACAACCTTATGGAAAAGGAAGGAGTGCAGTGGGTGCTAGCTGGGAGGATGTGAATCCTCCTATCCCTCTAGTGAAGGTAGATAAGCAGTTATGTCCCCTACAGGGGAAGAATATAAGAAGGGAGATCATTCCAGAGAGGTTGTGGAGCCCCTGGGGCTGGACTGAGTGTTGCAGTGTATCTCCGGCCACATTATGAGTGACCTTTCTGACGGATGGCCCTTTTGGACTAGCCGTGTTAGGTCTCATACTTCTACATATCATGGTTTTCCTGTAGTTGGCGAGGTGGCCTCTTCGGATAACTCTTGATCGAGCACAATGGCTATAATAAATATTCAACCATGGCACCCAGTCAACACTACTGGGATCTGCCCCCTTGGGTAGACACCTTAGTGTACATTTGGTTCTTTGGGATGGGCTTAGTATTCTTTTCCATTTATCTTTCGATGGAAGACAATTTAAAAGAATTGTACATCTTTTAAATGGTCCTACTTATGTCTAATGTATTTAAAACCAAGAAGAGAACTGTGCCTTTAGTTGGGGCTTTAAAAGGGTTTTGTTAAGTGATATCCTATATATAGGTTGATTATCTTAGTATTTACAAATGCCAGTGACGATCATAGGTCTCTCTCAAAGGGGTTTCATCTCAGGTGTTAGTGCCTTGAAACACTTGTTGACTGTGCTCAGGTTTCCCATGGCAAGCTTAATCTTGTAGTCTTCATACAGTTTCACCTCTGATTTCCACAGCCCTTATGACCCCTTATTGTTGTTGTTTCTTATCCTCAGACCAGTGATGGGATCAAGGAGAATCTGAGGAAGGAGATTTTGGAGTATACGTTTTCAAGCTCGTTCTTCGATATATTTGTAAGTGCGACCTGTTTTAAGGTCTGAGTTTAGTCAAGACCTTTTAATTTTACTACCATTATACAGATAATATACTAACTTATGGGGCCTTCAGCCAGCCCTCTTCATCCTTTGGTCGTTTGTAGTGGGTGGAATAAATGTGCATGACTCCACAATATACATTATGGGGCAATGTGTGGGCCACTTCAGCCATCAAGTGCCGGCACGCTGCCCTTTCGCAGATTCACAAGGAGCACGTCCACACAAACATTCAATCAATTAAGTGCCAAGGACTGCTATTGCACTGTGTGCTGTGACATCCCAAAAAGATTTTGCTTTTAGCCAATATTTTCTTTATTTTTTTTATTTTTTATTTGAGAGCCCAGCAGTTTTCCCAATAAGGTTTTTTAAATTTTTTTTATTTAAAAAACAGGACAATGCAACAGTAGCATTGACAAAGCAAACAGACTGGCGACAATGCCTGTCCCATTGACTTTGCCAGTGTTTGCTTCCTCATTCCTTAATTGTAGTAATATGCAACAGCAATCAAAATCTACAGGATTTATTTCCCAAAAGCGGAAGAAAAGAATGCAACATGCAGAACCCATGATTAAAACAATGTATATTCCGATATCTTTTCTACGTGTTCACTACATACAATTTGTTTCACTGTGTTCCTGTTTTTCAACTGAGTTTAGAAGCAGAATACTCCCTCACCTCTCTGCATTGCTCCGTTTTTAATACTTAATTCCTACTTCCTTTTCCTGCCTCGCTTTTGCTCAGCCATCGGTTTCTGACCTTTCTCCATTATTTTTAGGTCTCGCATAGGGCAGCGCATGCGCTGCCTCTACGAGGCATTAAGTAATTAGTATATTGGGAGAAACTCCGCCCATTGCCGCTTAAATTCTCCTGCCTCTTCCCATTCGTTTAACGTTGTCATAGCTTTTCTTATCGGGCTTATTATTGGCTGTAGAGGCCGTGCTTCACTTCCGTTCATTCCGGAAGCAGCACCACCTAACTACAGTTTCCGTCTGCTCTTCAGGCTAATCTGTGTCCGAGGGGAACTTTCTTAACTATCCACACACCACGATTTTAGTGCCGAGGTCTGCATGCTCCGTCTCTCGCTCGGTTTCAGTTTCATTAATAGCACACCTCTGAGCAAGCTCCTTGTGTGCGCTGCACACCGTAAGTGTTCTCGTCCATCAGAGCTGCTGCGTGTGTGGTCACACCGTGTTCCTATTGGTGTCTCCAGGTGTTATCAGCAAGAATGATGGCTCACGTTCCGGAGCTGTGCCTCGATGGAGACTGCCCAGGAGCGCTGAATCAGTGAGTAACGTGTGTGTTCGACTCGAGTACTCCCTGCCACTGGTCTCTGTGTGCTCTGTGACTGCACGTTCTCCGTGTGTAAGTGTTGTCTCTGTGTACATTGTGTATCTGCGTGTGTTGGTGTTGTCTGTGTGTATACCGCAGAAGTAGCAAAGGCATTCAGATAAGGCTCGGATTGCTTTCGTGAACATTCGGGAACGGGCAGTGAAGGAAAAGGACTCTTCCTTACTGCCCAGAGCAGACACGGCTAATGTCTTCTTTTCTGTGCTGCCAGCTGCCCCCCAGCCCCCTCTTCCTATTATTCCCTCTCTCTCTGTCTTGCTCCTCACTTACTGAAAACCGTCGACTTGAAGAAACGGTTCACAGCCTCTTTCCTTCTTTCATTTAGTTGCTTCCCTGTGAAATGGATCCAAAAAAGGGGAAATGCCCTTTTTCTGACTTTTTTCTATTCCAATGTGCAGCCCCGGGATGGAGATAAATAAAAGGTTTTTAATATAAAAAATAAATACATAAGTAATTAAAGCAAGACAGAGTGGTTGCAAAGTGGCCATATTGGTATTATTCACATCCAAACACATCAGCCTCACTTTACAGACTTTGCAGTGAAGCGCTACTTTTGTGGTCAGCCGCAATAAGCATTCTGGGAGTTGTGGTTTTAGTGTTTGCATTATATAACTATGCGGTCTGACCCCTTCGCCACACCCACACCCCTCCACGGACGCCTGCACTTCATGGTTCGTGAAGCGGGTGCCGTTGCCGACGCTTCCTCCATGTGCCATGGTTCCCCATCCCTCCCCATCCATGGCTTCCAGCGCGGGCTCTGTTTAATTTCACCCACAGACTGGGCTTTAGGCCATTTCTGGCCCATGAGACGAGGTGCCTCTAACAAAGGCCGCATCTCCTGGGGTGCATTAATGATCCTCATGGTCTGCTTCAGTTCACACCAGCTGGCGCTGCGGTCACTGACTCTGTGCCAGCCCTACCTTCTGCTGAATCTAGAAATGCTGGCTTCTCTCACGCACTGCCCTGTAAGGGTTATACTGGGCCAAAAAAAATACCGGCACTCTTACCATTAAAAAAAATGCACCCTTGATGTAAGCAGTCTGTTTTAAAGAACAATAAACCAGTGATTCTGATCCAGCCCTACCGGCCTCTCTTTTCACCTAGATTGGCTTGCCTGTACTCATTTTCACAGTATCAGTAACAGACTCCTCCCCAGCCTAACCCGTCTTTTGATATACCTTCTTGCCAATAAACTGTCCTGTTCCCTCGGCCTCGCTAATACTTTTCATTTTATGCTGGCTGAAATATTTTCTAAAACTAGCTTCCGCTGCACTTTGTGACATTCTCACATACGTCACTTGACAGCTTCAGCTTCTAAATACAAAAGTCTGAATTTCCACAGCCCTGAGGTTTTCAGAAAGGCCGCGCATTGTGGATGGAAAGGAAACAGCAGGGATTCAAGGTCTGAGTAAGCAGTTGCTTGTGGTCGGTGTCGTCCTTCTGTTTGAGATAATTACCTACTTTTGTAGCTCTTGATATATTTATACAAAATAATTGTTGTGGTTTTTTTTATCAGTGCATACGCGCCTTCCTGTAGTCCACGGTAGGGTCTCCTGTAACATCTCAACTCTATTCTGCCGCAGCCACTCACGTGTCGTGAGTCATATTTCGCCACTGCACCTTCCAGCAATTCCTGGTTGTGCATTTTTGTAGGCATGCCACAGTTTTCTGAGGGCTCCTGCTCCGTCTCCCGTCCCCCAACACCCTCCCGCTTTGCAGATAAACCCCTCCCCCCACCATCTCCCTAATCACCCATCCCAGCTTTTCTCGTCTCTTAAAGCACTTCTGTCACATACTAGGATCCCTTCTATCCTTCTCCCTCCCTTGCTCTTCCTCACAGTGTCTCCATGGCTGTCTGACTATTTGCAGGCAACAGAACAAAGCATGCAAATAAAAAACAAAAGTAAAAAACATTGTCAATTTCAAAGCCAAGAGACAACACCAAGAGCTCTAACTTTAACAAATGCGAGACCTATTGCATTGCAAATGCTTGTTCTCAATTCCCCTCACTTCCTGTTTAGCGTTGCAGGAGAAATAGAAAACAGACTACTGCAACCTATGCCCCATTCAAGTGTTCAGGTTTTCTGTTTTCTGTTTTTTTGCATAAACAACATTATTTTTAACTTCTAACGGTTCATTTTTGAAAACTTTGTGTTTACATTTTTTATATTTGTCTTTGCATTTATCTTTGCTTTGCCTCGTCCGGTGCCTTGAAGCTGTTTGTGCTAAATAAAGGAAGTAAACTAATCTGACCTGTGGATCATTCCAGGTGTGCGTTAATGTCCCCTTTTTAGGTCTTAGCTGTCGAAAGCAGCGCATGCGCTGCTCGCGGCATTCGAGAGCTTCTTGAAATCAATGCATATTCTGAAGCTCTCGGTGGCGGAGTTGAAGACCCGCCCATCTTTTTAATTGGTTAGGGTCATCTTACCTGCAAAACGCTGGCTTCTGATTGTAAAGGAGGCTTCTTAGTCCCTCCTTGTTGCTGCCATGTCTCCTTTTGGCCACGCCTCCCGGCATTTGATCGTTTACCGGCGGCGTGACACTCCATTATTTGTCCCCACGCACTTTTTTCTTCTCACTTGGCTTAAAATCGCCGCTGAATGTTTGCAGGACGCGATTTGTTCCAACAGGTAAGTTTCATGCTGACTTCTCCATGGGTGGGGATTTGTTCCATTACTTTTTGACTCTCGCGTGTTTATTTTCGCATCGCGCTTTCACTTAAAGTGAAAGCGCGAAGCAAAATATACACGCGGCTGCGTTTGCATACAGCCTGTTAGTAGGATTCTGGGTTCTGAATAGAGGTCGCCCTGTGCCCTCTCAGTCTTTGAGCGGCTCTCCCGACACACCCGCAAAGCTCTAGGCGTTGCATGTTTGTTTTTGTTTTTATTATAAATGTTTAGCCGGGTGCATGTATTTTGATTGTCTGGTAGCTGATGGCCTTCCGCGGCGCTGCGAGGGAACGGGGGGACATATGAGTGGTGGCGTGGCTGGATCCGCATCTTATGGTTTCGCTATTGCATTAACTTGTGTTTGAGCGCCCTCTAGGTGCCTTTTGCACTCCTTTTTACTCCCAGTAAAGTAGATATGAACGTGATCCTGGACCACACTTTCTGAACGAAAAAGCCATAAACTAGAAATTCAAATGTTGTTGTTGTTTCAGCAAAGTAAATTAGTCAAATCACTCTTATTGCCTCTCAATCACACGCTCCATGTCATGATACATAACAGGACTACTCCATTCCCCATCACCAAAACCTAATGGAAATGTATGTCACCATCCACAAAATGGCATTGCCTTGATGGACAGCCCTTCCGCCCAATTGCAAAGAATGAAAACTGTGTGGAAGGCAATAGCTGAGCGGGGTTATACCATAGCCCACTCTCTCAGTGCATCATTTTTGTTAGTTGTTAGTTTGTTAGTTTTTGTTTTGTTTTTAAAGAATGGAACAGGTCGTCCAGACAGCAAACGCTGTTTGTAGTCAGACTTCATAAAAAAGCACACGCGTCTGCAGGTTCTTGATTTTGCAGATGATGATGGCTTTTGATGGATATTTTTGCTCCTCTCCAGATTATCCGTAGCCTGTTCACATGGAAACCATAGCACCTGCTAATACTTAGTGGTGCAGGAATAATTCTCCTAGAGTAGGGTGCAGTGTTGTGACTCTGTGTTTGGCAATCGGTCAAGTTGGTGATAAAGCTTTATTTGTGGCTTTAAATTTAAAGCAATAACTCGCTTGCAGTAGGGACGTCAACAAAATATGCGCACAGTAGCCCCATTTAAGCGTGTGATCATGTTTCAGGAGGATTGCTTTGAAATCAGGTCTTATGAAAGTGGAACCACCCTTCCCCTTGACGTGCTGAAAACTTGTCCGTTCTAGAAAGCAGGTTCGCCCATTTAGAAAAAACACATTCCTAAGCATGTTCACAGGGTTTGCAAAGCAATGTGTTCCGCATACCACAAGTCACGTAATGCAATGCCTGCTCTCTCTAGGCTTTTTTAACTGTAGAACAATCTCTGTTTCGGAATACCTGTTGACAAACAGTCCTGTCAGTTGACTCTTAAAGTACAAACAGTTTGGGGCCGGGGTGGAATGTGGCTTGGTTGTTCAGCTGTCACTTGCGGAATCAGGAAGCCCGACTCCCGCACCGGACCAAATGGTCAAATGAAATCGTATTGTTTTCTGTAATGCAATTTGCACAATGACACTTTCCCAAAAGACGAACACGTTTTCTTTTATCCACGTAATATTTTGTTCTTCGTATAAATTAGAGCAGTCAATACCCTGGATGAACTGACTGATAAGGTCTGGGAGATTCACTGACAGGCCATTGCATCTGAAATAGCAGACCCAGCAAGCCAGGAACTGACTGCTCAATCCATGTGGGTATTTTTGGCATTGGCCTGTCTTTTTAGGTCTCGGCTGGCGAAAGCAGCACGCATGCGCTGATCTCGTCATACGCCTCCACCTCTCAATGTGGGGCCGTCAGTGTAGAGACCGAGCAGGAGTTCCAACATTCTCTGGGAAAGATGTCATCATCACCTGAAGTCCCAAATCCGCCAGGTCAAAGAGTGGAGCCCAGTGAGATCACAGGGACTTATGTGTGAGTATGCCACGCGAGTGATAGTGCACTTTACAGATACATATAACATAACATGTCAGTGCTTCATTTGTAAACAAGCATTGAAAATGCAATAGATCTTGCCTTTTATTAAGTTAAAGCCATTTGTTTTGCTAATAATATTGTATAGCAAAGCAAATGGCTTTAACTTAAAGGCGAGACCTATTGCATTTTCAATGCTTGTTTTAGTTTGAGGATGCACCATTTAGACATTCGTTCAGAAGTGTCCATGGCCTATGAAGAGCAGTAGAGAAGATGGTCTGGCTTCAATCAGGATGTTTTTTTGAGAAACCTTTACTACATTGAATTTACCCCTTCTCAAAAGACCCTGCAGGCGATAGGCCAAGGCCCTTTATTTTTGACAGCAGTGAGGACACCACTGAGCACAGGGCGAGATCCTGTTGCACTGGACTGCGAGGGTCCTCATTCAAGAAGATCCCGTGCGCCCTCCCAACCATTGGTAGCATGAGACCTTTTATCCTTGACTGCACTATTTTACCCTGGAGAACACCTCGACTGACAGCGTGGGATGCCTTGAATACCCCACAGCTGTCACGGTGAGATCCAGTCATCTTTGATTACATGGAACTCCACATTAACGGATATCCACTACAGGCTGAGGCACATTCATCATGACTCCAGTGAATGTTCTTTCTTGGAGGAAATTCTCCATTTACCCCTGTCAATAAAAGAAGGAAATTGGGCAAAACAGAAAACTGGAGCCCAGCCCCCAAGACTGTGCAGAAATGTTTGGGCTAATTTGATCTCTAAGCTATGTAGTGAGACTGTTAAAGTAAAAGATAACGCAAAATGAAATCAGTTGTTCTTGGCAAACCAGAAAGTGCAAAAAACTATACGGTTGTGCGATTCTGGCCCTCGATTGGTTCTGGGACACGATTTTAAATCTGCACCACACTGCCTTTGAGTTAAAATGCTCCATCTAATCTCCATTGCACCAACTCCTCTCCACCTCTAATCCACACACCTTGTTTATCTTCTCTAGGTTCTTGCCTTTTTTCGATTCTCAGGCTTGCTGCTGGGGTACGCGGTATTTCGTCTTCAACACTGGTGGGTGATAGCGGTAAGTAGTACTGTAACTTTTGCCCTACATGGAGGTACACACTGTGATAGACATGCCCGTTGGTTGAAGCGGTGATGCCTGGATTGAGTAGAGGACATGGGACTAGTGAGTTTGCGCTGGTTCTGTCTGTAGCTACATGGTTTAGCAGCAGCCAATGCAGGAGGCAGGGACTTGGAATGAGGTAGGGCCACACTCCCAACCAAATTAGAGCTTCAATAAATCAGGTTTATAAAGCATGGCTAGTCAGCCGATAGGCTATCCAGGAGCGTGCAGGCCCCGGAGACTTATTCGACCAGCCAGATCTTGAGGGCCATTAGGAATTCCAGAAGTGATGTGATGTTCCAGAAGTGCGTCGGGGGTGTGGCGTGAGACTATGTTTAGAGGAGCAGCAGCAGATGCTACTCGGAGGAAGGTGAGGCTTGCTGTTTGGAAGGCCGCAAGGACAGCGATGCTAGGAATGTGAGAGAACTGTTGGTATTTGGAAGGCAGTATGACAACTGCCGCTTCGGGGAGGTGGGTTATTTCCATTTTGAAGTGGAAGGTGAAAGTTGGCCCTTAGAAGTGGGGAACTGCAGCAGCCAGTGCTTTGAGGTGACTGCAATATGCAGCCAGTGCAGGCTTCTTAAAGTGGGTATACAGGTGCTTGGAAGGAGAAGTAATGGACAGCCGGTCCTTTAAAGGTGACGGGCAATTCATGTGTTTGTTTCTTGTGTGGCATTACATAAACCCAATGCTTCATTAGGCTTCATTTAGCAAATAATGTCTGCATTTTCTCATTTGCCCACTTCTGATGGGCAACCCCTAGCAGGTCAAAGAGAAATGCATGCTCTCCATGAATTGTTGGAAATGAAACAGACGGCTCTTTTTTCCATGTTAATACGTAGAATGTTTCGCCACTTTTTCTATCGGTAAATACCCACATCTCTATAATTGGAAGTGAGCAAATTCCCTTAAAGCTGCTGCAGATTTTGAGCATTTCTGCACTCGTCACTATACATATGTTGTATTTGCACCAAAAATCAACAAACTGTGATGTTATTAAAACAGCCCTTTATCTATCAGTACTTTTGACTACTGGCAGTGCGTGTTATTCTTTTTTTTTTTTTTTTTTTTATCGTATTTTTTAAATTATAAACAAAATTTTGGCATTTAAATTCCTTATTCATGCAGTCTGATCTTGGGTTGTTGATGAAAATGTCTACTTTGCTAAATGAGTGCTGACAGCATATGGTTTATCTAGTGCTCTAGATACCTACTCTGTGTAGCCCGTGGTGGGATGACCGCCGACAGTACTTAATGGCAGAGGGATTCTGGTGCTTTGAAGGGAGGTGGATGCTGCGTGGAGCTGTGGCAGGAGTCTGCTAGTCCCCGGATGGGATCCGGTGAATCGCAGGCAGGTCACTTCATTGGTTTTTCCCAAGGGGGTATTGAGGTGGGGAGACCTCTGAAGTATACCCGGTGTTGTGAACTGTGCACCACTCACCGTTCCCTTTGCTCTTTTCTCAGATCACCACACTGGTGTCCTGTGCCTTTCTGATCGCAAAGGTCATTCTGTCTGAGGTGAGTTAGCTGTTCCCAGCTCTGGCCGCTTGTGCTCAGGTTCAAGTTTTACACAATGACAGTTTATGGTTTCTAGTTGCACTACTCTGGGTTGAAAGAACTAATGTATATTAGTGAGATTTTTGTGGAAGAGTTGACTTTAAAATCATCCTGTTATCAAAACTATCATATGACCTTAGGCACACGCTAAAAGTTCACAAGATAATAAAATATATAGTCGTAAACATTCATGTCTTGTTTGATGGTTTATTTTCGGCCAGTTGGCCAACAGGTGTCTCATCGCCTTAGGGTATATCCCTATGACTTCATGAGGGCTGTTGAGCTAAACAGTTATTTAAAGCCTTTCCTCTACTTCCGGTTGACAATCCGACCCGGAGTAACCTGTTTTGTTCACAGTTCCAACCAATATCACGTATTTTTAGGTCTCGCCTAGCGTTGTAGCGTGCACGCGTTGCTCGCTCTGTGAGGCTTCTTGTAATCGGGATTTTTGGGAAGTTGAGTTTAAGCCCCGCCCATCATTCTGATTGGGTTGAGTCAGCTTTTATGGTAAACGCTGGCTTCCCATTGAAAAGGAGGATTTTTGGTTACCGGCCTGTCTCCTTCTCGAACGGCCCATCCAGACAGGATCGTTTGCTTCATATTAGAAGGGATAGCAGGCAAGCTCAGCGGAATAGGCAATGTAGAAATACACCGACTAGCAGTCACCTAACAACCGTTGCTGATAAATTGATTGGTCTCGTTTAGATTAGCAATAGGCATTGGCATAGCCACTAGTCTGGTATTGGCCACCAGCCTTTTGGTTTTGTCATTGCTTACTTTGTGATCATTATTGCTAAACGTTAATGTTGTTGAACCTCCCATACCCTCATCAATCAATTACAAAAGAAAAAAAGCTTACGGCCAAAATATTTTTGCAGTCTGAAAAAATAAACATTACTATGATGGCTCCAAGCACTGGAGGAAATTACCTTGTGTGCGGGTGTGCTCCTTGTGAAAGCGCAGACTGCTGTCACTCACAGTGAAATTAGCCAGTGGCGGAAGTGGGCTGACCCATTGCCCTCTGCTGTATGCTATAGTGGGAGGAAAAAACGTGACAAACACTAAGAGACCAATGGAAGAAGAGGACTGCCCGAAAGCCCCTATAATAAGTAATTATATTCTACATATTATTTTAATAAAATCCAAAAGTGTTCTCTAACTCTTGAACCATTTGTTCAGTGCACACTGCAACGTTTTTATGTAGCGTTCACAACTACATATTTGGTGTTAGGTAGCGCTATAGGTAACTAGTGCTACTGTTGCCCAGCTCATTTTTACTCAATTTAATGAGGTTTAAAGATTGAAAGGCAGAGTCCACTCCTCTGGGCTTTAAACCGGTGACCTGCAAGCTGCACAGTTATCAAAGCAGCAAGTGCAGAAATTAGTGGAGGTATCATTTAACCAAGCATGTCTGCCCACAAGAATCGGTCCGTATTAATTTGTAGTGCTCTAACTTATAGTTGTTGCTAATGAGAAGCAAGGCTGGCAGTAACTGCGCCTCTTTTATTGCCAGCCTTGCTGTTCATAAGCAAGGACTATAAGCTCAAAGTGCGTGTTTAGGCACCGCTTGCAGGTTTTCAAAACACATAAATTAAAGACCTTGTCCTTTACAATGGCAATAGCTCAAATTCTCGAAATGCGAGACCTATTGCATTGCAAATGCTTGTTTTACAACACCGCCAGTAGGCGCTCTTCGTAATTGGGAATGCCCTCCCGTGGTAGTATTCCAAAATTCGCCTGAGCACGTGTGCTTCAGTATTTGCGACAATCGTAGGGATACCCTAAGAAGACAAACGTGTGTTAGCTAAAAAAGAAGGCTAAAAGAAGAGGCCAATTGGCCGAAAATAAAACATCAAAAAAGACATCCATGTTTACCACTATATATTGTATGATCTTGAGAACTTTTTACGTGTGCCTAAGGTCATATGATTTGTTTGTCAATCCTTGGATGGGGGAGTTGGGTGAATTCCCCCCCCCCACCCCCATGAGCACCGCGGTTGAGAGACCTGACCAGTTTAGATTGTGTGTGGCTTTCGAGTGAGCTCCAAGGTCCTATGAAGTCACCCATTTCTGATGATCACTGTTATCAGAAGCTCTTTAGAGCCTCTCCGTGCAGTACCTCCTGCACCACACTGCCTATGAGGTCCAATGTTCCATCTATTCTCCACTGCAGTATCTCTTCTCCAACTCTGGTGCACACCTTTTTTCTTAAATATATAAACTATTCCTGTACCAAATCCCCTCCGTGGCACATACTGCCCTCTATCTTCTACCTTCTTTTGTGTGCCTCATTGCCTCCGAGGCATACATTTCTTCATTCTCTTCCTCTCTAGTAGCTTTTCCTATACTATGCAGCTTTCGTCACTCACAGCCCCACTTGCTTCTCTATTCTGGTAGGCGCATCCAGTCCTGCCACCGTCGAGGGGCGCGCTCTGTTAGTCTCCATGGCATTGCTTCTCTCTCTGCTCCAAGTTCTCCGAGGAACATTCCTCTCCTCTACCGCAATAACTCAATGGATTGCACCACTTCTCCCTGCACTACACTTCTCCCTATGCTACACTTCTGAAAGAATTGTCTGGGACTCTCTCCAATCTCAGTGCCCAATCACTGACTGCCAGGAGTCCCTGAAACTGACGCGGATTGTTAAATGCGTGTCATGCGTTTGCGCCATTCCTCATATCACACTGTGACCTATATACATTTCTATAGAGGGACCTTAACTGAAGAATATATGAGCTGAAATTAATATCAGCATGGCAGTTACTACCTTGATCTTATGCCAGAGCTGCGCTGTACTACCAAATTACAACCCTGAAGAAAAATACTCCCATTGAAAAGTCACAGCAAATGACTTTCCAGCAGTACCCCATGACCATTACAAATACGACACTTGTTTGCAAACTGGAGAAAACAAATCTGGTCCATTTAAAACTATATATTAATTATAGCAATGTATCTTACATTTTATTTTGATGCAACCAAGAGGAGAAAAAACGCACACAATTTCCTTACACATGAATCATGTTGATTTGCGCATGCGATCTGCCGTATCAATACTAAAACAAGGTTAAAATGTCACAAATATGAAAACTCCAAATTCCAACCAATTTTGTTGCTCGCCTGTTTACTCTATATAGTCTGAAAAGGATACTATAACCAGACCACCAATGGGGCATGAGTCACATGGCCCCTGCAAACCGCGTCCCTTTTTACACATGCTCTTTTGTTTTACGCATGCTGTTTGACTAACAGAGCGATAGCTCTTTTATAGGATAGAGCACACTGCCAATTGTGCCACATCTTGGTGCTTCCAATAAAACTTATTAAAAAAGAATTGCCCAAAATAGTATTCTTTGGCCTGGTGAAAATTCAAAGAGAAACATGTGTTTTGACATTATCAACTGTTCCACTGGAGCATTTCTTCTCAGCATGCTGCTCTTCTCACATGCATGTGAATGAACACATCTCTCCATGTGGGATTCGTACAGTGAAAGGGGTGCAGCCCTTATTCATTCAAGTGAAGCAGGGACAAAGTCTTTTGTCACTTGTACAGCAAAGTCTTTAAGCATAGGGATAGCACTGCTGTCCATGCCAAGCGGTAAAATGACAAAAGTCTTTTATCACTATGATAGGAAAGCAGACCTTTGAGACGAGCACTTTTAGAGTGTCGCAGGGGTGCAGCCATTATTCATTCAAGTGAAGCAGGGACAAAGTCTTTTGTCACTTGTACAGCAAAGTCTTTAAGCATAGGACTAGCACTGCTATCCATGCCAAGCGGTAAAATGACAAAAGCCTTTTATCACTATGACAGGAAAGCAGACCTTTGAGATGAGCACATTTAGAGTGTCGCTGGGGTGCAGCCCTTATTCATTCAAGTGAAGCAGGGACAAAGTCTTTTGTCACTTGTACAGCAAAGTCTTTAAGCATAGGACTAGCACTGCTGTCCATGCCAAGCGGTAAAATGACAAAAGCCTTTTATCACTATGACAGGAAAGCAGACCTTTGAGATGAGCACATTTAGAGTGTCGCTGGTGTTGAGGGTGCTCTATACTGGAGCTGCTTTCCATCTAAACTTGAGATCTACCCAGAATTCTTTGCTTCTTTTTTGCATAGTTTATGCGTCACTCTAAGCCTGAAAGGGTATTGTTTTGACTTGCATATATGTATATATGCATCTATATATGTGTGCGTATGTATGTGTGCATATATGTGTATGTGTGCGCATACGTGTACAAATGAGAAATTTATAAAATTATCTTTGATCAGCCATGCCACTCTAAATTATATCAAAAGCAGAAGTGTCTCTACCAGTGAGTGTTCTTTTTAAGAGTACAGTTTAGTTTTGTAATTGATCAATTGATCTTTTTTTGTGTTTATGTATGACATGTGACCTCATTTGGGTAGGTTATTGCAGTTTATTATTGTTTTTTGCGTATGAGTATGTGTGTGTATGTGATCACGTGTGCGCGTGTGTGTGTGTGTGTGTGTGTATATATATGTGTGTATATGTGTGTGTGTGTGTGTGTGTGTGTGTGTGTGTGTGCGCGCGCATATGTAATTTTACAAAAGTTTTTTTAATGTAAAAGTAACTTCACTGACTTGGTCATATAAATGTTCCTTGTGAGCACATTAAAATCCTTTCCAGTGTGCATTCACAAAAATAATTCACAAACTAGCTTCAGTTCCACCACTTGACACACTTTTCAATTAAAGATTTTTTCCAGGAGGGAGACTTCCAAGAACCTCTTTCTTGGTTAGGTTGGCAGGGTGCTCCATGACGAGGAGATTAAGGGTGTCACAGTTGTCTGATTTAAAAAAAAAAAAAAAAAAAAATTAAAAAAAAATGGTAGCCACACCAGAGCTGCACGCCCCATCTTGTTTTCTACTGAAATAATTCAGATTTCCATTGACCCCTCTGTGACACTTGTTATATTTTTCTTTCTTGAGATCTTGTCTACAGACAGCTTTTAGGAAGACTTATTTTTTACAATTCCTGGAATAAGCTTTGACCAGCCCCTGGTTTATGACTGGATAAAGTTAATATCTGTCTCAGTTCGATGCTACTCATTGCTTTGTCTCTATTCTTGTTGCGCCCCTTTCTTCATTTCTCAGCACTTCATCCGGTACTATGTTATGTTGTTATGTTATTTTTACGTCTAACGCGCACAGATACTACAGGAGTGTCCGGGCACAAGCCTTGAAAGAGTGAGGGGGCACAGAATTAAGGAAATAAGTGCGTCTCAGCTTTTTTTTTTAAGAGACTGAAGTCCCGAGTACAACGGAGCGCAAGGGGCAAATCATTCCAGCCTAAAGCGGCCTTGACAGCCAGAAAGCTACCGCCCGTCCTTTGCAAGAGAAAGCGTGGGACTTGAGCCAGAAATTGGGAGGAGGAGCGCAGGTATCTTGCAGGGGTGTTAAAGGAGAATAGTTTCTGCAAATAGATTGGCCCTGTAGCATACAGAGTGCGATGGGCGATGACTAAGACCTTGAAGCTAGCCCTCTCTGTAACAGGCAGCCAGTGCAGAGTGCGAAGATGTCTTACGCTACACGTGGCCGAGATGTTCAGGAGAAGCCTGGCAGCCGCATTCTGCACCACTTGCAGTTTGTGAAGTATATCACTCGGGACGCCAACATATAGGGTGTTGGCGTAGTCCAACCGAGAAAGAATGAGGGCTCGTATGACTGTCTCCTTGGCAGCCTGAGGAAGGAGAGGAAGGAACTTCCTAAGAGTTTTTAAAAGTCCAAAACAGGTCCCTGCCAATTACTTAATCTGGGTCACGAACAGGAGGTTCTCCTCGAACCAAACCCCCAGGTTCTTGACAGGTTGCGCTGAGGAGGCAGGATGAACAGAGCCGGACGGCCAGATTGAGTCTCTAAAGCTAGAGGGAAACTTTCCAAATAAGAGGATTTCAGATTTTTCCTCATTACATTTCAATTCGGCCGCCGCCAACCATCTAAAAACTGCAGACAGGCAATGTTTGGCGGCAGAGATGGAGGACTCGTTTTTCCCCCCAAGTGAACAAGAGCTGGGTGTCATCGGCATAAGCGATTACCTTCGCGTCTAAATCCTCAGCCAGTTGAACCAGAGGGGCAACGAAGATCCCTGTGGAACCCCTGTGGTCACTCTTTTTGGTGAGGAGGAGAATGGTGGAAGCCACAGGGAGGTCTGTACTCCCTTTTCCCTTCATTTCTCAGTACTTCATCCGGTATTGTGCCACCAGTGAGGTCTGTACTCCCTTTTTCTTCATTTCTCAGTAATTCATCCGGCACTATGCCACCAGTGAGGTCTGCACTCCCTTTCTCTGCAGAGTAATACATTGCATGGTTCCTGGAGAATGTGCCGTACACCTCCTTCACTTGACACTAAAGTGTGCAGTGCCATACTACTTCATGCAGTCTACTCTGCCTTTCTCTGCGTTACCATGCAGTCTCTGAGAGCTACATTTAGCTTCTCTGCACAGTGACGCTTCCAGTACTGCACCACCTCTGATGTGGCCAGTTTTTCTCTACACAATGACGCTCCCATACGATGCTGCTCTGAGATCTACAGTTCGGTTCTCTGCACAGTAGCTCTCCCTGTACCACAGCACTTGTGAAATTTACAGCTCCTTTCTCTGCACAGTAGCTCTCCCCGTACAGGGCCTACTGTTGTAGCTGCAGCTCCTTTCTCTGCACAGTAGCTCTCCCTGTACACGGCCTGCTGTGAGAGCTACACCTCATTTCTCTGCACAGTAGCTCTCCCCGTACAGTGCCTGCTGCGAGATCTACAGCTCCTTTCTCTGCACAGTAGCTCTCCCTGTACATGGCCTGCTGTGAGAGCTACAGCTCCTTTCCCTGCACCACAGCTCTACATGTGCTGCACCACCTGTGAGATCTAAAGCTCAATTCTCTGCACATTAGCTCTCCCTTTACAGTGCCACAGCTCCTTTCTCTGCACAGTAGCTCTCCCTGTACAGTGCCTGCTGTGAGATCTACAGCCCCTTTCTCTGCACAGTAGCTCTACTTGTACTACACCACCTGTGAGATCTACAGCCCCTTTCTCTGCACAGTAGCTCTACTTGTACTACACCACCTGTGAGATCTACAGCTCCATTCTCTGCACAGTTGCTCTCCCTGTAAACGGCCTGCTGTGAGAGCTACAGCCCCTTTCTCTGCACAGTTGCTCTCCCTGTACTGCACCACCTTTGAGATCTACAGCTCCTTTCTCTGCACAGTAGCTCTCCCTGTACTGCACCACCTGTGAGATCTACACCTTTTTTCTCTGCACAGTAGCTCTCCCTGTACTGCACCACCTGTGAGATCTACAGCTTTGTTCTCTGCTCAGTAGCACTCCCTGTACTGCACCACCTATGAGATCTACAGCTCCTTTCTCTGCACAGTAGCTCTCCCTGTACTTCACCACATGTGAGATCTACAGCCCCTTTCTCTGCACAGTAGCTTTCTCTGTACAGTGCCTGTTGTGAGATCTACAGCTCCTTTCTCTGCACATTAGCTCTCCTTGTACAGTGCCTGCTGTGAGAGCTACAGCCCCTTTCTCTGCACAGTAGCTCTCCCTGTACTGCACCACCTGTGAGATCAACAGCTTCTTCCTCTGCACAGTAGCTCTCCCTGTACTGCACCACCTATGAGATCTACAGCTCCTTTCTCTCCACAGTAACTCTCCCTGTACAGTGCCTGCTGTGAGAGCTACAGCCCCTTTCTCTGCACAGTAGCTCTCCCTGTACTGCACCACCTGTGAGATCTACAGCTCTTTTCTCTGCACAGTAGCTCTCCCTGTACTGCACCACCTATGAGATCTACAGCTCCTTTCTCTCCACAGTAGCTCTCCATGTACTGCACCACCTTTGAGATCTACAGCTCCTTTCTCTGCACAGTAGCTCTCCCTGTACTGCACCACCTGTGAGATCTACAGATTTTTTTCTCTGCACAGTAGCTCTCCCTGTACTGCACCACCTGTGAGATCTACAGCTCCTTTCTCTGCACAGTAGCTCTCCCTGTACTGCACCACCTGTGAGATCTACAGATTTTTTTCTCTGCACAGTAGCTCTCACTGTACTGCACCACCTGTGAGATCTACAGATTTTTTCTCTGCACAGTAGCTCTCCCTGTACTGCACCACCTGTGAGATCTACAGCTTCTTTCTCTGCACAGTAGCTCTCCCTGTACTGCACCACCTGTGAGATCTACAGCTCCTTTCTCTGCACAGTAGCTTTCTCTGTACAGTGCCTGCCGTGAGAGCTACAGCCCCTTTCTCTGCACAGAGGTTCTCCCTGTACTGCACCACCTGTGAGATCTATAGCTTCTTTCTCTGCACAGTAGCTCTCTCTGTACTGCACCACCTGTGAGATCTACAGCTTCTTTCTCTGCACAGTAGCTCTCCCTATACTGCACCACCTGTGAGATCTACAGCTCCATTCTCTGCACCGTTGCTCTCCCTGTATTGCACCACCTGTGAGATCTACAGCTCCTTTCTCTGCACAGTAGCTTTCTCTGTACATTGCCTGTCGTGAGATCTACAGCTCCTTTCTCTGCACATTAGCTCTCCCTGTACAGTGTCTGCTGTGAGAGCTACAGCCCCTTTCTCTGCACAGTAGCTCTCCCTGTACTGCACCACCTGTGAGATCTACAGCTTCTTCCTCCGCACAGTAGCTCTCCCTGTACTACACCACCTGTGAGATCTACAGCTCCTTTCTCTGCACAGTAGCTTTCTATGTACAGTGCCTGTCGTGAGATCTACAGCTCCTTTCTCTGTACATTAGCTCTCCCTGTACAGTGCCTGCTGTGAGAGCTACAGCCCCTTTCTCTTCACAGAGGTTCTCCCTGTACTGCACCACCTGTGAGATCTACAGCTCCTTTCTCTGCACAGTAGCTTTCTATGTACAGTGCCTGTCGTGAGATCTACAGCTCCATTCTCTGCACCGTTGCTCTCCATGTACTGCACCACCTGTGAGAGCTACAGCTCCTTTCTCTGTACAGTAGCTCTCTCTGTACTGCACCACCTGTGAGATCTACAGCTTCTTTCTCTGCACAGTTGCTCTCCCTGTACTGCACCACCTGTGGGATCTACAGCTCCTTTCTCTGCACATTAGCTCTCCCTGTACAGTGCCTGCTGTGAGATCTACAGCTCCTTTCTCTGCACAGTAGTTCTCCCTGTACTGCACCACATGTGAGATCTACAGCTTCTTTCTCTGCACAGTATCTCTCCCTGTACAGCACCACCTGTGAGATCTACAGCTCCTTTCTCTGCACAGTTGCTCTCCCTGTACTGCACCACTTGTGGGATCTACAGCTCCTTTCTCTGCACATTAGCTCTCCCTGTACAGTGCCTGCTGTGAGATCTACAGCTCCTTTCTCTGCACAGTAGCTCTCCCTGTACTGCACCACCTGTGAGATCTACAGCTCCTTTCTCTGCATAGTAGCTCTCCCTGTACAGTGCCTGCCGTGAGATCTACAGCTCCTTTCTCTGCGCAGTAACATTTCTGGTACTGTACTGACCCTGATATCTGCAGTTCTTTTCTTCGCACAGTGATGCACCTGCGAGTGCCAGACCCCTTCACAGCAACTCTCGCAGCAGCACCCTTCCCCCAAAGCACACATGACCATTGTTTTCTCTCCTCATCAGACTGGGAGTTTCCCTTCTGACCTCCGATTTCATTTCCTTCTTTCTGCGACTTTGAGGATCTAATGCAGCATTATACTTTCATATCCCAAACCCCCAGTCTACTTTAAAATATCCGTTCTTTGTTCTTGTCTGCCTCCCGCAGGCCTCCAGAGCGTCCTCATCTTGTGCAGGTCCCCTGTGCCTTGAGGGTCATGTGTGAGGTCACCTCTGCTGACACCAGGGCCTTCAACAGCTGTAGCCTTGTGGTGCTGCAATCAAGTGACAGCTCCCCTGTGGATTGTAAACAGGAGCTGCCCCAAGCATTGTGAGTGAGGGCAGGGCAGTGCTTCTAGGGTGAGGAGCTGTCCTATGCATTACAAGTGAGGGCTGTGCAGTGCTTCTAGGGGTGAGGAGCTGTCCTATGCATTACAAGTGAGGGCTGGGCAGTGCTTCTAGGTGCAGGAGCTGCCCGAGCATTGTGAGTGAGGGCTGTGCAGTGCTTCTAGGTGTCAGGAGCTGCCTGTGCATTGTGAGTGAGGGCTGTGCAGTGCTTCTAGGGGTGAGGAGCTGCCCGAGCATTGTGAGTGAGGGCTGTGCAGTGCTCCTAGGGGCGAGGAGCTGCCCGAGCATTGTGAGTGAGGGCAGTGCAGTGCTTCTAGGGTCAGGAGCTGTCCTATGCATTACAAGTGAGGGCTGTGCGGTGCTTCTAGGGGTGAGGAGCTGTCCTATGCATTACAAGTGAGGGCTGTGCAGTGCTTCTAGGGGTGAGGAGCTGCCCGAGAATTGTGAGTGAGGGCTGTGCAGTGCTTCTAGGGTCAGGAGCTGTCTCATGCATTACAAGTGAGGGCTGTGCAGTGCTTCTAGGGGTGAGGAGCTGCCCGAGCATTGTGAGTGAGGGCAGTGCAGTGCTTCTAGGGTCAGGAGCTGTCCTATGCATTACAAGTAAGGGCTGTGCAGTGCTTCTAGGGGTGAGGAGCTGCCCGAGCATTGTGAGTGAGGGCAGTGCAGTGCTTCTAGGGGGTCAGGAGCTGCCCGAGCATTGTGAGTGAGGGCAGTGCAGTGCTTCTAGGGTCAGGAGCTGTCCTATGCATTACAAGTGAGGGCTGTGCAGTGCTTCTAGGGGTGAGGAGCTGCCCGAGCATTGTGAGTGAGGGCAGTGCAGTGCTTCTAGGGTGAGGAGCTGTCCTATGCATTACAAGTGAGGGCTGTGCAGTGCTTCTAGGGGTGAGGAGCTGCCCGAGCATTGTGAGTGAGGGCAGTGCAGTGCTTCTAGGGTCAGGAGCTGTCCTATGCATTACAAGTGAGGGCTGTGCAGTGCTTCTAGGGGTGAGGAGCTGCCCGAGCATTGTGAGTGAGGGCAGTGCAGTGCTTCTAGGGTCAGGAGCTGTCCTATGCATTACAAGTGAGGGCTGTGCAGTGCTTCTAGGGGTGAGGAGCTGCCCGAGCATTGTGAGTGAGGGCAGTGCAGTGCTTCTAGGGGTGAGGAGCTGTCCGAGCATTGTGAGTGAGGGCAGTGCAGTGCTTCTAGTGTCAGGAGCTGTCCTATGCATTACAAGTGAGGGCTGTGCGGTGCTTCTGGGGGGTCAGGAGCTGCCCGAGCATTGTGAGTGAGGGCAGTGCAGTGCTTCTAGGGGTGAGGAGCTGCCCGAGCATTGTGAGTGAGGGCTGTGCAGTGCTTCTAGGGTGAGGAGCTGTCTCATGCATTACAAGTGAGGGCTGTGCAGTGCTTCTAGGGGTGAGGAGCTGCCCGAGCATTGTGAGTGAGGGCAGTGCAGTGCTTCTAGAGTGAGGAGCTGTCTCATGCATTACAAGTGAGGGCTGTGCAGTGCTTCTAGGTGTGAGGAGCTGCCCGAGCATTGTGAGTGAGGGCAGTGCAGTGCTTCTAGGGGGTCAGGAGCTGCCCGAGCATTGTGAGTGAGGGCAGTGCAGTGCTTCTAGGGTGAGGAGCTGTCCTATGCATTACAAGTGAGGGCTGTGCGGTGCTTCTAGGGTGAGGAGCTGTCTCATGCATTACAAGTGAGGGCTGTGCAGTGCTTCTAGGGGTGAGGAGCTGCCCGAGCATTGTGAGTGAGGGCAGTGCAGTGCTTCTAGGGTGAGGAGCTGTCCTATGCATTACAAGTGAGGGCTGTGCGGTGCTTCTGGGGGGTCAGGAGCTGCCCGAGCATTGTGAGTGAGGGCAGTGCAGTGCTTCTAGGGGTGAGGAGCTGCCCGAGCATTGTGAGGGCAGTGCAGTGCTTCTAGGGTCAGGAGCTGTCCTATGCATTACAAGTGAGGGCTGTGCAGTGCTTCTAGGGTGAGGAGCTGCCCGAGCATTGTGAGTGAGGGCTGTGCGGTGCTTCTGGGGGGTCAGGAGCTGCCCGAGCATTGTGAGTGAGGGCAGTGCAGTGCTTCTAGGTGTCAGGAGCTGCCCGTGCATTGTGAGTGAGGGCTGTGCAGTGCTTCTAGGGGTGAGGAGCTGCCCGAGCATTGTGAGTGAGGGCTGTGCAGTGCTCCTAGGGGCGAGGAGCTGCCCGAGCATTGTGAGTGAGGGCTGTGCAGTGCTTCTAGGGTGAGGAGCTGTCCTATGCATTACAAGTGAGGGCTGTGCAGTGCTTCTAGGGGTGAGGAGCTGCCCGAGCATTGTGAGTGAGGGCTGTGCAGTGCTTCTAGGTGTCAGGAGCTGCCCGTGCATTGTGAGTGAGGGCTGTGCAGTGCTTCTAGGGGTGAGGAGCTGCCCGAGCATTGTGAGTGAGGGCTGTGCAGTGCTCCTAGGGGCGAGGAGCTGCCCGAGCATTGTGAGTGAGGGCAGTGCAGTGCTTCTAGGGTCAGGAGCTGTCCTATGCATTACAAGTGAGGGCTGTGCAGTGCTTCTAGGGGTGAGGAGCTGCCCGAGCATTGTGAGTGAGGGCAGTGCAGTGCTTCTAGGGTCAGGAGCTGTCCTATGCATTACAAGTGAGGGCTGTGCGGTGCTTCTAGGGGTGAGGAGCTGTCCTATGCATTACAAGTGAGGGCTGTGCAGTGCTTCTAGGGGTGAGGAGCTGCCCGAGAATTGTGAGTGAGGGCTGTGCAGTGCTTCTAGGGTCAGGAGCTGTCTCATGCATTACAAGTGAGGGCTGTGCGGTGCTTCTAGGGGTGAGGAGCTGCCCGAGCATTGTGAGTGAGGGCTGTGCAGTGCTTCTAGGGTGAGGAGCTGTCCTATGCATTACAAGTGAGGGCTGTGCAGTGCTTCTTGGGGGCAAGGGCTGTCCTATGCATTAAGTGAGAGCCCCGTACATTGATAAAGGGCTGTTCTGTAGGGGGTCAGGGGATACCCCATGCATTGTGACAGCGGTGCACAACTCCATGGTGCAGGAGCTGGCCCGTGCATTGTGAGTGAGGGCTGTGCAGTGCTTCTAGGTGTCAGGAGCTGCCCGTGCATTGTGAGGGCAGTGCAGTGCTTCTAGGGTGAGGAGCTGTCCAATGCATTACAAGTGAGGGCTGTGCAGTGCTTCTAGGGGTGAGGAGCTGCCCGAGCATTGTGAGTGAGGGCAGTGCAGTGCTTCTAGGGTGAGGAGCTGTCCTATGCATTACAAGTGAGGGCTGTGCAGTGCTTCTAGGGTGAGGAGCTGTCCTATGCATTACAAGTGAGGGCTGTGCAGTGCTTCTAGGGGTGAGGAGCTGCCCGAGCATTGTGAGTGAGGGCAGTGCAGTGCTTCTAGGGTCAGGAGCTGTCCTATGCATTACAAGTGAGGGCTGTGCAGTGCTTCTAGGGGTGAGGAGCTGCCCGAGCATTGTGAGTGAGGGCTGTGCAGTGCTTCTAGGGTGAGGAGCTGTCCTATGCATTACAAGTGAGGGCTGTGCAGTGCTTCTAGGGGTGAGGAGCTGCCAGAGTATTGTGAGTGAGGGCAGTGCAGTGCTTCTAGGGTCAGGAGCTGTCCTATGCATTACAAGTGAGGGCTGTGCGGTGCTTCTGGGGGGTCAGGAGCTCCCTCTTGCATTTTGAGTGAGGGCTGCGCATTGATTCTAGGGTCAGGAGCCACCCTGTGCATTGTGAGTGAGGGCTGTGCGGTGCTTTTTGGGGTCAGGAGCGATCTGGTGCATTGCAAGTGAGGGCTGTGTAGTGCTTCTAGGGGGCAAGGGCTGCCCCGTTCATTGTGAGTGAAGACTGTGTAGTGCTTCTGCGAGTCAGAAGCTGCCTTGTGTATTGTGAGTGAGGACTGTGCAGTGCTTCTGGGGGTCAGGAACTCCCCTGTGCATTGCGCGTGAGGGCTGTGCAGCGTTCTACGGTCATGAGCTGCCTCGTGCATTGCGAGAGAGGTCTGTGCAGTGCTTCTAGGGGGCAAGGGCTGTCCTATGCATTAATAGTGAGAGCCCCGTACATTGATAAAGGGCTGTTCTGTAGGGGGTCAGGGGATACCCCATGCATTCAATCAATCAATCATGGAACTTATATCGCGCACTACTCACCCGTAAGGGTCTCAAGGCGCTTGGGGAAGGGGGTCTGCTACTGCTCGAACAGCCAGGTCTTGAGCTGTTTCCTGAAGGCCAGGTGGTCCTGGGTCATCCGCAGGTGGACGGGTAGGGAGTTCCAAGTCTTAGCTGCCAGGTAGGAGAATGACCTTCCTCCAGCGGTGGCTCTCTGGATGCGAGGGACGACGGCGAGGGCGAGGTTAGCGGAACGTAGCCGGCGGGTGGGCGTGTAGAAGGTGAGGCGGCTGTTGAGGTACCCTGGGCCTAGGTCGTGGAGGGACTTGTGTGCGTGGGTGAGGAGTCTGAACGTGATCCTCTTGTTGACCGGGAGCCAGTGCAGGTCTCTCAGGTGGCACGAGATGTGGCTGCGTCGGGGGACGTCCAGGATGAGTCGGGCGGAGGCGTTCTGAATACGCTGAAGTCTTTTCTGAAGCTTGGCCGTAGTACCGGCGTAGAGGGTGTTTCCGTAGTCTAGTCTGCTGGTGACGAGAGCGTGGGTGACCGTCTTCCTGGTCTCGGTTGGGATCCATCGGAAGATCTTTCGGAGCATGCGGAGGTTGTGGAAGCAAGCTGAGGAGACGGCGTTGACTTGTCTGGTCATCGATAGGGAGGAGTCCAGTATGACGCCCAAGTTGCGTGCGTGGTCCGTCGGTTCATTGCGACAGCGGTGCACAACTCCATGGTGCAGGAGCTGGCCCGTGCATTGTGAGTGAGGGCTGTGCAGTGCTTCTAGGTGTCCGGAGCTGCCCGTGCATTGTGAGGGCAGTGCAGTGCTTCTAGGGTGAGGAGCTGTCCTATGCATTACAAGTGAGGGCTGTGCAGTGCTTCTAGGGGTGAGGAGCTGCCTTGTGCATTGCTAGTGACGGCTGTGCAGGGCTTCTAGGGGTCAGGAGCTGCCCCATGCATTGTGAATGGGCTGTTCTGTAGGGGTTCAGGAGAAACCTTATGCATTGTGATAGCGATGCACAACTTCCTATTGCAGGAGCTGGCCCGTGCATTGTGAGTGAGGGCTGTGAAGTGCTTCTAGGGGTCAGGAGCTGCCCCCTGCATTGCGAGGACTGTGCAGTGCTTCTAGGGCAGAGGTCTTCAAACTTTTTTACTCTGAGCCCCCCCCCTAAGCAAAATGTTTTGAGGTCGGGCCCCCCTCCAAATTTTTATGGCAAGGATTGGGGGAGCGGAAGGGACATGGCTGCGTGCAGGGAGAGGAGCTTATGAGATGATTTCAGGGATACGTTTTCTATAGCTTAAGAACCGCACCAAGTATAAGACTTATAAAACAGCAAATGCATCAAACAAAAACAGATATCCTAAACAAACTGCTCCCCATAATTGGGGTGATGTGAGCCCCTCACACTCTTTGACCCCAATGCAACTATACCTGCTGCACTAATGATAACTGCAGTCCTGAGTAGCAGGCTATCTCCTCTGCCTCTTTTACCTCTTCCGCTCCATGATGGATCATCACCTCTGTCCTAATGCTTGAAAGGACAATAAGCTCTGATGCCCCTTTTTTTAAAGGTAGACAGTCATAATTGTGATGCAGTGGGCCCCCAAATCCCTGGGCCCCAGTACTGCTGCATCTGCTCCTTTATGATAACCAGCAGTTGCCACTTTCACACTTGGCAGCAGTACCAGCTTCACTAATGAATGTCCCTTTAAAAAAAAAAAAAAAACACTTATTGTCCCCTTCTTTGGGGTATCTCTCTGAAGAAGTGGTCTCTGGCCATTTGTAAACATAAAAATGAGTCCGTATACAGTGCTCCCTATTCTGGGCGTTCTCTTTGTCAATATCTATGAATCGCGCTCCTTTCCTCTTTCTCCTGGACCATTACTGTGAGCCCCAAGGATCAAAAGGATTAGGGCTCTGCATCTGAATGCAACCCTGCTGACCTACCTGCCACCTCATGGACTCAGCTTTCACAAAAAAAAACTGCCCCTGAATGGTTAATACGGACTTTGAGATGCCTCTGCCTGAAATCGAAGTGTGTGGTGGTAGTGCAGAAAGTTAAAAAAAAGAAACCAGCCTTCTTACCAGCCATTGATTGATTGAGTCACTTAAAGCTAGGGCCACTGGAATTATGAGTTTCTGCAGCAGCAGCGTTTTCCACATAATTATCAGTTTACTGCATTTGCTACATAATCTGCAGATTTCAACCAAAAAAACTTAATTCTAGCTCAAACGGAACAAAAGTTACTTAAAGCATGACAAAGTTTTCGGAGCAGTGGAAAGCCTTTTGCAAAGATTGACTGGTAATCTTGTAGTTACTTACTGCTGTATTTGGGTGTTAAACTGGTACTAATGAGGTGAAATAGTTCCCCTGACAGCGTTACCGTGAGTTAAAATGATAAAAAATGAAGTAATGCTAACCATAAAATGTGGCACATTGTGCCGCATAATTTACCTTTTCTTGCTGTATAATTTAGTCAAACGTGCCGCATAATGTTGTCCTCTTCTGCTGAATAATTCCAATGGATCTGCTTAAAGCTTTATGGTGGCAAAGATCTATTCTTTTTAAGATGTAATGTAAAGGAGTTATCCGCTGGAATCTGGAATAGTGGAGACACTTACAAAAATGTCTGCATTAGATACAGTTTGATTACTTATTACGAAAAAGTATATTTTGTAAGAACTTGTTTTATCTCAATCACTGCATCGTTTTGCAGCAGACTAGCTTAGCGTATGTGAATACTGATTTAAAATAATGACTTACATATTCACAGTGCTTTCTGCCACAGGCTGGGACCTCACAGCACTATAAACAGGGCCATTGGAATTATGCGGAACGGAGAAGGCCAAATTATGCAGCATGGTTGACTAAATTCTGCAGCAAGCAAAGGTGAATTATGCTGCTTTTTTTGTGATAGCATTACTGTGCTATTTTTACACTTGTTGACATTGTCCTGGCCTTTATTGCCCCTCATACGTACCACACTAACACCCACATATAGAAATAAGCAACAGAAAGGTGACCAGTCAACCTTTAGAAAGGGCCTTCCACTGCATTTTTTTATCTGCAAATTATGCAGCAGACAATGGATTATGTGGCAAATGCAGGAAATAGGATACAAAGTGAGGGACTAGAGAGGCCGTTTTCCACTCACGAGTGAGTGGGAGGTCCAGAAGGAACAAGGCCCCTGGTACAGAGATAACAACAAGTGTTCCTATAGTTCCTCAAAAAGGAAGAATGGTGTCAACAAGAAGGCTGACATAACCTAGAAGCACCGTGTAGACCTAATTGGAAAATCCATATGTCGGATTTGAATGCCGTCACACACCCTTGCAGGTGTCATGCTTCATCATTTGGGCTGCTCCTCGTCGGGCCGGCGGTGCAATGCCCGACGGGCTCCCTCGAAGGGGCCCTTTAGCGGAGATCTTTTATCCGACTGCCGTATTGGTGAAGTGCGGGTGTGGGGCCTGGTAATTGTAGATATGGGGTAGTGTTGTTAAAAAGAGGTAAGGAGTGCCAGGTGAAAACAAATTTTATTCTGGTGGCCTCCTACCTGAGGTTAAAAACGTGTGTACATAGCACACACGTTTTTAATCCTAGGTAGGAGGCCACCAGAATAAAATTTGTTTTCACCTGGCACTCCTTACCTCTTTTTAACAACACTACCCCATATCTACAATTACCAGGCCCCACACCCGCACTTCACCAATACAGCAGTCGGATAAAAGATCTCCGCTAAAGTGCCCCTTCGAGGGAGCCCGTCGGGCATTGCACCGCCGGCCCGACGAGGAGCAGCCCAAATGATGAAGCATGACACCTGCAAGGGTGTGTGAGGGCATTCAAATCCGACATGGATTTTCCAATTAGGTCTACACGGTGCTTCTAGGTTATGTCAGCCTTCTTGTTGACACCATTCTTCCTTTTTGAGGAACTATAGGAACACTTGTTGTTATCGCAAATGCAGGAAAACCATAACTATGTGCTTTGAGTGCAGGGTAAGCGTGAAAGTGAAGGGTGAGAATGAGGAGTGAGTTGTCTAAATGCAGGGTGAATTCCCAGACACTTGAAGTTAATCAGCATGTTATTGACGGGGCGAAGGAAATAAAAATGTGCTGATCCTGCAACAAACTTCCAGTCTTATGATTAGGGTTGCCAGCTCATTATTTTGATGTGCCAGACAGTACAAAAATAAACAGTACCTAAAGCCCTATTTTCATTACTTATCTGTGCATACATCGAAAAGCAAATATAAAGCACTTTTAAATGTGTTCTAGGGCTGCCTGAATGTTTCATGACTGAAAATAAAAGGAACAGACAGAAAGTCACATGACAAATGAATACATACGTTTTTATTTAAATCCCTATTTAGTGTCAAAGCAAGGTCTTTGCAGGCTCTTTAAACCTACATGGCTGGCATTTTTTCTATTGGCAACCCTACTTTATATTCCTTTTCATGAAATGCATTCTCATACTACAGCAGTAAATGTAAAATGCAATGTAAAAATAGGCAGAGTGGGGGCCCAGGGGGTACTGGAAACAGAAAAAAAAACTAAGCCTCGGTAACCAGTTTCCAAAGGTATGTAAATGTGCCAATGGTCTTTAAAGACCTGTGAAAAACCCAGGCGTGCTGGAGTCTTAATAAGACTTCAGACACTGCCCAGTGAGCCCCCAGCAGCACACCCACTGAACTCTGGCCCCACAACACTCTTGAGGGCTTCAGAGTAAATGAAGACCGCCTGGAAATACAGCAAATAAACATCGCTGCACTTCCAGGCCTCTTCATTTACATGTGCTTGTAGAGGCCTTTGCGCCCCCCTGTGAACCCATCCATGCCCCCCCAGGGGGGGCGCGCCACACAGTTTGAAGACCTGTGTTCTAGGGTCAGGAGTTCTCCCGTGCATTGTGAGAGAGGGCTGTGCAGTGCTTCTAGGTGTCAGGAGCTGCCAGTGTATTGTGAGGGCTGTGCAGTGCTTCTAGGGTCAGGAGCTGTCCTATGCTTTACAAGTGAGGGCTGTGCAGTGCTTCTAGGGGTGAGGGGCTGCCCTGTGCATTGTGAGTGAGAACAACGCAGGATGCCATACCCCTGGACATCTGAGGTTTCAGGGAAAAGATTTTTATCAATCCTGAAACTCGTGTTTAGGACTCGCCTGAGCCAGCGCTTGCGCTGCTCTGGCGAGACATTTAGTAACTGGGTTTTAAAAGTGCTACCCACAGGCTTTTGCCGGCCACCAGCTTGCTGTTACGCGCACAAGCGTGCGCTACGCGCACAAGCGTGCGCTACGTGCACAATCGCCATCTGGCTTTCTGTAATGGCTCATTAAGCCTTACAGCGCACGCGTGAATCCCCTCTCCTACCCCCTCCCTTCTCCCACTCCCTCCTCGTCAGCTTCTCTTATTACAAGCTTCCTGCGTCGCGCGGCAAATGCTTGTTTTTATTTCCTGTGCTTTCCCCTCTGCCTCTGTCCGATCACTTTCGCGGCTTGGTTTTCTTTTGCTTTCAGCACTCAGCCTCTCTCCCTTGTTTTATTAATCTTCATGATAAATAATGTTTCTCTGCCACTGACCCGTACGTCAGCCCTGCCTCGCTTCAACTTCCTGCCCCTCCCTCACCACAGAGCGCGTCTTTTATTTAACTTTCAGCCCGGCTGCGCTTCAATTCCCGCCCCTTCCTCACCACAGAGCGCGTCTTTTATTTAACTTTCAGCCCATGCCACAGTGAGGAGCTACAGAATACCGATGGACAGACCTTACTATTGGCTCGGTGTATTTGTGCTGCCAAGAAGCACCTGCATATTGACATTCCTAAGGAAAAGTCCTGCTTGTTGTCTGGGTCCCACAGATTATACCGTCAGTTATTTTCCGATCCGTAAGACTGGTGTTTTTTTATGTCATGTTTACTTTAGGACAGCCCATGCCATTTTTAATACGATTCTAAGCGTGAATGGACCTCTCAGCCACATCAATAAAACGGGGACGTTTTTCATAAAAAAATTTTTTTTAAATCAGCACGCACCCGCTTCTTGAGCACCTCGCTTTATGTTAACAATGCTTCTTTATTTTGTAGCAGTTTGTCGAAACGCCACACCTCCCTCAGAGTGCACACCGCCCCTGCAGCAGGACTCCGTCTCACTCCTTCGTTCCCCGCTTCTGCGCTTCATGTTTTGGACAGGAGGATTCTAACAATGCATGTTTATGTTAGCAAACCGCACTAAAATAAGCAAGCATTGATCGCGCGGTGCTGTCTAAAACGTGAAGTGCGGTATACTCCAACACCGCACTTCATGTTTTGGGCACCGTGGTGCTAACAATGCCTGTTTAGCCTAGTCCTCCTCACTGCTTTCAATACGTAGGTAGGGACAACATTAGTGAAGGTAAAATAATACATTTATGTTTATTTTTTTAGTGTTTCCGCATTTAGGCAACTTTGACCCCTTACAAACGAAGAGTGAGACAAATATTACAATCGGCAACTGCACAACCTCCATAGAAAGGTGGAGCCGTCTCATTCGATTAAAATGAAATCGCCATTCGAATCGATAGTTTAAGTTGCATGACTAGAGTTTTGATGGTAGCACTTAATTTGCCAGAGTTTTGGTTGCTGCTTAAATTAACGCAAATTGCTGCATTATCTTGCCAGATTTTTCTAAACGCTCCCGTCTCCGACAGTTACATCTATTTAAGATAGTGTGCACAGTAGAGTACCCCGTCTTCCAAACCATAAAAAGGTTGTTTATTACTTACAAAAATAATAAATGTAAAGGGGCTTGGTTTGAGGTTCTTACAAAATCCTTCAGTAAACGCTTGACTCTTCCAGCACCTCGGGCTGGAGACCAGAGACCACAGACTGACAGAGTGCCCCGTCTACCAACCCATAAGAAAAACAACACAGGTTGTATTGGAGGTTTTTAGCAAAGCCTTCAGTCAAGGCTTGAATCCTTCAGCACCTGGGGTTCCAGTCCAGATCAGAGACCAACGCAGTACGCGCCGGGCTATTTTCTTCCATCATGGAGCCTCTAGGTCTTCCCTAAAATCATATGCTTTGTCCCTGCAGTTGTAAGACTGAGCAAGTCATCCTCTGAACACTAGGCACAAAGTATTTGGTGTGTTGAGTCGCAGTGTCTTTCCAGTTGACTAGTTTGGTGGTGCAGCACCAGAGACCCCAGAGTGGGGCCGGCCAGAATCCCCGCATCCTTTTAATTCTGTCTGCATCCATGATGATGGGGCGCAGCAAAAGGGAGAGAAAGAGCAGTGTCATTTCAAAGGGGTCAAGGTTGCCATCCCTGTACTGAATTATTCCACAAATACCCCCAACCACCGCTCTTTGTATTATAAATACGTTATGTGCAATTTAAAATCCACCCCTACTGTCCCCTTTGTCGCAATTCAAGAGGACACAAACCCTAACCCGCACTAGGTGGCATGCTTCATCTGCGGGTCGCTCCTCGTCTGGGCATAGCCACGGCTCTTTGCCCTGCCAGAGTAGTTCTGATGTTTTTATTGCGCATGTATATACATTGTTTTACATTTCTAATCTGTAGGGTCAGGCTGTTGAAACACTGTTGTGGTGGTTAGTGTGACTTCGGGTTTTTTCAGCCCACACACTTTCCAAGGTAAGAATCGATTCTAGCTCGGATTGCTTTCGGCATTGCTATATTTGATCTACGGCGACATGTTTCTAGCTCTATAGCTGCCTGTTTAGTTGTAAGCATTGGGCATGACTATATCCTCCCTGTACTAACTACTTCTCTTGGAAGAGTGTAAACTAAAGGAAGAGGTTCCCAGCACCTGCCCTTGTGCTCTTCACTGTCTGCTACATTGGAATGTCCCACGTGCAGCTGAGGCGAATGGATCCCTCAGTAGGAGAGAGTCTTGTGTCCATTCTCCTGGCACCATTGGACACAAATGCACAAATAATGCACCTAAGCTGCAGAGTTGGCACCAGTCACTTTTTGTATTTATAGAAGTTGTGCTGAGATCCAACCGAGCTCTTGAGTGAAGGCAGGTAAGTGAATGAATATGTTGTCCTGCTCTCAACATTGTTGCTGAGGCAACATTTTCGTCATAAAAGATAGCCAATCCAAGTGACGCATCTCATGTCTTGTGTAACTTCCTCCATTGCAGCTTCTCTCAAAAGGGGCGTTCGGCTACCTCCTTCCCATCGTGTCCTTCGTCATCGCTTGGTTGGAAACCTGGTTCCTTGATTTCAAAGTCTTATCTCAGGAAGCCGCGGAGGAGAAATGTGAGTTGGCTGGTGGGCAGGGAGCGCTGTGTGTTTTGTTTCCTGGATTCATGCCATCCTTGCCGATAAGTATGGGCCAGTATAACTGAAGCCAGCTGGCCCAACTAACATGACACTACTGCCATTGAGGAGATGAGGAGGCATGCCACTACTGCCATTGGGGAGACATGACACTACTGCCACTGGGGAGATGAGGAGGCATGACACTACTGCCATTGGGGAGATGAGGAGGCATGACACTACTGCCATTGGGGAGACATGACACTACTGCCACTGGGGAGATGAGGAGGCATGACACTACTGCCATTGGGGAGATGAGGAGGCATGACACTACTGCCATTGGGGAGACATGACACTACTGACACTGGGGAGATGAGGAGGCATGACACTACTGCCATTGGGGAGATGAGGAGGCATGACACTACTGCCATTGGGGAGACATGACACCACTGCCATTGGGGAGACATGACACCACTGCCATTGGGGAGGCATGACACTACTGCCATTGGGGAGATGAGGAGGCATGACACTACTGCCATTGGGGAGACATGACACTACTGCCATTGGGGAGATGAGGAGGCATGACAGTACTGCCATTGGGGAGGCATGCCACTACTGCCATTGGGGAGGCATGACACTACTGCCATTGGGGAGGCATGACACTACTGCCATTGGGGAGGCATGACACTACTGCCATTGGGAAGACATGACACTACTGCCATTGGGGAGACATGACACTACTGCCATTGGGGAGGCATGACACTACTGCCATTGGGGAGGCATGACACTACTGCCATTGGGGAGGCATGACACTACTGCCATTGGGGAGGCATGACACTACTGCCATTGGGAAGGCATGACACTACTGCCATTGGGGAGGCATGACACTACTGCCATTGGGGAGGCATGACACTACTGCCATTGGGGAGGCATGACACTACTGCCTTTGGGGGAGACGGGGAGACATGACATTGCTGCCATTGGGGAGACGAGGTGACATGGCATTACTACCATTGGGGGTATGGGGAGACATTACAAGACTGCCATGGGGGAGAATGGGGTGACCTACACCACTGCCATTGGGGAGACATGCCACTACTGCCATTGGGGAGACATGCCACTACTGCCATTGGGGAGGCATGACACTACTGCCATTGGGGAGATATGAGACCACTGCCATTGGGGAGGCATGACACCACTGCCATTGGGGAGGCATGACACTACTGCCATTGAGGAGGCATGACACTACTGCCATTGGGAAGGCATGACACCACTGCCATTGGGGAGGCATGACACTACTGCCAATTGGGGAGGCATGACACCACTGCCATTGGGGAGGCATGACACTACTGCCATTGAGGAGGCATGCCACTACTGCCATTGGGGAGACATGCCACTACTGCCATTGGGGAGGCATGACACTACTGCCATTGGGGAGACATGAGACCACTGCCATTGGGGAGGCATGACACTACTGCCATTGGAAAGATGGGGAGGCATGACACTACTGCAATTGGGGAGGCATGACACTACTGCCATTGAGGAGGCATGACACCACTGCCATTGGGGAGGCATGACACCACTGCCATTGGGGATGCATGACACCACTGCCATTGGGGAGGCATGACACCACTGCCATTGGGGAGGCATGACACCACTGCCATTGGGGAGGCATGACACCACTGCCATTGAGGAGGCATGACACCACTGCCATTGGGGAGGCATGACACCACTGCCATTGGGGAGGCATGACACTACTGCCATTTGAAAGATGGGGAGGCATGACACTACTGCCATTGGGGAGGCATGACACCCCTGCCATTGGGGAGGCATGACACTACTGCCATTGAGGAGGCATGCCACTACTGCCATTGGGGAGACATGCCACTACTGCCATTGGGGAGGCATGGCACTACTGCCATTGGGGAGATGAGGAGGCATGACACTACTGCCATTTGGGAGGCATGCCACTACTGCCATTGGGGAGGCATGATACTACTGCCATTGGGGACGCATGACACTACTGCCATTGGGGAGGCATGACACTACTGCCATTGGGGATGCATGACACTACTGCCATTGGGGAGGCATGACACTACTGCCATTGGGGAGGCATGACACTACTGCCATTGGGGAGGCATGACACTACTGCCATTGGGGAGGCATGACACTACTGCCATTGGGGAGACATGACACTACTGCCATTGGGGAGGCATGACACTACTGCCATTGGGGAGGCATGACACTACTGCCATTGGGGAGGCATGACACTACTGCCATTGGGGAGGCATGACACTACTGCCATTGGGGAGACATGAGACCACTGCCATTGGGGAGGCATGACACTACTGCCATTGGAAAGATGGGGAGGCATGACACTACTGCCATTGGGGAGGCATGACACAACTGCCATTGGGGAGGCATGACACAACTGCCATTGGGGAGGCATGACACAACTGCCATTGGGGAGGCATGACACCACTGCCATTGAGGAGGCATGACACCACTGCCATTGGGGAGGCATGACACCTAAGCCATTGGGGAGGCATGACACTACTGCCATTGGAAAGATGGGGAGGCATGACACTACTGCCATTGGGGAGGCATGCCATTACTGCCATCGGGGAGATGAGGAGGCATGACACTACTGCCATTGGGGAGACATGACACTACTGCCATTGGGGAGGCATGACACTACTGCCATTGGGGAGGCATGACACTACTGCCATTGGGGAGATGAGGAGGCATGACACTACTGCCATTGGGGAGACATGGCACTACTGCTATTGGGGAGGCATGACACTACTGCCTTTTGGGGAGATGGGGAGGCATGACACTACTGCCATTGGGGAGATGGGGAGACATGACACTGCTGGCTTTGGGAAAGATGGGGTGACATGCCACTACTGCCATTGGGGAGGCATGACACTACTGCCATTGGGGAGATGGAGATGCATGGCACTACTGCCATTGGGGAGATGGGGAGGCATGACACCACTGCCATTGGGAAGGCATGACACCACTGCCATTGGGGAGGCATGACACTACTGCCATTGGGGAGATGGTGAGGCTTAATCTGGCCCCTGTGTAGCCAAAGTATATTAATATCAGAGGTCTAGGAGATGGGGGTGCACGGATTTGAAGTACTATTTCAGAGGCTGCTACACATTACCCGAAAAAGCGCTTCAACACTCCATCCCGGGTAACAAGCGCTATATAAATAAAAACCTTTTTTTCTCCTCTCCTATCCCTACGCTATCCTTCTGAAATCCAAATAACTGAGTAACCTATCCACCACTCAAATTACTTTCATATTTCACTATACTAATTCAAAATTAATCCTTTATGGGCTCCGGAGTAGCGTGCTACTCTCCGAAAAGCGCTTTGCCACCTTGTCAGGGGTAGTGAGCGCTATATAAATGCAATTACAATACAATACATTCGCTTGAAAACTATCCTTTACCACCCAATCAGGCCCTTTGAGGAGCCATAATTGGGCTTCAGAGCACTTCACCCCAGACAAGAGGAGGCCTGCACCTTTAGCATCTGCCCTCGTGCCCCAGCCTCCCTGTATACACACCGGCTGCTCCTGGAAGACGTTACGGGGATGGCCGTGGACCTGTGATGCTGCATCTGCTGTATTAAATATGTCTCTTGTTTACCCTTTCAGGGAAGGTTATTTTCAGAAGTGTATTTTTAAGTACATTTTTATTGAATTTCTTTACTTATGTGAGATGCTTGCAAGTTCTATCCTGGATTACTGGGGCAGTGGTGTCTGGGCTCCTTGCTGGCAAAGGATGATGGGAGTTGGGTTTCTAGGAGGAGTAATTTCACCAAACTTCAACTTTCATTGTGTAATGGCCATTAAAGATAGAGGCGGGAGCGTCATTAATTCTGTGCACGTGCGCCCTTTCATTTTGTTAATTGTTGTTGGTTGTAGGGTATCTGGCGACACAGTCTGCGGCCAATCATCGGCCCCTGCTTTACCCTCGCGCCATCTCAGATGGACAGTTCTACTCTCCCCCGGAGTCCTTTGCAGGTGAGAAGGGGATGCCTCTAGAAACCTAAACGAATGTGGAGCAGCTGATGTGTGACTGCACTACTGGGATCTACTGTGGCGGTCTCGTGCACCCAAACCCCGGGCAAGAAGATCTCATTGGATCCTCTGTGATGCGTCCTTGCCCTGGAGTTGGAAATGCCATGTATGATCGTAGACTTTCCCATTGTGCTAGTGAAAACCTATCCCTTTCGGGTTGTGCGGAATTGTTCAAGTGATCTTGCCTCCCTTTCCATCAGACCATGTTGCACCAGCTATGAATTATTACCAGAGGTCTCTACTCCAGTGTTCCAGTTTTTTAAAAAAACACCCCTTGTGTGAGAAAATGTCCTCTAGCACAAGAGAACTTCAGAGGTCTGTATCTTTTGGTATACTGGCCGGTATCTGTCTTGTGACCTGTGTCTCTGCCTTTTTTAGGATCTGACAATGAGTCTGATGATGGCGGGACAGGGGGACAAGCAGTCACAGCTCAGGTAAATTGTTGGGTTTGCTCATGGTTGAAGGAACAGATACTCTGGCGGAATCTCCAGTATTTTAGGAGAAGAAACTGCCCTGCTGGCTGAAAAGATGCAATGTTGAGAGTAGTAAAACCATATTAAAAGCTTAGAGGAGTGTTCGTTTCTTCCACTCTTACTTCTCCTTCGGCTTTCCAAGTAGTCTTAGCCAGGTGGGCCTCTCTTCTCCTCTCTACCACTAGCTCGGGTCTAGCAAGCTGGGCTTCCAAGCAGAATGCGATCGCAAAGAGGTAAGTGATGGGTTCCAACTATTTTTACCTCGTGCTAACATTTCTGAAGAACCCCGTATCAAAAAAGTTATCTTTGCAGTGGTGTTTGTGGAAGAAATGTGTCAGCAGGTGTATTTGCATTTACTTTAGACCTGTATATGTGTGATGTGTGAGCGGTGACTTAAATCAATTTATGATTTACAAAATATCCACTTTATTTTTTCACGAGTATTTCCTTTCTAGCACAAATTCTGACTTGAATTTGATAGGAAAAAGGTCCAGATAAAATAGTTGGGATTAATTATTGTCTTAGACAGTGGAACTAGTGAATAAAGGAGACTTCTCAGTCTAGAGAACAGCCAGGTGAAAAAAGAATTCCACTTGCTTTGAATATCAACCAGTTATGCAGCTTGTCTAGCCAAATGATTGACATTGGATCCCAGATCACCTTTATTTAGGACATTTAGAGGTAACTGGTATGTTGCTTTGTAAGGGACACTAGTTTGAGTAATGCCTTAGGGCCATAGCCATGTCAGGAAGCTTCCAGCATCTGTTTTTCAAATTCTGCCCCTGGGTCATGGCAAGATGCGCAAACATGTGGCCATACTCAGGCGGGGTCTATCCACGAGCTCTGGGTGGAAATGCAAAGTCAAACCCAACAGGCCGATCCCGCTCTGCAGTCCGAGAGTTTCTAAAGAGTCCTGGAATGCGCTGATTGCCTCAGTAAACTTTAATGTACATATTTTAAGCAGTAGAACTGTTGCGTTTCACCAAACACAAGCTGTGTTAAACTGACCGATTGTTTATAAATATCTCATTTGTTTCATGTTTTTATACACAAGTTTTTTTTTAAAGAATTTTGTCTGACAATTGTTTTTACTCTTTGTAGATATTATCTATTGTAATGGTTTAATTAACTAAACAATAAAGCTTACAATTACATGGCCATGTTCCTTCTGGTATCCATAAAACGTTTGTACTCTACCTGCACAGTCATCTAGAAGTGTAGGTTGTAGGAATCTAAAATGTGAAATATGAAACCAAAGAAACAGAGGGGTGTTCAAAGTTCCCCGGTTTGTCCCTTCCCGGATATGTCATATATGGTGCCGGGCAGCACTGCATGCTCTGCCTGGCTTTGTGAAGCGGGTCTCTGTCCCAACCAACCCCAAGAATAACCAACCCCTGTGTTTCAGGAACGAGAGTATGTGCAGCAAGGCAAGGAGTCCTTGGAAGTGGTCGAGCAGATCCTGGCACAAGAGGCCAGCTGGAGATTCGAGAAAAGCAACGTGAGTGAATACCGATGGGGATCTGTGGCAGAATGTGTATGATCAGATCATGTATTTTCTTGGGAAGGGCAGCCCTTTTGATGAAATCTCTTAGAGTCCTTTTCTTGCTGCATTTCCCTTCTTTCCTCCAGCAAGTTGTAGAATTGTCAAGTCCCCTTTCTACATTACACATCTGCAGGTGCCTTGTATCTGCAACTGGAGGAGTATTTAAGAGTAATTAGCTTTTTCTTTTAGATATTTTGGTTAAACAATCCTGCTTGTAAATTCATTGTAGAATTGTGGTCCACCAATCCAGTTCCAGGAGATGGGCTTTAAGCCATCCAGGTGCAGAGCCTGTTCCTGAATGCAGTCAATAAATATAGGTTCAAGGCGCAGTCGCCATTAGGATTTATTGCTGATGAGCCACTAATACAAAGAGAATAGGATACGGGGGACAACATTACACCCGAGTCCCTTGGCGATCAGTCATAACACCGAGTGGCGCACAGTTTGCAGGAGTTCAGGGGGCCGGTCTCTCCTACCACCTTGAAATCCCTAGAACCAACTTAGACCACTATTTGAAAATGTGCAAACTTGGGTGGAAATAGAATTGGTATTTAGCAGCTTCGTTGGCATGTCTGCCCCGGTCTACAGGTCTGAATCATCGATGAACCATGAATGGCTTGTAAGGAAGAGGGTATACACGTGGGGCAGCAGTGCAGAGGGGACAAAAGCTGAAATGTAGTAGACCCACTCCACAGATATAGTGGGATTTTAGAGGTATTATCTACTAGGCATAGATGTTCCTTGCGTTTTCAAACTCCTTATTGGAGGAAGAGACTCCAGAAGGAGCAAGGGTGAAGAAAGACCAGGCAATTAGTGACAAACTAGACTTCTGGACTGTGCCGGTGTTTCTCCTAGACCATAACAAACTGTTACTCCTAACCACATGAAGAATAAGGCAGTTAGCCCCCAAAGGAGACCAGCAGACGTTTACCACCACCCAGCATATAGTGCAAATGCTCCACGCCCTGCGTTGTATCAGAGATGTGTAAGTGTAAACACAAATACGTTAATTCTTTCCCGGATGTTTGCCCTTGCCTGCCTGTTAAATCGGCCACGAGTGGCTCATCCTCCCGCTTACCTGAACCTGTATGACCGAAGTGGCCCACCTTTTTTCATTCCTGAAGTGGCCCACCTTTTTTCATTCCTGAAGTGGCCCACATTTTTTCCTTCCTGAAGTGGCCCACCTTTTTTCATTCCTGAAGTGGCCCACCTTGAAGTGGCCCACCTTTTTTCATTCCTGAAGTGGCCCACCTTTTTTCATTCCTGAAGTGGCCCACCTTTTTTCATTCCTGAAGTGGCCCACCTTTTTTCATTCCTGACGTGGCCCACCTTTTTTCATTCCTGACGTGGCCCACCTTTTTTCACGGCTGACGTGGCCCACCTTCTTTCACGGCTGACGTGGCCCATCTTCTTTCACGGCTGACATGGCCCACCTTTTTTCACGGCTGACGTGGCCCACCTTTTTTCATTCCTGAAGTGGCCCACCTTTTTTCACGGCTGACGTGGCCCACCTTTTTTCACGGCTGATGTGGCCCACCTTTTTTCACGGCTGACGTGGCCCACCTTCTTTCACGGCTGACGTGGCCCATCTTCTTTCACGGCTGACGTGGCCCACCTTTTTTCACGGCTGACGTGGCCCACCTTTTTTCATTCCTGAAGTGGCCCACCTTATTTCACGGCTGACGTGGCCCACCTTATTTCACGGCTGACGTGGCCCACCTTCTTTCACGGCTGACGTGGCCCACCGGATGCTCCTCCTCCTACCTGTCTGATGTTGCGCTGCACTGGGCTCAAACAGGAAGCGTTTGTGAAACCACAGAGTCAGTTTTGATCTTCCGCACCTACATTTCCTTATAGTGCAGTCTCCTTTAATATGTTCTGTGTGTTTTTTCGTTATTCAGGAAGTGGGAGATGTTGTGTACACCATCGAAACACCTTTCTATGGAAAGTCCTTCATCTTGAAGGTAAGGATACCTACTGAATACACTCCTCTTCCCACAGAACACCGGCTTACTTTTCTACTCCATGTCGCACCTACCTGGGTATTCTCTTTTCTTAACCAGCTGAGGCCTTAACTATTGCTTATCTCCATGGCTAACCCACACCCTTTCACAGTGCAGATGAACAGATGAGCTCCTACAGTTCACGCAGCGTTCATATGCAGGTGCATTCTTTCTTTCATAAATTACCCCATCCCAAGATCCATCTGGACATTTCTTAACTCGTTCATCATGCAGATGTACAATATTACGTCCTCTATCATCTCCTCCCAAAATACAACCGGCCAGTTCCTATTTCCTTCAGAAAGCCCATCGGTCCCTGGTCTCTAGCCACCATCAATCCTTGTGTATCCTGCCTTTTGAGCCCAGTAAACTCGAAAGGCCCCAAGTGTGCTGCATTAATGTAGTTTTGGAGTTCTGCATGGATTTCTGGTGCTAACTAAGGTTTGAGTGCGTAGCATTGACGCAAGCCCGCTAGCCTTTCTCTGTAAAGGTGGACTGCACAAGGCAAACTGTTAAAACATCTTAATTGACCTCAGATTGAGTCTTCCCTTGGGGGTTGTTATAGTTATCTTGTATATAATCAGGTGTATCTATTTGTGTACTACAAAATGTTTTAAAAAACGTGTTTTCCTAGTGAACAAAAAAATATAAAATAATATGTATTAATAAACAACAGATGAAAACTAATAAGAACTAAAAATAAAATGAATTTTTAGAAAAAAACAGAACATGTATATGTGTATTTAAATGTCAAAATAATGTCTAGTTAGATTTGTATTTCAACCCATACGAGATTTAATGTCCGATAAAGAAATATAGGTCTTAGGGGAGCTGTTCTTGTTTCAGTTGCTTTGTTTTCCCCTCTTTCTCCCTGACCTCACTTACCTCTCAGAGTGGGTCCCTTTATGTACAATTTCTTCTGTTTAAACCACAAGTGACCTAATCGCTCGGCTCTAATACCTGTAGTGCACTTTATTCTTGTAAGGCGGGCTGCGGCCCCTCTACCTAGGCAATGCAGGGTTGACAGCGGTGGCATCGTTGAGTGGAGTTGAGCACATAACTTTATATCTGTGTTCTTGTGGGGAGTTAGGCGCAGGTCCGCAGGCATCTCCTCCATAAAGTCTTTCAATCCCCTATACATGGATTCTTAGTCTCCCTCATGACTGATAGATGTGTGTTTGTCTACGAATGGACTTGTGACAGAACATTGGAGTCCATGTATGTGTCTGTGCTGCACAAAATGGTGATCTCCTTTGTCCCCGGCTGGTTGTTGACCTTTTAGACATGCCAGCTTTCAAATACTAGTCTTTCTCCTTTGCCAAAACCAGATCAGCCCGTTTAGTGGGAAGAGTTAGCCGGCCACTGCTTTTTCCGTAGAAGAGATTCCCATGACAAGGCAAAACATGAAATTCCCCCTTTCCTGTCTGTGACCACATCCTTTTGTGAAATGGTTGCCCAGAACAGGCAATGTCAGGAGAGATCACAGACTTGGAGTAAAACAAAAACTAGTCTATAATGGCTGTAAGAAAACTCCCCCAGGAATTGGGTAACATCTGAACATTCATCTGAACATTAAAAAATCACAGCATGTCAAACATTTTAAATACATACAGCTCATACATGTCCCACGATCAAGAATTGATTGTGGAGAGCAAAACTCTAGACACAATTTATAGCCAGGAAAGTAACCTCTTTAGTCTATAGAAAGCGACTGAATAATACCCAGAGGGATTTAGCGAACCCTAAAACCGCACTGAGAAGCTGACAAAGGTACACCTGAGCGGGAGGCCGGGGCAGAGGCACTCGAGCACTCCAGGGAGGTCTCGTTGAGATTGTGGTTCAACTTGGGGCAACTTAGTCCTTCCCAGAATACACACGAGGGCTCAGATCTTTCCTAGAATGGTTGGAGACACTTACCTGGGGGAATGCTCTGAACAAGGAATCTTCATACAATATGGTAGTGAATAGTAATAGCACAGTGCTGGTTTGGTGCCTTAAATAGCTGCCACCCAGGGAGTACCACTAGGCCTGGAGACAGCATCTGTACATTTACGAATATGGGATGATCAGACCTTGAATAGATACCAGAGAGTGATTGTGATCGTGAACTTCATCGTAGCAAAAGGGACTTAGTATATTGATGGACTAGTGCGTTGCAGCAGCAAAAAAACAGTTTATGCTGGCATGAGCTGCCCTAAAGACATTGAAACATGTATGAGGCATGGGATGAAACTCAATGGGCTGATCCTATTGTGAGGATGGAAGTAAGAGTAAACCAACCAGAACATTAGGTAGAGCAGCCTACGGGGAACATACAATATTGCCCTACAACCAAATGTGCTGTCTCATCAGTCCTACACCTGCCACTGTGTCTGTAAACTTTTTCTAATTCTATGGAAACTCATTAATGGTGAAGCACTGTAAAGCCCTGCGAGAATTATCTAAGTATTCAATATGTTACTTGTAAAAAAAATAAAAAAATAAAAACATTTTAAACAGACGAAACAAAAATATTAATGAAATATGATATAACATAAGGCAGCCTCACTGATTGGTATGGTTTACTCTCCAGAGAAAGGGTAAGTACTAGCTTCTAAGTTTGTTGTCACTGCTTGTTTGCTACTATCTTTGAAACAACTTAAATCAGGGAAGATTGCCGAAGAGAGTTGTTGAAGGGTCTGTGGAGATCGGAAGACCAGCCTGCCTATGACAAGGAGTTGGACTGTCCCTGCCAGTATGAGTAATCTGATTCACAGAGGGTCGCCAGGGACCAGGCAACTGAGAAGGCCTGCGTAGAGGACATCTTGATGTACTCCGACTGCCCCAGAGCCACGAGGAGTCTTGAGCCAGGTACCCAGGGACAAGCACGATTGCCTCTTAATTGAGGAAGTCGCTTGATGGCCCTCACAATTGAGAATTGAACCGACTTCAGTTTCCTGGCCTGGGGTTCCATGTTAGCTGGAGGAGGTTGTCATGATTCTGGAACCATTGTAAATGACTTAATAGCTTCTCTGATTTGAGAGATCACGAGTCAAAACCGCAACTAAGAACCATTGGTTCTTGCTGGCCTCTTCGTTATCTGATATGGATGTTACAGCACTTTGGTGCTCCTACCACCAAACAATCTTCACCACGACTAGCTCCAGCTCAAGATAAATTCCCATACTTCTAAAACAGCCATCCGAGGGACTCCTAGTGTTTAGTTGCACGCAAGCCAGCCACTGTCCCCAGCTTAGAGTTCAGTGCTTGACTTGCTCCCCTTCGATGGGCATGGTGCGCCACCAGCCACTGTCCCCAGCTTAGAGTTCAGTGCTTGACTTGCTCCCCTTCAATGGGCATGGTGCGTCGCCAGCCACCGTCCCCAGCTTAGAGTTCAGTTCTTGACTTGCTCCCCTTCGATGGGCACGGTGCGCCACTTCACTGGACACTACACAAAGTCCTTGAAGAATCTAGAAATCCTTTGTGAAGGGTGGGCACTTGTTTGTTTGGCCTTAGGAGCGTGGAGGATGCACAGCTTGCATCCCTTAAATAGCTTTAACTTGAGTCCAAGTCCTTAAATATTAATAAAAGACATATTGATTACCAATAGTGTAACACTTTATCTTTCCATCTAGTAGTAGTAGTATATACTTTATTTAGATATAAAAATATCCTTAACAGAACACCTCAAAATTACGACAGCAATACACATTTTAAAAAAAGAACCTTGGCATGGGAGCAGTGGTTGTTAAAAACTTCAAATTGCAATAAAAGCTTCACTGATATATCAATGGTAAAAGGACTTAGTGTGCAAAATGCAATGACAAGCATAACGTTTAAAATACATTTGATTTCAAATGTTTGACAACAACCGTAAGTGCAATCCAATATTTCATAAAATGACAACCAATTGTGCAAAGCGTCAGTCAGATAAAAGTAGTGTTAGCAGCATTTGAGAAATTACACGATGAAATGAAATAGCCCTTAAAGAAAGCATAAAAACATACCAAACCATTACTGCTTAAGAGTGCGGTAGGCATGTCGTAAAAAAGTTGTAAAAGCAATATTTAGACCTGTGTTTTCTGGCATTAAAGCTGCAATAATTGCTTGTCTACACGTTCGGATTCCCAGCCTATTCCACTCAATTTTCAATTTGCGTCTACGTTGTGACATAAAAGATGGACAGAGACATACTATATGCTCCAGGGTTTCAGGAGACATACCGCACCCTCTGCACATTACATCCTCTGACAGACGGCGCCAGACGGGCAGATCTTCTAGAAATTGCCAATCGCCCAGTCTGGCAGCCATAAAGCTGATTTTTAGGTGCAAGGAGTAAGTGCAAGATAGGTAGGATGCGGGGGATAACCGACCATACGAGGTCATTGTTGCCCAAGCATGTCTGCGTTTGGCAAATTGGGCTTTATCAATGATCAGGGACCTCATTCGAGTGCATTTCTTAATGCTAGTTTTAAATACTGATTTACTGGGGTTGAGGTCCCATAGTGCACCTGCAGACATTTCTTGGATCGAATCCTTAAAAAGACGACTGTAAGAGCTGCGTGGATTTTTCTGGGAGATATCCAACCAAATTAAGGACTCCAATGAGCCTGTGTTTGCTTGTCTCAATTTGTGGCACAGGTTTAAATACATTCCAGTGGCTGAAATTTCATAGTTTAATAGACCCAATTCGAGTCTGATCTGTGCAGCAGAGGCTGATTTGGGTAAAGTGGAGGATTTTTTTGTAGAGTTTCGTCACATGTTGGTTAAAAGAGGAGTTTAATTTCCCCCTAAAAATCTCAACACCATAAGTCAATGTAGGCCCTATTTTTGCTCTCATAACTTCCAGTAATGGGGACAAGCTTGGGCCAGACAAATTTCTTGAGAACTTGCAAAAATTCACCTGTAGGTTCATGGCTTTTACTGAAATGACCTTACGCTGTTTGTTGAAGTTGCCCCTGGAGTCAAAGTTGACCCCAAGATATTTATCTTTCCATCTGAATGTTCCCTCTCGGTGACTTTGCTAAAGAAGCCAGCGCTGCTGAACTAACCTTAGAAAAGGTGAAGCGTTTGTCATCACTTACATTCGTCTGCAGGGCTCAGTGTTAAACTGTTTTGGGCACCGGCACTTAAAGTTATGTGCTTGTTCTCTAGGCCAGAATGTGGTAGGCACTTCAGGTTTTTATTGTGTTCTATTTTTAAGCTTCTTTGATGTACTAACATGCATTAACCTCCTTTTTCTTCATAAAAGTTAAGAACTGACCAGACCTTAAAATTATTAATGGTTGTCTGTAGTGTAAGACTGTTTCTGAGTGTTTAATCTGACACCACCTTTTGAAATAAGTCTTGAATGCAGTCCTTTGAGAGTCAAGTGCTGAAAAGGGGCATTTGGTTATCCAGATGTGCACAGATGTTGTGGCATAACAACACCACTGATAAAGAACATTCATTTCTACAATTAATTCCCTATTGCCTCCAACTGGCATTGAACCCCAAGAAAAGTCTTAAGCTTCTCTCCTGCTCTTGTCCATTCATGACCATACATTCTCAAAGCTCTCGCCCACTTGGGTCAGTTTTCCTCCTTTATTCTGTCTCCCATTCATGATTCTCTTGTTTGTGGTGACTATTTCATTCAAGTCTTCCTCCTCGACCATTTTTGACTCCCCTCTCTGCAGGTTGATTTCTGTTCATGACTCTCTCCAAGTGTGCCTCTTCTTTCCCCCCCATGTGTGCCTCTTCCTTTCCCCCATGTATGCCTCTTCTTTCCCCCCCATGTGTGCCTCTTCCTTTGCCCCATGTATGCCTCTTCCTTTCCCCCATGTATGCCACTTCCTTTCACCATGTATGCCTCTTGCCTGTCCCAGCTCTGCCCTATGCATGCCACTTTTCCCCAAGACTCTAGCCCACTCATGCATCTGTTACTTCTCAAACTCTCACTAATTGCTCTCTTCCTCCACAGGTTCTCTTATGCATGCTTGTTCTCCCTTTAAGCTTTGTACCACTTGAAACCTAGGCTCTCTCAAATTCATAACTGTATTTTTTTCCCAGGCTTTCATGCAGTGTACTGCTGAAGTGATCTACCAAGAGGTTATCCTACAGCCAGAGAAAATGACCCTGTGGAATAAAACCGTCTCTCTATGTCAGGTGTGTAACCCAGGAGTCAGTGCATCACTTCCTTTGTCTATTCCCATTGTGCATACCCTTCAAACCTGTATCCTACCTGCCCCCGTAGAAATGGGGAAGGAAGGAAGACAATGTTGTACAACTTGCAGAAGGCCCCTAAAATTTCAGATTTTAGTTGTTAGAATACAGTGCGACCAGGGAGAGAATTTGGCTACAGAAGACGCTCGTACACATATTGACATTAAAACTTGTGCCTTTTTCCAGTTTCATATTCAGCTTTGTATTGTCACAGTTCCATGTGGTCACTGATATAGTCAGTCCTCTGAACCTGGTAATCCCAGACCCATCCATGATTCCAGCATGCACCGTACACCTACGGTTCAATTACAGTGAATACATCATATTTCTAGGACACACTGCTGCCTCATCTTGTTGTGCCTGGCGCTGATGATCCAAGCATGGGCGAGACACAAAGAGCAGAATAATGATCCATGTAAGTACAGGCCGAAGGCCCAGTCATGATCCATACAAATGTAGAAGAACAGGGGCACAACCATGGTTCTCTTAGGTACCGAAGACCCCATTTAATCTCTGCAAGTACAGGAGCCCAACGACCCAGCCATGATCCTTTCAGGTATATGGGATCCCTAGACTATGCCTTACTCCCTGCAGGTACATGAGACCCAGCACTGATTCATAATCTTTGCAAGTACAGGAGACCCAGGACCCAACCATAACCACTGCAAGTACCGGAGACACAGGGCCCAACCATAACCACTGAAAACACAGGAGACCCAGGACTCAATCCTAACCACTGCAAGTACAGGAGACCCAGGATCCAACCATAACCACTGCAAGTACAGGAGACTCGGAGCCCAACCATAACCACTGCAAGTACAGGAGACCCGGTGCCCAACCATAACCTCTGCAAGTACAACCCGGGGCCCAACCATAACCACTGCAAGTACAGGATACCCGGGGCCCAACCATAACCACTGCAAGTACAGGAGACCCGGGGCCCAACCATAACCACTGCAAGTACAGGAGACCCGTGGCCCAACCATAACCACTGCAAGTACAGGAGTCCCGGGGCCCAACCATAACCACTGCAACTACAGGAGACACGGGGCCCAACCATAACCACTGCAAGTACAGGAGACCCGTGGCCCAACCATAACCACTGCAAGTACAGAAGACCCAACCATGGTCCTTGCAATTGCAGGAGATCCAGGGCCCTATCATGACTCCTGCAAGTATAAGAGACCCCTGGTCCAAGCATGATCCTGCAAGGATAGGAGTCCCAGGGACAACCATGATCCTTGCCTGTATGGGACACCCTGGCTTAACCAGTCTGCCTCGTGCAGACACGCTCTGCAGTTCCAGGTAACCCAGGCAATTCTCCGATTGTGCCCTATCAGACATAGGCAATACAGAGCCTAAGTGCCTATTCCTCTAATGCGTACTCTATAGAGCTATAACTGACATAAGGTAATACAAATGGCAATTGGAATTGATGCCGCAACCGATTTTACCCTCGTAAATAATAGGTCCAGGGAAAGTCTCTCAGTAATGAGACGGAGGTTGAGGATATGTTGGGCCCACGCAGCACTGCGCTCTTTTGAGCTGGCAATCCTCACACTTATGGTTAACACTTTATATTTGCTATTGGCTTCTCCCAACACACACACAAATGTTATTGGTTTTTTTCCCTTCTTGAAGCATTTATCAAATGGTGGAATGCAAAATGGCGATAGCTCACTTTGTTGTATTTACGAAATCTATCGCATTGCATGTGTACTAGTGTGAGTTTTGAATTGTAAATGGTACTGGCTTTTATTATTATTATTTTTTTTAATCAAGTTAATCTAATGCATTAAAAATGTTAATACCCCAGAACGTGGAGCCGTCCTCAAGTGACGGGAAGGAAGCCTTGGTGGTTCCTGGAGGATTGTGGCTGCCGCCTCCTTTCATTGGCTGATCTTGTTATGCCTCAATCAGGGAGAGACGGCAACGAAGGTTGTTCTAAAAAATGATCTGGACCCCGTTTATGACCAGAGAACCCTTAATCTGATATCCCTCCCCAATGAGGTTGAGCCACCAAGTTAGTATCATGTTAACATGGTGGGGCAAACTGGCCGATGATGAAGTATGCCACCAATAGTGGGAGTGGCCTTTCAGTCCAAATCTATCTCCTTATTTTATTTCTGCCTTTTGTAACACATAGTTTTGTTGTTCCAGAAATGAGTACAGGAATATAGGCCTCGCCATACCTGGGGTGTTATGTTTAAGGCTCCCGGTTTTCAGTTTAAACTGATTTTTACATATAAATACAGAAGGGAAACTGTTTTTCCTTTGTCTGTAGTTATAAATAGAAAGGGTAAAAAACTGATTCATAATCATGTACTGGGCAGCCATGCTCCAGCCCAGGTTTGCCACTTCCCTCGGTCCGATTTAGATCTGTGGACGCACTCTGCCTGCCGCCAAACCCCTGCTGACCTTTCCTAATCCGTGTCTTTCACCTAATCCTTGTCGGATTCGTGTGTCAGTGTGGGCATAACAGCCCCCCTCAGCCAATGTAAGTGAAAGGGAGGGGGCACATCTATAAGGCGGAGTGACGGAGGGGGGTGGCCTTTTGTAGTGTAAACCTCGCTTTAAGTGGACAGGTGAGCCTGAGTCACACTTCTCTGCGCCACCTTGAAACTCAGGTTTTGGGCTCTATATCTGGTGCGGGGGTCGTGGTTTAATTCCTTACTGGTGTGAAGGGAGAAATGACAGCTGGATGGGGCTAGTGCAGAGCCCCTCCACCTGCCGAATGCTATGTCCCTCTGTTTATATGATGTTTAAACTTCTGACATTTCAGAAGCATAAGCGCGCCTTCATTCTAAACCACCAGGGTATCAGAGTGCACTATTTCGAGATTGAGGTTTTTAGGTGCAGGGGGTGGGAGGCGAAGCAGGGTATCTAAGGGGAAGTCCACTAAATAGTAAATATCCAGAATGCGGTGCGAGATCGGCCTGTACTCCTGGCATGCAGTGGGTGGCGAACAATTACTGCTGGTTGCTTTTCTCCGAGTGGGATAGGAAACGTATAACTTTTTACAGACACCGATGGTCTATTTTGTCTTTGTTGTTTTGGAACGTTGCACGTTGTAGCTATTACATGACGTCATTCTCAGTGTTGTACTGAAGCTTGTTTTAAAACCGAAGTATAGGAGCTCCTAGGAAGCACACAACAGTGGATCACAACTTGTCCTATGTCATCGATCCTGCTTTGTATAGCAATAATTACACACGTCATGAAACGTGCAGCACGACTGGCGTCGGGCTGCAAAGGGAAACAGCTGATCTGGTCCTCACGAGCACTCTGGCTCTAGGAGCTTGAACATGTGCTTGTACTACAATGGCAAAGTGTTCAGATGAATGTAATAAGTAACCCTAATTTGGCATATGTAGATACGTTTATAAATCTATAACAACCGAGTGCAAGAGTGCATTGGCTATTTAAATAAATGTGAAAAAATACTAGCTGCAGCCTCTTCTTTTGCTTGCTATAAAAATAAATGTGTAAAAATACACATAAAATGAACAAACAATAAATATGGATAAATACAGACGGAAATGTTAAAAAAATAAATACCATAAAACCGGGAGCCGTAGTTATGTTTCATGTGTCGAGGATGTACGGCAAGCAGGCCTCTGGCTCCCTTATTGTGATTTATTTTATTTTGATAAGTCATTGCCACAGGTTCCCCATATCCCCCAAACTCCAGACAATGCTGTAATATGCCTAATAAAAAAAAGATGGCTGGAATTCAAAACCCAGAGCTTATGGCTACATGGATAAAACTAGGTCCCTGCCACATCGTGCCCTTTGTTGAGTGAAAGCAGAACTCTGAGACCGAACCCTCAGACATGTCGAGTGCCTGTGAACACACTCAGCGCTTGGACCATTGGATCACATATGATCTGCTCATTGGGCAGACAGACGGCTGCCAAGGGGTTCTGCAGCTCTCGAATCTTTTTTCTAAAAGGATTTGCAGGACCCGGATATGATTGAAGCTAGACTTGCAGCCTCCTTTCTGCTGCTCAGCAACTTATTGGACAGGTCAGTGCATATTCTATTAATGAGAAATGAGCCAAAACCATAGCCCTTGCTAGTAGATCCCAGTTTTTAACACTGAGCCACAAACACAGAGGTATCTGTTTATCAGAGTTTGGCGTCAGACCGCAAAGATCTTTATTTACGGATGTCCGCTCACATGTCAACGCTATTTCTCAGGTGTTGCTTTTAGAGGGGAGGTTTCTTTTCTGGGTGAATTTTCAGTTCCGCCAAATAGCTCCCTACAGCAGTTGCTGAAAAGGAATATACACCAGACAGACAGCATCATGTGGTGAGAGAAAGGCCCTCTAGTATGAGCCAAGAGGTGATTGATTTCAACCAGCCACCTGCATAAGGGAACAGACCCAGGGTCTATTGTAAACAATAGGTCCTATAGATAGCAGCACTATGAACCCAATCTAAAAATTTTCATGGTCGCGAGGGAGCTGAATCCCGCCCTGTTAGACCCGGCCATCGTAACATAGTCAGACCTGACCCCTGCACCTCACACCAGCCCCAGCCCCTGGCCTGGCCGATCCTTCCCACCAGAACACACACACCCGACCCGGACTTCCCCCGTCCGTAGGCCTTCCTCCTTCGGCCACCCCGGGCCCGCGTGCCCACTTCATGCACCAAGATGGCCGCCCGGCCCCAGCGCGACCCTAGCCTACAGGCGCCACTCCGGCTGGAGGACATCGCGCTCCCCTTGGGATGAGAAAGGGAGGAGCAGTTTCCATCACACCTCTGCGCTTCCCTGGGAAGGTGGGTTTCGATCGACCCGCCGGCCTCCCCGAGGGCTGGCGCCACGCCTGCTGGGTGTCGGGGGCTCCTCCCGACCCGGCCCTAAAAGGATCAAAGGACAATGGCAGGAAACCCCAACAAGCGACCCCCAGGTGACAAGACCCCTGCCTGCACAGACTCTGGACATCAAAGAGGAGTCGCCCTATAACAAGGGGTGCCCTGGGACTGTCCGACAGATTCGCCTTGGAAACACCTGAGCCCTGCTGAGTGACTCGCGGCTCCCTGAAGATCGTAAGACCTCCGAACTTGTGCTTGAGCCCTGCTAAGTGACTCGCGGCTCCCTGAAGATCGTAAGACCTCCGAACTTGTGCTTGAGCCCTGCTGAGTGACTCGCGGCTCTCTGAAGATCGTAAGACCTCCGAACTTGTACTCGAGCCTGCTGAGTATCTCGCAGCGCCCCCGGACTCCCTCGGTCCCGCCGGACCCCACGAGGACAAGCGTATCCCCCAGCTCGAGGATTGTGAGCTGTGCGCCGGATACACTCCTGCATTTGATCCATTCCCCCAAAGACTGTCCCGCTACCTCCTAACCCCCCTCCAGGACTTTGTGAGCCCGCGCTCTACTTGTATATATATTGCCTTGCTGATCATAAAGATCTGATCACTCCGATCTGATAAAGATTTACTCTTAAGAACTCTCGGTGTGGTGTCTCTTTGTCGTGTGGTGCCGAGTGTACGATCCTAGATACGAGATTCCTCCCCTGAGGAGTTTCCCGCCAGTGCCCGGCTACGATACCTCGAGGGTTGGTCTCAGGACAGTCAGGGCCCCCTCCGGGCCCCTCTGAGGTCGCCTTCTAACACGCCCCTTCTTTCTAAATGATGAGTGAGCATCTCTTCCTTGCCAAGGGAGCCTCAGTTGAATGAAGTATGTGCCATATGGCCGTACCCAGGGGTGAGGGGTAACGTTTATCATTTTAGGGAACTACCTCCTTATGACTGATGTGATCGTGCAGGGCATGGCGGAGACGGGCAGCTTACAGCTGTGCCCACCCAGTCCATGGAATCGAGTTACACATGTCTGAGCTGGGGACAGGCGGCTCACAGCAGAGAACTTGTAGCAGTAGACTGATCATTTAGTATAGCAGGGCAGCACACAAGAAACACCAACCTAGCATTCGATAAGTGATGCCAACTTGTTAAGTGGCCTACAACTTAACACAATATTTATGTATTTAAGGGTGGGCCGCTGTGGTGTGTGATAGGATGTTCTAAAGTAGTTTCAACGCAGTTTACTCTGGCAGTGCGTACTTCTAACCGGGGTCAAATCCTCCGGCTGCAAGACCAACGTTTTTGACTTCACGCAGATAGTTATTTTTGTATCGAGTACAGACCTACACGGGTCCCAGCATCCTAAATGTAACCTTTGTTTTGTTTTCTTAATGCAGGTCCTTCAAAGAGTGGATGATAATACACTGTTGACCTATGACGTGGCTTCAGGGGTTGCAGGAGGTGTCGTCTCTCCCAGGCATGTATCTAAATATACTGCCAGGCTTGTGTCTTCTTGTGCACGTATGTCAATACAATGCAGAATGTCTTTGTACCATGGTCTCTCAATGCTGGAGGTGTTTTGACACAAGTCCCGTAATAGGTTTCTGTGCCATCTGAGTGGCGTGTCTTCAACAATTCCATTCAAGTGGGTTACCAGATTGGCACTGGACAATCTAGTATTCCCAAAGTATTCATTTACTCCTCCTCCTCCTATACCTTTATTATTGATGAATATACAGCTCTCCAGGTTCATCCTCATTGCGTTGAACACACTGAGTACAGGTCATTATTTGTATTCTTTACCAGAAGCATCAATGCGGGGCGCAGCAACCTGTCTGTTATCCGCTGTAGAGGGGCATAATCATTCAAGTGACTCAGTTGAACAGCCAGGTCTTGAGTGCTCGCCAGAAGTCCAGTAAGTGGGTGGAGGTCCGGAGCTGCAGAGGGAGGTCCTTCAATGTTTTTGCTGCGAGGTAGGTTGAGCGTCCTCCACTGTTGCTTTGGTGGCTACAGGCAGTGTGGGCGAGTGAGAGGGAGGCAGAGCGTAGTTGTCTGGTAGGGTGGTGGAAGTTCAGGCGAGGGTTGATGTAGGCTTGTCCTTGATTGTGCAATCTTTTGTAGACTTGGATCATCAGCTTGAATTGGCATCTCTTCTGCATGCGGAGCCTGTAGAATTTTCTACGGTGGGGGGGGTCATGTGGGTCCATTTGTGGAGGTCAAGGATGAGTCTTGCAGCGGAGTTCTGTATGGTCTGGAGTACCTGCACAAGGTGTTTGGTGTTCCTAGCGTACAGTGCGTTGCCATAGTCTAATCAGGTGGTGATTAGGGCCCGAGTGACCGTATGCCTGGTGTTTAGGGGGAGCCATTTGAAGACTTTTCAAAACATGTGAAGTGTGTGAAAGCAGGCGGTAACAACTTTGTTGATCTGGGACTTCATGACCAGTTTGCTCTCCAGGATTATATGGAGGTTTCTGGCGTGGTCGGTTGGTTTGGGTGATGGTCCTAGTTCTGAGGGCCACCAGGAGTCATTCCAAGGGTTGGTGATGCCGAAGATCATCACTTCCATTTTGTCCATCTACAACTGGCGTGATGCTTACAGATTCTGATGTGAGTTCGGAGGCTGGATATCAGCGAGATCTGCCACATCCATTTAATGGGTTTTATACTGTTAAAACCTAAGCAGGCTGCAAGTTTGTTCCAACTCTGTAAGTCTTGTATTTCTTGACGGTGTCTAGGCTTGCCCAATCGTTTTTGTCTAAGCATATATACGATTCACCAACAATTTGTCATTGGTGCTCACTTGAAGAAGACCGCATTCAAAGATGGCAGTGTCCAATACTGTGTTTAAAATATCTCCTTAGGATCACCCCTTCATCGTAATCCAAAATCTCCCTGTTCATTTAGCAGTTGACACAGCAACCATCTCCCTTTTCCCAATTTTTAACGAGGTTGAAATGTGAGAGAATCAAGAAAAGACAATGATCCAGAATACTTCTCTTTTCCGAAGACTAATTATGTCTTGTTTATCCGGTTATAACCTTGAAAACATACTTGTTCAGCATTGACTACATTGAAGAACGGCTTCCTTCTGAGACCATGTGTCTTCTGGACTTCAGCAGCCAAGGAATCTGCGTTGCAGCAGCTAGAGATCAACAGAGACCTGACGGGCAGAGCTGTGAATGGCTGACTACACTCAGGGACGCCTGGCTCAAGATATACACATTAAGGCCTAAGGCATGAAGGTGCTTTTTGATGGCCAGACCTTTATATGCACCTCCGACTGATGAAGTTCTTGAAGTGTGGAATGGCTATTAACTCCTGAATCCCAGATTACATTCGCTGCAAGCTAGCAAAAGTCGGTTGATCAACATTCACTCGCGTTTTTATGATCTCAGCAATACAGCCTTCACAAAGCTCTGTACTTAGCCTCCACTGGCACAAACGGCATCGACAACAGACTCCACCCAGCTCTACGGGGCCGCACACTGCCATGGGCAAATTACTCATTGTTTGTTTCCGTCCAAGAAATAATCTACTAAAGTAAGATCCTTTGTTCCCTTTTTCAGGGAAAACTTATTCTAGATCTCAGACATCCTAGCCATTTCTGAACTGACCCGAAGAGAGATCGCTTCATTCTGTGTGTCCGCTGACTGTTAACTATACAAGTGGGTGATTCACTTTTCGTGCAGAGTTTCGTCTTGAGGGTTAAAGCAGTGTTTAAGCGGAGAGCCTGAGCTGGGGTGTCCTCTAGTAGATCCGTTTGCGACAAAGGACAGTCATCAAGATTTTCCCTTCTCTTGTACGGAAACGGGAGAGAATTCCATACGAGGGTTGTCTTTAACTGAATTATTGGGTTAGGGGAATTCCATTATGCCTTTCATTATATTCCTTTGGTTCTCGAGTATCTTAAAGTCAACGCATCAGACAACTTGGACATAGTCCTCATAGCTTCCTTCAGCTGCAACTGCGAGAATCATGGGAGGCTGTACGATGATTGCGGAATTTTTATCTGCATGCTACTCAGTTAGCCCTCATAACCACTCGCCGTGAAACCCTCCTTAGGACAAACCTATTTCTTGTATTAAACATCAAATAAATCCAGTCTGCAGCTTTAATCATCTTGTACTTTGGAACAAGCAGGTTAGTCTGTCCATTCATTTAAGGTATTTGCAAACAGAGGTGGATGTCAGGTTACAAAACTATTAAACTTTACATTTTAACCCAATTTTGCACTGTATTATGGCATCAGAAGGCGTTGATTGGCTCTGGAAAGCTCTCATGTGAGATCAGGTCTCATAGGTAGGCTTGCAGGGGTGGAAGAACAGCAGCTGATGAACACTGTGGCAAGTACCCCACATATGGGCATAGAGATTCAAAGACATGGGGAGAGGCCTGATTACGTTTGGGCATGAGGGGCCGGCGCAAGTCGATGGTGCTTTGGAGAGAGACTACTATGGGGAGGCTTGAGAGTTTAAGAAAATCTGGCTGTCTCACTGAAATGAAATGTTGAAGGTGGTTTCTGTCGCTTAGATAGTTTAATTGATGGGGTTCCTCATGGCTCATCTCTGTGCATACCCTGTTTAATCTATATCTTGCCTTCTTTGACATTTTCAAGTGTAGATGTTGTCCAATGCTACGCTAATGATAGACACCCTTGTGTGTGCTGTGTTCTTGGACCCCCACACCAGATATAGATCATGCGCATTTACTTGCAGGCGTTCAGCCCTCCATAACCGTTATCTTCAACTTAGCAACTCCAAATAGGATGCTTATATTTGCCCACAAAGGCAGACCTCAAGCAGCCATACCAACTCAGAAAATCTTTGGTGTGGACTTGCAGCCTACAAATAGAGTTCAAAAGCTGAGCTTCTCTTACGCCAGAGGTCAGCTCGGTAGCAGCGTACTGCTAGTTTCAGTTTATGAAATGACATGCAAGCTTTCTGCTTCTTTCTGGGGAAAGAAACACAGGCTTTAGTTGACTGTGTAGCAATAACTCCCTCTTTGGACTCCTGCACTTCCCTCTATTGCGCAATACCTAAAGCTTTGCCAAGTCCTCCAATTCAGAGCTGTATCTGGCTAACATACAAAGGTTCGCATAATTGATACAGAAAAGTAAATATCTTTTCACAGTCCTGATTACCCGTCGGTTCTTGGAGTGGATTTCCTGTTCAGCAGACAATTGTCTGGGAAGACGCATCTGCTGGACAGGAAGCTCTTCTCTACACTGACAATTTTCAGGAAAAACTTCAGAGTAATATTGTTTGGCTAGACAGTGCTTCCAACCAGCGCCAAGAGACCTAGCAAGTAGTGTCCACATCATAAGTGCAGTCAGTCATTTAGCTTCGCCCTCTACTTTGTTGAACTAATTGATTTCCTGCACCCTGCTCTGGTCATTTAGTCTATGCTGCTTTTCCTTATTTAGGGATTTTGTGAATGTTCGCCGGATTGAGAGACGAAAGGATCGCTATATTTCCTCAGGGATGTCTGTCTCTCATGCAGCCAGACCTCCACATCCCAAATACGTGCGGTAAGCATTTTTCTCAATCTTGTGGGTGGGATATTTCTTCAGAATTTGAAGTGTGTGTGGGCACATGCAAGTGTACACACAACCACTGGATGTCTTCATGTAGCTTCTTACCATTGTGCATGTTCATTTATGTCCTCTTTCTGTCAGTGGAGAAAACGGTCCTGGTGCTTTTGTGGTCTTGAAGTCTTCCCGGAATCCAAAAGTGTGTACAGTCATCTGGGTCCTCAACACTGACCTCAAGGTAATTTGGATAGTTCATGCCCTTCATTAACCTCCTACACCGTGGGGTGTCACCCCTGCTCTTGCTTTTACTCTTTCCCCCTCACCCAGAATCTAGCTCCTGCTTCTGCAGCCGCCACTCGCCTCCATGCTCCTCTTCCGCCTTCATTCCCCTCGCATGTCCCCCACCATCTCTATTCGACTGTCTGTTCAGGCTTCCATCACCACTACCTTCTCCAGCCTCTACCTGGGACTACATCTTTCATCATCCTCTGCCAACCTGCAGTCTCCATGTTCTGCCTCCACTCCCCTGGCCCCATCCACTTTCACCCTTCTCCATCCTCCACTGATCTCCTGCACATTCTATGGCAAGGTGTCCACTTTGCTCATGCTCCTCCTTCATCCCCCACTTAGTTCTGCACCCCACTACAATATTATTGCTGTTATCTGGCACTGCTCATGACGCATCCACCCTGTACATCAGTGCAGCTTGCCTCCCTCCTTGTCTCAATGCTGAATTTGCCTGGTACGTTGACTTAGCCCTCTCTAGTCTTTGCTGCAGTTAGCTGGTGCAAGACACCTATTCAATGTCATCATGAGCTGTGCATGAGTTTGACCAGGTCAACTAATACCACTCTTCTGCAACCCACTGTTTACTTCTAAATAATCCGCGTGGAGAGGGAACTGACAGGCATGTCTGTGCTCCCTGATCACAGTGGAAGATCAGATTCCCAGAGTTAAAGTTGATAATCTAATTCACTCCCATGTGAGGATCACAATACAGAATATCTGTTTCTGTCTAGAGAGCGCATCGGCTGTCCGTCCTTTTGCTCCCAGTGACACAAGTGTGGTGGATGCAAATAACAATGCCCAGTTAAGTTTATTGCAGCAGCATTCTTGAGGGTCATCCTAACGCTTTAAGGGGGCACACAGGTAGACTGCTAAGAGGTTTGAGCAAAAGATAAAACAGCGCTCCAGAGGACTTCACTGGTGGAGTGAAGCTGAGGATTTTGTTCAGGGTTACATGTCTTTCTTTGAAAGCGCTCACTGAAAGTGTTGGGATTGGGTGTTAAGCAAAGCTAAGCTTTGTGCCCCCAATAGGTTTGTGCATTGGCTGTCTTCCTTCTAAATGTTCCAGCAGGAAAGTTGTAGGTTGCACGAACCTTATTCCATTATATAACAAACATGTTACAAAAATTACCTAGGAGCTTTCCCTGATCTCCTTAGCTGCCGCTGATTCACTGCAGGCAGCTACCAATGTTGAATGTTGTGTGCCCAATACTGAAACTCCTTATAGGTAGAGCAGGATGCGAAGTAAACGGCACACCAGTGTGTACCAGTATATCAAATCGATGAAAGCAGGGTACTGGATGTCAATGAAGAACGAGATTGGGAGTGAAGTATTGGTGACGTTTGTGCTGTGGAATGTCTGAAACAAACATGGCGATGGATGGATGAATGGAGGGCTTGAATTAATTTCCGCCACCGGCGGTTGCTCGGTGCCGTATTGCAGCCTCTACGCCACTCAAGGTAGGCCTACGGTGGCATGTGGAATGCTTGTAGAAAACAGTGCAAATCCCAGTAATCAGAAGAGAGCATTTGTTGGACCTTGTGTTATTTTTCAACTAGACAAACTCACAAGTGAATGGAGGCCTTGGTGAAGCCAGTTGAGTTGTACACCTTGAATAGATGTAGCACACCTAAAAAAAGCAAAACAGTACTGACGAGACAGAAAAGGTGATGCTATCATTATAGATATATGGTTTTTAGGTCTTGCCTAGCGCAGCTGCGCACTTGCGCAGCTTGCTCGGCGAGATTTATTGCTAATGAGTACTTTTAGAGAAGGGCTTTAAGTCCCGCCCCTTATTTCCATTGGCTGGCGTCACCGTTTATGGTAAACGATGGCCTGCCATTGGAAATTAGGGTTTTTGGTGGACCCCCTTTGGCCTCCGGGTGGACTCGGTGGCCAGCTTTGCGTCTGTCGCAAAGCAGTTTCTTATCTTTATGGGGCCATGTGTTACATACACATGGCCCCATAAAGATAAGAGATCAACGCTTGTTCTTTCTGTACACTATGTTGTGAAGTCTTTGGGCACTCTAGAAGTGTTTTGTTGTAGTGTAAAGCAGAAGGCACCGCTTTGTCAGTTCATCAATAATCGCCCCCCCCTTGCTTCTTCAGAAACCAACCTGGGACTGGGATGAAACAGACGAGATGAAATATAAGTTTCTTGGTTTGTAGTGCTGAAAAGTCAAGGTTTGCTTTGCGAAAGGCGAGTGGCGCCGTGCATTTCCGCCATGTTGGTGTTGCAGAGGTATCCGGGGTTAGATGAGATGCCTCTGTTAAACCCCTCTTAAACGGGCTCTGCTTTGTGGCTTGGAAGTGTACATATAAAACCCAGTCTGGAGGGAAGAGTGCACACTGCTGCGCGGTGGGTCTTTGGCTGATTCATCCAATCAAATGTTACTTTGGCCGGTGCAGAAGTCAGATCCGATCTTCTGTGTTGGCGGTGGTACTGTGAGTGGGGGGGCCCATGCTAATAACCCACCTGAAACATATCTGCACTTGAAACTTTCTAGCGATACCTCCCCTCCACCTCAAAGTTACGGACACGCATGTTTTCAAAGGACGCCACTAATATAGCAGCGGGGAAATATATACATACATTTCAACACTGTGATCTAGAAAAGCCGATTTTGAAAAGGGGGTATAGCAGTAAAATACACAATTAAGTAACCTGTTTGTCTCCGCCACAAAAATGTATTTTGATACGTACATTGAACATAGTCAGCTTGCCTTTATAAAAGTCATGTTTGAAACTTGTACTTTATTTTCTGTGGAAACAGGGTATTTAACGGGCATTTAACGGGCACTTTATTGTACACAACAAAGCTTTCATTATCGAAGCCTGTGTTGTCGAAGGTATTTTAAAGGCACGAGTTCCACGGGGATGGACTGAGGTGTGTGTGTGTCTGTCTGTCTGTCTGTCATCCATCTATCCATCCATCCTCGTTACTAGTCGATCTCTACACCGGGCAGAGTCAATTGTCAAATTAGTTAATAAGTAATGATGCTATTCTCTTTAGCAATGAATCCCACAAAGGTACTCACTCCCCTGTACAATTCTGCGTAATTTGGAGGGTTTAAGTTTGCGGCCAAGTGCCGGGCTCCACCGCGCCCGCAAGCCTTTAAAAACAAAACCAACTTGAAACGGAACATAAGAAGGCTGACACTTGACAGGAGCCGAGGGGCCCACAGTGCAACACTTGTGCTACACATAGAGAAGGTCTGTTTATACAGTGTGTATAGGTATGTGCACGCGATATCTGATAAGTGTGAGTATGTGCACATGGTCACACGGGTGCGCACGCTAGGGATTTGTAGAATGTACAACTAGAAGCAGACATTACAAAGTACAAAGTGTCATGCCATGGCAACGTTTTTATAGCGAGAGCTACTGCTAAGGACACAAAAGAGTAAAACTTCAAGGAATAAAGAAAGGATGGACGAAATCTATTCATTTGTTCAAGATTTTACTTTTACAATTGTAACAAACATTACCAACATTTGACTTAATTAACATTTTTGACAATCATTCAATTCTTGTAGACTTCTCGAGCAACGCAGGTGAATCTAGACAGTGCTTGGAAGCTGTTTTCTGAAAACAAATGTATCAGTTGATGTGAAACAAAAATCTTATTTCCACAAGGACATTTCTAGTTTAATGAATAAAAACCTTCTGTTCGTCTTTTCTCGTCGGATAAACTAAAAAGGGCCGTGTTCGTGAAATAAACCAGGTAGTGTCATGCTCCTGTGTCCAAACAAACCCCAACAAGATAAAAAAACCTCGTTCACGACCAGTTGTTCCTTACACCAGGTCAAAGGCTGAAAACTGCAAGAGCGACCGCGCAGGCCGCCATTTTGTTTGGAATCGTTTAAATGGAAAGGTTAAGGTGGGAAACCAGAAACGAAACATCAAATCAGTCCTAATTCCTGCATTACAGTGATACCGGACGTATGAGAAACAATCTACCCCGAGAGCTCTTCGGCAAAACGAGAAGTCTGGGGATTCAGACTAGGCTCAAGGGCAGTTCATAATGAGAATAATAAACTGGAATGTATGGGTTCTTTGCATTTTATTTCTATCCAGCACAATCAACTCCTTACATGACGACATCCTGTTAAATAACTGCACAGGTTGTGCAAAATTTAAATGTTTTCACACGGAGAGGGGAGACATGACTTACCCCCTTGGTAATGCACATTTGCATACAGTCTCCTCGTGGGATTGAACATGCATGTGTTTTATGTCACAGATTAACACACCCAAGGTCATCGCTTGATGAAAGCAGCTAATTTCATCCCAAACCGGCGACATTAGAGGTAGAGACGTCACGGGAATAAATAGCTCGCTTTGAGGGTGCCTTTTTGGAGCTGCTTAATCGCCAATTCCAATTCCAAGGTGGAAATAGACCCCAGCCAGGTGCATCAAAATACATAACGGAACGAGGGCCCGTTCTGCCGCCTTGTGGCTTTTACGCCTTGATTATTAGTTCCGATATCTTGAGCGGGAGCGCATCGCCGAGTTCAGAGAGCTCGCATTCGGTGCATAAACCCCGAAGTGAGCCTTCTTACCTCGGCCTCAAAGTCACCATTCCCCATAGTACGGGCCACGCAGCCCCCAATGCCGGCCGCGCCGAGCCCCCCCGACTGCTACCGAGCCACCCCGAGACGCACCCACAGACCCTTCACCTGCCAAGCCTGCAAGTTCACCTGCCTCCGGACCTGCACTGCACCCGCCAAACCCAGCACCAGCAACAACCACCTCAAGTGTATCCTGCTCAACACCCGCTCCGTCCACAGGCACGCCGTCGAACTCTGGAACCTCCTGGACACAACTTCACCAGACGTCGCCTTCCTCACAGAGACCTGGATGAACGCCTCCTCAGCCCCCGACATCGCCATAGCCATCCCGGACGGCTACAAGATCACACGGAGGGACCGCGTCAACCAAACCGGAGGAGGCATCGCCATCGTCCACAAAAACACCCTCCGCATCACGACCAACTCCGACAACAGCCTCACCGACGCCGAACACCTCCACTTCCAGATACACACCGACCCCAAGACCACCCTCAGAGGCACCCTCATCTACAGACCCCCGGGACCACGCACACAATTCATCAAAGCAATCGCAGACTTCGTCAGCCCGCACGCACTCACCTCATCGGACTACATCCTCCTTGGAGACCTCAACTTCTACTTGGAAAACGACAAGGACCACAACACCGCCGCCCTGCTGGACAACCTCGCCAACCTCGGACTCAAGCAACTGGTCAACACACCCACCCACTACGCCGGCCACACGCTTGACCCCATCTTCTCCTCCAGCAAGCACATCTCCTTCAGCCACTCCACCGGACTACACTGGACAGACCACAGCTGCGTCCACTTCACCTTCAGGAGAACAACGATTCACCACCACCCGCAACAGGCCACCCGCAGAAGCTGGAGCAAGATCACCTCCGACCAGCTCACCACTGCCCTCAGCCGGAACCCACCCACCAACACAACGGACCCCAACGAAGCAGCCCGCAACCTCGCACAGTGGCTCACCAGCTGCGCCGGTGACCTCGCACCACTGAGGAATCCTCCCAGCAGACCCGGCAGCAGGAGAACCCAGTGGTTCACCGACGACCTCAAGAACTCCAAGAAAACCTGGCGCACCCTCGAGAAAACCTGGCGCCACAACCCGACAGCAGACAACATGACAGCCCTCAAGGACGCCACCCGCAAACACCACCAGCTGATCCGCACCACCAAAAGGACGTCATTCAAAGAACGGCTGGACAACAACTCCCTCAACAGCAAGGAACTCTTCAGCGTCATTAAAGAGCTCTCCAACCCCAGCGCCTGCAACAACAACATCACACCCTCGCAAAACCTCTGCGACTCACTCGCCACTTTTTTCCACCAGAAGATCGCAGACATACACAACAGCTTCGGCGCCCAGACCACGCACCCAACCACTGAAGCAACGCCCCCCACTACCACCATCGGCACCTGGACCCCGTCAGCACCGAAGATACCACCCGCTTGATGAACACCATCCACTCCGGATCCCCTACCGACCCCTGCCCACACCACATCTTCAACAAAGCCGACTCCATCATCGCACCCCATCTCCGGGACGTCATCAGCAGCTCCTTCGCTTCCGCCACCTTCCCGGATAGCTGGAAACACGCCGAGATCAGCGCCCTCCTGAAGAAACCGACCGCGGACCCCACGGACCTCAAGAACTTCCGTCCCATCTCGCTCCTCCCCTTTCCTGCCAAAGTCATCGAGAAGACCGTCAACAAACAACTCTCCGCCTTCCTCGAGACGAACAGCTACCTCGACCCCTCACAGTCCGGCTTCCGAGCAAACCACAGCACCGAGACCGCCCTCATCGATGCCACCGATGACATCAGGTCCATGCTCGACAACGGGGAAACAGCGGCCCTCATCCTCCTGGACCTCTCGGCAGCCTTCGACACGGTATCGCACCGCACACTGATACAGCGACTCAGCAACTCCGGCATCCAAGGAGCGGCCCTAGAGTGGATCATCTCGTTCCTCACTGGAAGAACCCAGAGAGTCCGCCTCCCAGCGTTCCGAGGCCACCGAAGTCATCTGCGGCGTCCCACAAGGCTCCTCACTCAGCCCCACCCTCTTCAACATCTACATGAGCCCTCTCGCAGCCATCGCACGTCAACACAACCTCAACATCATCTCCTACACCGACGACACCCAGCTGATCCTCTCCCTCACCAACGACCCCGCCTCCGCCAGATCCAGCCTCCAGGAGGGCATGAAAGACGTCGCGAAATGTATGAAGCTCAGCCGTCTGAAACTGAACTCAGACAAGATGGAAGTCCTCATCCTGGGACCATCCCCCTCCGCCTGGGACGACTCCTGGTGGCCCCTGGCACTGGGCACCGCACCCAAGCCTACGGACCACGCACGCAACCTGGGCGTCATCCTGGACTCCTCCCTCACGATGACCAAGCAAGTCAACGCCGTCTCATCAACTTGCTTCAACACCCTGCGCATGCTCCGTAAGATCTTCTGATGGATCCCCACCGAAACCAGGAAGACAGTCACCCAGGCCCTCGTCACCAGCCGCCTGGACTACGGGAACACCCTCTACGCCGGAACCACTGCCAAACTTAAGAAAAGACTCCAACGCATACAGAACGCGTCAGCACGTCTCATCCTGGACGTCCCCCGCCACAGCCACAGCCACATCTCCGCCCATCTGAGAGACCTGCACTGGCTCCCTGTCAACAAGAGGATCACGTTCAGACTCCTCACCCACGCACACAAGGCCCTCCACGACATGGGCCCGAAGTACCTCAACAGCCGCCTCACGTTCCACACACCCTCCCGCCAGCTCCGCTCCGCCAGCCTCGCCCTCGTCTCCGTTCCACGCATTCGCAAGACCACCGCCGGGGGAAGGTCCTTCTCCTACCTGACGGCCAAAAACGTGGAACTCCCTCCCAACCCACCTACGGCCGACCCAGAACCATCTCTCCTTCAGGAAACAACTCAAGACCTCGCTGTTCGAGCAGTAGCGCCCCCCCCCCCTCCAGCACCTTGAGACCCTTGCGGGTGAGTAGCACGCAATACAAATTCGCTGATTGATTGATTCATCTGCACGGAAACGTCCGACAGAGTTACACAGCGTCACACAGGGGCTGTACACTCTACTGGCCGCTGAGAATGTCAGTTCGGTTTCACAGTGCGGTTCTTTCGGTCTTGTTAGCTAATAACTGCACACGTGGAGCGCAGTTTATTATTAGTGCAGCTCACCGCGTCAGGGTCAGATCTGGAGTGGGTGTTGCAGTAAGGACTCGGCTTCCCAGAGCACGCCTAGCATTGTTTGCCTGTCGCCTGCCAATGAATGCACACTTTCTTTTTAGGTCTCGCGTGGCGTTGCAGCACAAAGCGCTGCTAGCGTCGGCGAGATTTATTGTGAATGAGGATTTTCAGAAACGGGCTTTAAGCCCCGCCCCTCATTTCCATTGGCTGGCGTCACCGTTTATGCTAAACGGTGGCCTGTCATTGAGGGTTTTTGGATGACGTCCTTTCTTATCTTTATGGGGCCATGTGTTTCTAATTGGAAACACATGGCCCCATAAAGACAAGAGATCCCCATGCTCCGGCTGCAGCGTGGTTCTCTTTCACTTTTGGGACCGCGCTTGTTACTTGTGCAATGGCGATAGATTGTTTTATTGGCTGGCTTGCCTTAGAAACTAAACACGAGCTTATTGGTTGGGAAAATACTTTACAGTACCTCATTGGCTCTATGAGCTCGGAAAGTGCACGTGCCCCCATGGCGCTGTCTTGAGCAGCTGCACATCTCGCTGTCTGTCAGTAGGCGACTCTACGATAGCACAGATATAATTATTTTTCAATGGGAGAGTAACTCCACTCCATTTCAATGAGCCAGTGCCCCTGGCAGGCGGAAGTTTCCCATTGCATGGTCGGACGGTATTGGTGGTAGCATGTCAACTGTTCCCTAAGGCGGGCTGAAGTCTGAGCATCGACTCCACCCCGCAGCAGGTTCCTTGGTGCGTTCTGCTGGGAAGAGCCACCCGGTCTGTACTTGTGTTATGAGTGCGTCACTTCCTGCGGTCCCCTTCTGACTATCCCTCTCTCTTGCTGCTCCGGAGCACCGCGGCTTTCAGCCCGGGCCTAGGCCCCACCCTCTGCCACGGTTGCAGAGAATCCCTTCTTTGCGCAGGGCTCAGGCTGATCTCCGCGGTTCCTGCTTGGATGACAAATCTGGCTCGCCCGCAACTCTCACCTCGGGCCTGCACCTCCGCCCGGGGGCCATAAGATTGAGGTGAATGCTGTTTTACCTGTAGAGGGCCACTGTAGTTGCCCATCGCTTCACAAAGGCAGGGCTGGACTCCGCATCGACTGCTTGCTGTTCCTGTTGTGCTCCCTCGTTGCGCACCCACCTCCACCTGTCTACTTCGCCCGGCTGCTCTTGTACTTTCTTCCCACCAATTCTTTGTTTCTGTGTTTTTGGTTTACTATTGCCCTTTGACAGATCTGCTCCGCAGGGGTTGGGATTGGACTGCCTCTTGTCCTACTGCTTCTGTGTGCTTGCTTCTCACTGATTTCTTCGCCTCCTGTGGTAGGGCTATGCGGATGCTAAGGTCCTCACACACTGCCCTGGTGTGTTGCTGAGATGCTAAAGACTTCGTGCACACTGCTCTGCAGTGGTGGTGGTGGGCTTTATTAGTGCTCATGGAGGCTAATCTGGTCTGGGTCTCTACATCAACCCATCCCTGGAGGAGGGGAACATGGGTTGGACTTTAGACCGTTCCAGACCCACATTCCATCTGAGGTAACAGCATGTGGACTCACTCTGCCCCCACTACTCCGCGGGTGCGGTTCTGGGCTCCACAACCACCATTGTGTGGGCATGTTATTGAACTCTAATCTGCCCTCTACACAGCCAAGTATGCTAGCTATCAGGTAGTTTCCGGTTAAACTCCTCGACTGCCTTATTAAAATGTGTGTGTAGCCAGGTCGTTCTCATGACGCGTATATATCATGCGCACGAGCCACAAATGTCAATGGACATGTCTTGCTAATGTTTGCGCAGTCAAAGGGTTTATGCTTATTCAGTGGACTGGGGGTCATGAGTGGTGCATCGTTTAATACAGCCCATTGACGAATACACTGATAAAGATGGGGCATTGACACCCATGCTTTTGAAAATGGTTTAATTTGTGAACGCTCACATGCTTTCTCCAACTAAAATGTATATCTTGAAGAAAAAAAAACTTAAGTAAATACTTCTATGTCGGGGGAGTTTATATTGTGGGGAATACCGACCCATATTTCCTAGGTCTGTGCTTTTTCATTAAATAAAGCTTAAGTTCCAATTGCAGCATTTAAAGCACGAATATACTTTTGGAAGACCTTGAAGCCCCCCCCTTTACATATTGTAAACGGCGTGCACAGAATTTTAAACACTTGCTTTTTGCTACACAATTAAAAGCTCTGTTATTCAAATACTGTCCGGTATTTTGTGCAGTCAGTGTCAGCCGAATGATCTGTTCACCTGTCCTAAACAAGTATTAAAAATGCAATAGGTCTCGCCTTTTATTAAGTTAAAGCCATTTGCTTTGCTATATAATACCATTAGGAAAGCAAATGGCTTTAACTTAATCAAAGGCGAGACCTGTTGCATTTTCAATGTTTGTTTTTTATGTAGCCTGACAGCTATGTACAGCATTTCTTCTCAAAATGCTCTCCTAAAGTCGTCAAACAAATACAACTGCATCCCCATCTGAATGTTCAGATTGCCCCCTCTGCTTTGTTCCAGTCCGTTTTGCTGTGTTTGTCCCAGCTGTATGCTTTAGCAAATGTTTTTGTGGCCCCATGGCTGCCTACAGTAATTGCTGTTGTGACTGTATTTGAGTCTGGTCATTTCTCTACTGCTGATCAACATATTTCATTCTCTTATAGGGCCGCCTGCCCAAATATCTCATCAGTCAAAGCCTTGCAGCGACCATGTTCGAGTTCATCTTTCACCTTCGCAAGCGTGTCTTGGAGGTTACCAACAATGGTGTGCCTTAATGACGGTTCTAGACGAGAGACCTTACGTTCCTGTATCCCCTGCATCCATACCTTGCTGCTCGTCTTCCTTCATCAGTCTCCTACCTGCTCAAGGCCTCCTTGTCGGGACTCCTCTGTGGTGCTCTGGAAGAGCTTGACAGTACATCCAGAAAGCAGCTACTGACCAGGATTCAGAGTGCTTGAACTGGTGATAGGTGCAGTCCTTGCAGCTTTTAGGATGTGGCAAACATTTAGGAGCAGACATGAAGCTTTCTGGCATTCCTGGGGACCGAAGTCTCAACGCATTTAATGCCTGGTGCAGGAGTTCCTAACGTGTTCCTTTGAAAGACACTAACTGTGCACCTCTGAAAGAGCCTTTGCATTCCCCAAAGCATCCGTCTCAGTCCACACCTCTCCGTCCACAGGGTGCCATACACTAGCATGTGTAGTTCCTCTGCTGCTCTTACGCTTGAGAGAGACCTTCTGTCCAAAGCCTGCGGTTCAGCACGTATGAAGGGGCTCTTCCTTCTCGCCTTGACTTTTGGTGTTTCAGGATTGGCTGATTGTTTCTTAGGGTTTTTTTTGTATCTGGGTATGCTTGCCTTGGTTTTGAGAATAACCCCACTTGCTCATAAGAGTGGAGCCCTAAGGGACTGTGATGATGCTGTGATTAACACAGGGTCTGCACCAGGTTGTTCCTTTACATGCAGCAGTTGAGAGGTCTTTGAAGAGGTTTGTTCCAGGGCTGCAGTAATCTGAACACAATCTTCTGCTGTGGCAGGACCATGTAATCCCATCCCTTATATGCTTGTACTGAAATGGCCCCTCCCTTGCTAGTACTGCAATTATCGTGGAGGCTTCCTACAGGTACAGCACAGGGCCCAGGATTATGAACACTTTGAATTGTGGTGAACAGTCAGTATGGCTATTGAACATGTAAATGTGATTATTGAGTCACCATTGAGCCAGATCTGTTTAAATCCGAAAAAGGTGACTAGTTACGATGATCATTGGCTGCAGACTGTCATCTAACGGCTCTGGGGTGCAGAGTTCAAGCTGGGTGGATCTCTGGCCACAGACCAGTCACCCCATCAGTGGCTCCACACCTTCATGAGAAACTGTCCTAGCATCCTGGATGAAAGGACCAGTAAGTGAAATGGGAACTCAGTTTTGCAAAGACCTGTTTTGACTTATTTATTGGTCTGGAATGCCTCTTGTTGGTTTAAGATCACACACACTTGCCAGTGTGTGTTGACCTTCTTCCTGCCCCGGCTACCTTTTGTGTTTATTTTCCCTCACTCTGCATACCTCCCCAAAGTGGCTGCAACTGGCAGTGCCGGTGCTGTTCCTTTTTCCATCATGCACCCTAGTGTGTGGGAGGCGGGCCTAAGCGAGGTCTTCTGCCATTTGTTAGGATCACCATGTTCCTCTACTTGTAGGGAGACCTCCAGTGAGGGTCCACTCGGCGAGTGGCTTTAGCGCTTGTACTGCATTTGTCTATTATCACTGTTTTCTGTTCATGTGGTTCTGTGACTGATCATCGCAGCCGCTGCTAATGGACTTTGTGGGCCTTAAAAGAAATGTATGATATACGAGAGAGGCGGGGGGAGCAGGAGGGCATGTTGAACAAGGCTTTTCTGTCTCTAGAAGGGGTAGGGTGTTGATACAGGGTTGAGAATGCCTTACACAAAGCCACAGTATTAACCACCTTCAACCTTAGTCACAAACTGGAAGAGGGTGAAGGGGATCACTTCATTAAGCCTGGATTGTTTTCTTTTAATTTGTGATTTAGGATCCCAGCTGCCCCTTAGGTTTCTGTCCTACTGGGGTCATGAGATGTGGAATGCAAGGCATATGTGCCGCAACCATCTTTTCTCTGTTTTTGATTGTGTATGATGTCTTATCCTCTTATGTGAATTGGAGCATCCTTGAGGGCTCCAAGAATATTGATGGAAGCAAGGTTTATTTTACTGTGCTGTGCCCCAGACCATCCTGCAGATGATGGTTGAGAGACAGCAGGCACAGCGTTCTTTTAACGAGGTTCACAGGACTGCGCTTTTGGGGTTTGATTGACTGTTTCAATCTGAAGAAACCTGTGGGAGCTTTGTTTGGTCACCCCAGTTTACATGCTTAATGTTGTCAACAATCGCACCCGGATTTACCATATCACCTTTGACATTGTTTTAACTTAAACCTTTCAATTTTTTAACACATATTTGGATTAACCGGACTTTTTGGGGATTCAAATGTCTTTTACTTTGATGTTTTTGCACTTTTATGTTTGCACTCATTTACCATCCAGCTCTTGACGCCATCCTTTGGATTTCGTTAAAAAATCCTTTGATCATTGATAATTCATCATCTTCCTTTGAAACTTTGTGCCCATATCGAAGATATATTAAAAAACCTTTACAAAAATGAGAATTTTGCATTTGTTTTTTTAATACTAACTCAGAGCACACCTGTGCCCATTCAGTCTGCTTATTTTCCTACTGTACTGCAGGCTCTCCTTGTTCTCAGTTTACACCTCTCTTCCCCCACTGTGTCATTCATGTCTTTGTGCTATCTTCTTCCCTACACCTGAACGGAGGCAGATGGATCCTGCCAAAGATTCTCTTAGATGTGCCGGTGATCCTCTAAAGCTGAGATGGGCCTGTCTTGTAACAGAACCACTGGTTATAAAGTGTTAAAATGAAAACATAACACGACTGACAGCTTTCAAATCCAACTAGTCTTTAATGCTAAATAGACAGCATCCAATCAAAACAGCAAGGACAGTTGTCCTTTTAACCTACCAAGGTTCTCCCTAGAAAATGATCAGTTCGAGCACAGAGCTAAAAAACATGTCCAATTGATCTAGTATATATATCCAATGTCTCTGCCTACAAGTCAAAACAATAAGATCACTTGACAGAAACTTGTTCTGATAGTGCAGGTGTTAGGATCTTCCCCTCAAGGAAGTCCAGGGCAGCCTTGAAGGGAAGAATACTGGAAAATGTACAACATGTAACATTAGAGCTCCCCGGCCTACTAAGGCCTGCAATCACTATAATGGGAAGCTTCAAGCAAATAGGACATAATGTTTATACTTGATTTACAGTTCATACATTTATGATTACATATATGGTTCTCTTCTGTTCGAGGCATATGAGCTGCAGATTACACACTTTTGCATAGATCGCCATCTGGTGTTGGGCCCGGATGTTTGCAGTTTGTTTTTCCTCTTGGAAAGTCTTTGGAAGTCACGAGGTCGGTGACTCCTCCCTTGGTTCGTATTGCGCATGGACTTCGGCTCCATCCTCAGATTGTTTTTTTCCGCCATCGGGCTTGGATGTAATACTTCGCGCTCCGGTTCCGAACATTTCCAGTTCGACGATCGAAGCGGAATCCTCGCTCATCGCGGTATTGTTCAGATCCTGATCTCCGCAATCACCTTCTCTTCGACACATCTTCGATTCCAGTAGAACAAGTCCCCGCCAGTCAACAAAATTTAGGAGTCTACTCCCTATATTTTCTGATACCAAAAAGAGACGAGACTCTACGACCTATCTTAGATCGCCGGCCTCTAAACACATACATACATTCGGACCATTTTCACATGGTAACACTTCAGCAGGTACTTCCGCTCCCCTCCCAGAACGACTTTCTCACCACACTGGACTTGAAAGACGCATACTTTCACATTCCGGTACACCATGCTCACAGAATGTACCTCAGATTTGTAGTGGACGGGCAACACTACCAGTTCAAGGTGCTCCCATTCGGGGTCACAACAGCACCAAGGGTATTCACCAAGTGCCTAGCGGTAGTGGCGGCACACCTCAGAAGACAGCACATTCACGTCTTCCCATATTTGAACGACTGGCTAATAAAAGCCGCGTCCTACAACCAATGTGTACATCACACTGCCACTACAATCCAACTACTTCACCAGCTAGGTTTCACAGTGAACCACCAAAAGTCCCAGTTAATACCATCCCACACAAAGCAATACCTCGGTGCCACCATAGACACCTCAAAAGCCATAGCCTACCCCAATTCTGCCAGGATTGCAAGCATTCAGGCTTTGCGTCAAAGATTCATACCTCAACACTCTCTCCCAGCAAGAGTGTTTATGCAACTAATAGGGCTGATGGCCTCTTGCATTTTCATAGTGCCTCATGCAAGACTCCAGATGCGTCCACTCCAGGAGTGCCTAGCGCGCCAATGGAACCAGGCCCAGGGGCAACTGACGGATCTGGTGTTGGTAGACGGTCGTACCCATCGCTCTCTGCAGTGGTGGAACACCACAAATCTTTCCAGAGGTCGACCGTTCCTGGACCCGGTTCCACAAATAATCCTAACAGACGCAACGCTCTCCGGCTGGGGAGCTCATCTACTACACCTCACAGTGCAGGGCACATGGACGCCGCAACAAAAGTTACTCCACATCAACCATCTGGAGTTACTGGCAATCTTTCTAGCCCTAAAATCCTTTCAGACACAGATTTTAGGCAAGGCCGTCCTTATCCGCACAGACAACATGACGGCCATATACTACATTAAAAAACAAGGCGGCACACGCTCTCCACAGCTCTCTCAACTAGCACAGAGCATATGGAGATGGGCAATTCCACACAAAATCTTTCTGCTAGCCCAACATGTACCAGGAGTCCAAAACACCATGGCAGATCTGCTCAGCAGACAGACGCAGCAGATCCACGTGTGGGAACTTCACCGGCAGGTTCTTCACCTGTTTTTTCAGATGTGGGGGCATCCACACATAGACCTCTTCGCCACCCACGAAAACAAAAAATGCCCAAGCTTCGCCGCCAGATACCCACACCCATTGTCCAAAGCAAATGCGATATGGATGAACTGGTCAAACAAATTTGCGTACGCCTTTCCACCTCTCCCACTAATTCCATTAGTGGTGCGAAAGCTACAACAGCACTCCCTCACACTGATTCTAGTAGCTCCAACATGGGCCAGACAACCGTGGTACACCACGCTGCTGGAACTCTCGGTAGTGCCGCACCAAAGGTTACACCTCTCACCATGCCTCCTAACCCAGAACCATGGAGAGATCAGACACCCGGACCCAGCTCAGCTCAACCTGGCGATCTGGCTCCTGATATCCTAGAATTCGGATACCTTAACCTTCCCCCTGACTGTATGAACGTCATCAGAGAAGCTAGATACCTTACCACTAGAGCCTGCTACGCTGCAAAGTGGAAAAGATTTGTTGTTTATTGCCATAACAACACAATCAACCCTCTAGACGTATCTATACAGGCCATCATATGCTACTTACTCCATCTACAAAGGTGTAACCTAGCATATACATCCATTCGGCTACACCTTGCAGCAATTGCCGCTTACCTACAAAACAGACAGCACCTATCACTTTTCAGAGTGCCTGCCATTAAAGCCTTTATGGAAGGCCTCAAACGAATAATTCCCCCCAGAGTACCACCCTCACCTGTGTGGAACTTAAATATAGTTCTCACAAGGCTAATGGGACCGCCTTTCGAACCTTTGCATAAATGTGAACTGTAATTTCTCACATGGAAAACAGCTTTCCTTGTAGCCATCACTTCCCTTAGAAGGGCGATATTACGATGTCAGCGGGAAGCAGCCAACGCCGCCAAAGAAAGGCATGCCGATTCCTCTGTTGGGGGACTCGTTGCGGGCCCCTAGGATGTTGGGGGGAATATGGGGGCTACCTATGGTACCCCCCCCTGCATTTGCATGGACGACGTGGCAGGCACCACATGGTGCCTGCCACGTTGTGCATGCAAATGCACAAATGCCTTTTTTGTATTGCAACGGGTGCTGCTGACAGCACCGCCCGCCGCAATGCAAAAAATGCGGAATGCGCCCGCCAGTGTGGCGGGCGCATCCTAATTGCACATGCGGAACCGCCGCACACATAGCACGCGGTCCCATTTCTCGGGGCGATGGCGGGCGGACTCATCGTAATAATCATGGGATCTCATCATAGGCACCTACAGGGAATTTAAGGCAGAAATTGGAACCTGGGAGGATGAACATAATCTACCTTCAGTGGACTACAGTGATGGTAGAAACCTCTGGGTAATACTATAACAACATGCAGCATGCAAGGTGTGACTGAAGTTAATCACCTCGGTGTGTCTAAAAATAAGTAATACTCACAGGTACAGTGACCTTCTGGCAGTGGTAACGAAAATGAAAGCATACATACTCAGAAATGCACTTTTGCTTCATGTATCAATAGTGGGAATGGAGTATGTTCTTACCCGCATCACTCTAAAGAGCAGTCAGGAAATCTGCAGCAATGTGCTTTGAAGACCTGGGTCTCGCGTTGCCAAGGTAACAATAACTATGGAGCAACAAGGACCCAGAATCTGAAGGTTAAAGCCTGTACCTAACATCTCACAACGGGAGACCTTCGCGCAACAGAGAGGTGGAGATACAGTCACTGTCCAGCCAACATGGCTCTGGGATGCGTGCTCATCTTTGGCGAATACGAGGCCCGAAAGGCATCTGCTCTTCAGACATGATACCTTGTTCTGATGGGAATAAGACTAGAAACGCAGAAGCGTTTCACTGCTTCTTAGGATGTGCTTGGAGCCAAATTGTATCATGAAGAAACCTCCATCCAGAGGCATTGATAACGTGATTTGGGGCAATTAAAATATAGAAACTAAAACTAAGGTATAGTCTAGTGATGTTGACTTATTAGATGTCTCAATGAGCTACTTCAAAGCACATAACACTTGTCAAGCCCAGAGGGCATATCAAAACAAACTATTTGTGCATACTTATTCTATAATTCAGCTAGAGGTAAGTGTAGCCACTAGGGTTAGTGTTACTTGATCATAATAAACAGAACTACAGAGCAGCTATAAAAATCTTATCAGGCAGAAACTAACAGAGCACAAATACAATATTAAGAGGAGAAGATTACAGTGGCAGCGAACGCTCCTAGGGAAATTTTCCTAATAACGAAAAATCTTAAAAAGCGCTCACCAGCTGAGTTACCTGCAGAATCCTCTCAGCAACGTTGCACGGAACTCGCAGAGTTTTTTAATAAAAAAATTCTAGATAGTTACAATACTTTTCCTAATGCCTCCAGCCTTAATAACCTGGACCAGGAGGTAGAAATTCCGGGGGGTAGTTTCCCACGGCTAGAAGATATACCTGCTTTGGATTTAGCTACATTATTCCAACTGTTTCCCAAAGTTAAATCCGGTTCCCCCCTGGACGTAGCCCCCCCATTGACATGCTGCGCAAGGTGGGGGATGTCATTTTACCTGTGCTACTGGAAGTATTTAAATTCTTCTTTGGCAACTGGCCAAGTGCCCAGATCGTGGAAACACGCTATGATAAGAGAAACTTAAAAAAAACAGCCTTAATCCTGACTTATGGGGCAACTATCGTCCGGTCTCACTCCTCCCCATGACCAGTAAAATCTTAGAGAAACATGTAAATAGAACTCTCACTAAGTACTTAGGAGCTCACTCGATTCTACACTTCCCAGGCAGGTTTTCGACCAAATCATGGAACAGAAACGACCCTGTTAACAGTAGTGGAGGAATCGTGGAAAGGTCTCGACCAGGGAGGCACGGTGCAATCGTCCTGCTTGACCGGAGCTCCACATTCGATACGGTCAATTACAGCATCCTTTTCGACAGATTAAAATGATCAGAGTATCAGGAAAACTTCTCACCTGGATCAAATCCTTTCTGAAAGATAGGTTATACGAGGTATTCGAGGGCAACCACACCTCAAGAAGGGTGCCACTTACATGTGGAGTTCCACAGGGCTCCTCCCTGAGCCCCACCCTATTTAATATATATCTAAGGCGCCTTGCTGAGTTAGTCCTGCCATATGGAATCCATATTATAACCTATGCAGATGCCGTCCAACTAGTGGCGGCACTAAGCCACCCAAAGAAGGTGCCAGCTAATCTAGAATCTTGCTTGGGAACGATGGCCACGTGGATGGACCAGTCGCGTCTCAAGCTCAACAGAGACAAAACGGAGCTAATGATCCTGGGCAACTGCTCCATTTCTATGGCCGGTTTGAGTTGGCCAAAGTGTCTTGGCCCATCTCCACAACCCAAAGAAAAGATTAAAAGTCTGGCTGGATAGGTCGCTCAAATTTGACCAAGCAGTACAATTATCAGCCTCATGTTACGGAATCATTAGACCGATGCGAACAACTCTTCCACTTCTCCCTGAATCTGCACGTAGGATTATGGTTCAGGCACTGGTGTTATCCCAGCTGGACTATGGAAATTCCCTCTACCTGGGTACTCCAAAGTCCACAACAAGGAAACTACAAGTGGTGCAGAATTGTGCAGCCAGGTTGCTGCGCAACATCCCTAAAGCACACTCGGCCAAGCCGGCGTTAAAAGAGCTACACTGGATACCAATCAAGGAACGCATAATGTTCAAATCATTATGCATAGCACACAAAACACTTTGGGGTATGGACCCTAAAATCACCCTCTCAGTTATAGCTTTTCACCGCCCCTTGGAAAGCTTGCATCCAGCTAATTTGTTCCTGGGGACAGTACCCAAAATCAAAAGAGCACAGTCTGGAGGCTGAATGTTCACCTGTAACGCTGCAAATCTATGGAATATGTTCCCCATCGTTCTCCGTTCAACGATCCACCATCTCTTGTTTCGGAAACAACTAAACATGGCTTTTCAAGAAGTGACCTTGAACTGTACCCGACCGCTTGCTGTCGTAAGCGCTGGGATGCCTAAGGGTAGCCATGCGCTCTATCAAATGTTAATTAATAATAATCTGTGGCAGATCAGAGAAAATATAGGTAATCTTAGGAACAGAAAAACAAATGTCTAATCAAGTGAACTGTGAATGTTTTGTTGAATATCTGAACATAACTATAATAATGTCAAGTTCACCTACAATAGAGGCCATGGCTGCATACCATTTCTAGACCTGTTGATTAAACACAATGACAAACACGTTCCATCTCTGTACTGAAAGCCCACAGGAAGGAACTGTTAGAGTAGTTTATCTCTACGTGCGGAAGCATAAAGCTTTTTCTCCAATACCCCAACCGCACTGGACCCTCCTACTATTAGAGTATCCTGATCTTCGTTTATCTCTAAATTTTCGATGTACCTTTTTTTAGACGATAGGAGGGGTGAATTCCCATCTACTCTCCATAAACTTTTTTTACTTACTCAAATAGTTGCACAGTTCAATGAAATAACAGAAACAAATCAAATTACAAACCAGATTTAGTTACATTATTGTATTAAAGATCCAAAATCAATCATTATTAATAATCTTTTCAATAATTCAGTTAATAATACAATTCCTTTAATCAAAGCCCTCAGCATTTATGCAAGGAAATCAGAGTCAAAACACAGAGGTACACAATCCGACTGCCATTGGGTAGAAGGATAATTCTCCAGGTCTAACAAGAAAGAGCTACACTAATCCAAGGATAGAAGAATAAAGTCTCTATGGGAATTGTCCATTAACTAAAGAGAGAATCTATCTCAAGATTAGTTCTGGTTCAGGAGGGCAAAAGCCCAGTCTGTCTGCTACTGAATGTAGCATAGAGCCATAATTCCAAAATTAATTCGAAAAATCCTCCAAAGTCAGTCCGCATCGAAAAGCAAAGTGCATCTCTCAAAGAGTAAGGAGAAACTGGGAATGTGTTGCCACTCACAAAGGAAAATTTTAATTGAGTGTGTTGCCCCTCCTTCGGTGTTCCATCTTTTATACGATTTCTTACAAATGCTTGCGTCAGGTGGTGTCACACCACCATTGAAAGACATCACCAGTCCAGGATGTAGAATTAGCTCATTTAGAAAGTAGAAACATCAACTAATAATCTCATGTATTTCATGAGAACGGAAAAGTATGAGTTCATATCAAATTCTGAAAAGAAACATTATTGTATCATACATGCTATGGTTAGCATAACTTTCAGGGTGTCCATATTCTCCTGAGAACCGAATCACATAATGTCCATTGGAATGTTCACTCTAAGTATGGAAAAAATAACAATTTCTAATCTCAGTAGACCATCGTTTAGCTCAGAACAAGTTTAAATTAGTCCCTCCAACATGAAGCATTGTTCGATTTCAGAATCATATCATTTCAATTAAAGTCATCTTAAAATCAAATGAATTCCATAAATCAATGTTAATTCTCATATCTTGATAACTACACATTATTATTTGTACTTGGGTATACTCCATTACGGCAACATTTTATTGTACCATAAAATCTTCTCGTGAAGCACCATGGGGCGGAGGAAAGGCCGAAGGGCAGAGTGAAAAACTCAAAGGCCTGTTGGCGCCAGAGGAACTGGAGGAAACGCCTGAATGGAGGAAACACTGGAACGCACAGGTAGGCGTCCTTCAGGTCTATACAAACCATCCAGTCGGCGGGCCAGAGAACATCTTGAAGTGGCGATACCCTAGACACTCACTGAATTGGCGTACGTTTATAACTGGCCGTTGTGCTTTGTCAATCAAGAATATGTTGCTGATAAAGCCGTGAGGATATGGTGTGATTGGGCAAATAGCCCCTGTGGCCAGAAGTGCGGTGACCTCTGCATCCACCAGCGCAGCTTCCTGAGCCGATAACTGGAGGGGTCTTGGGCGCACTGCTTGAATGGGGGAACCAAGGAACTCTATTTAAAACCCCTGGATGGGCTGTAGGACCCATGCATTGGTTAGGATCTGTTTCCAGACTTGGATAAAATTTGCTAGACGGCCCCCTACTTTTAGAAAGAGAGCAGGATGAACACTCACCGGAACTCGCAGTCTGGTCAAAGCCTCTGGATCCGTGTCCTCTGAAGCACCTTCCCCTGGTTGGGTAAAAGTTGCTAAAGCGGGACTGGTCCTGATAATGTTCCCATCTGCAGCCTTGCCCTCTAGGTACTTATTGTGAGGATTGACCGGGTTAGTGGCCCCTGCTGCAACCGCCCCTGTCTCCCCCTCCCCCCCCCCGAAAACCCAAGTCGGGAAAACTCTTTTAATGGAGGTCTCACCGGAATTGGCAGCCTGGTCCAAACGCGTGAACGCATTCACAAACCTCCCCAATTCTTTGACAAAGGGTTCCCCGGAGAGTCCCCCTTGAACCACAGTGCCAGCCTCCAAATCAGTCCAATCACCCAGCTTTGGGTCCATCGTTATGAGCAAGGAGCAGCAGTGCTCCGTGGACCGCACACAGTTCGCAATGCCTAGAAAGATGACTGCTCGCTGCGCCCATCCAGGCAGGACCTACGGGGAAATCAAAGCATCTAAAACTTTGGCATTTTCCACCATGTCGAAGATCTTGGTGAGAGGGCCAAGAATGTCAAGCAGCTTATTCTGGCATGTTCGCCAAGATCTATCAATCCCCTTCTTGAGATCCTTCATAAACTTGGCCAAGAAGCTCCGGGGTAAGATCCACCTTTCCATCTAAAGAGGGTCAAGGACACTCAGCCCTCAGGCGCTTATGCGCCTCTTTGCCCATCGGGCCCTAATTCTTGCTGCTATGTACTTGTCAACCATGTGGAGGGAGCCCACTCAGAGGAGCGAGGATGCAGTGTCTTTTTGGGCTCAAGCAAGTCGGTGGGGTCATCAGGTGCAGTGGGGGTATTATGCCCTGAGATTGAGGTTTGGCGGGGAGGGGCGCCAGGGCCTTGAGGGGCCCTCAACATCATCCGAGTTCCCATGCCCATCATAAAGGGGATCAGGAGAGGCCTGTGGAGGGGGGGGAGAGAAGTACCTGGGTCAGTTGAATCCAAATTGGGTATAGGAGGTCGGTGCTGCGCCAAGAAAGCCTCTCTAAGAAGCTCAAACGCGTTCTAATTCACCCCTGCCTCGCAAGGCCATGTAACTGGGATCAAGTCTGGGTCCTGTGACTGTAGGGAAGGAGGAGGCGGGACCGGGACCTGGAGAAGTATTGGCAGGCATCAGCTTTGCGCTATCTTTTGGGACAAGTGTTGCTCCATTGGCGCCATGGCTTCCTCCAAAGCCCGATAGAGCCATCTACTGCCTGATAAAACTAGTCATCCCAAGGAACAGCACATAGGGGGTCTCTCTCTCCCAGCATATCTTCTGTCCTCTCCATGGCAAGCCAGTGGGAGAATACGAGCAAGTAAAGAGCAGTAGCTACTTCAGAGGACCCACATATCCCTCAGAGAGTGCTATCTAAGGGCCTTATGGTGGGTAAAGGCAGGGCAGAAGCGCTACAGATTTTGTTTTGGGGCTGGGCGCCAGCAGCAGTTAGGGATGGGCAATGCCTCACGATCAGGTGAGTCACAGCCAAGGGAGAGACCCTCTGGTGCTACAATCTTTGTGGGGATCCCTGCCTGGTAGCATGTGCCTTGAAAAAAGTCATTCACAGCCTAAAAGTTAATACTGACAATACTGGGTGATTGACAAACACGCACACTACAGACCTTTGATGGGTGTTTGATGAATGGAAAAATCCAGGTCGCAGCCTGTACAGACCCTGATGCGCGGGGCGTCACTCTCCAGGTGGGCAAGGCTCAGAGGCAGCAACACAGGGAAAACGGTTGCGACTTGGAACCAGTTTCTGAGGAGATTCTGAAGTCTCGCGCCCTGACCATAGAGTTGCGCTGCTGCACACAGACCCCCCCCCCCCAGCGGGTGGAAGACCACCCCACAGAACGAGCCGCACCAGATGAAAATCACCGACGAGAAGGAGCACTTGGAGGTCCCTCTGCGGGCACTGTTACACACACTCGAACCCAATGCAAGCAATATTTAACAACAAAGCCAACAAATTAAGGCCTTGTCACAAAAGCAATAGGAAAGAGGAGACTTAGCTTGGCTGTGAGCAGCAAAGAAAGAGGCTGTGAGGTCGCAGGAGGATGGGCTTCACAGGAGTACTGGCTTGTGATTGGATACCGATTGACTGTCTCTGCATTGTTGTCTCTTGATGATTTTCACTAAATTCCCTGTGGTTCATGGGAATTGTAGTTGTGTTAAAATATAATGAAATGGCTGCTGTTAAAATAAACCAAGAAAGTTTTTGCATAATCCCCACCTCCAGTCCTGCCATAGAATCACCATCACATTTAACCATACATACTAGTCCACATGGGACACCAGTCTACTTGCTTGCTCCCACACATACCAGGTACATGCAGCTCCTCAGTCTACTAACCATATACACTCTAAGGAAGACTGTCACTAGTGGGAAAATAGATTTTATAAAGAGGGTGGGAGGCAGTACATGTTGAGGGGGGAAAAATGTAATCAAGATGTCACCCTCTCTACACTTTGGGTGCCCCTGATAACGAATTGGGCTGAAGTGCTACTATCATATGTCACATAAACATGGACCTTCAACAGTGAGCTTGGATATTCTAAAGTCCAGTGCGAAACAAACAAAAGGCGTGCCAAAGCAAATGAACAGGATATGGTGGTACATATTTTCCACCATATGCTTAAACCTTGGGTCTGATTTATTGTTTGACAAGCAGCCCACTGTCAATGAGAGGTGGAGGACATTATGTCCACCGCCCTGATGGACTGCTGCCCACCCTACCTAGAGATCATGGCAAGACCAACAGTGATCTCCTATGAAGGCACTACATGTTTGTTCCTCAGCCTCTGTCTTTCGGGTGGCTGCACACATTTTTTATTTGCTTTTCAAAGAAAAAACTGCCAAAGCAGGAGTTCATTATTGAAAAACAAAAAAAGAATCGCCCTTCTCCCTTTCAGGAGTTTTCTTCCAGAGTGCATAGGTAATTGTTCTTTCTTTTTTTTTGTGTCTGTTTGAGACTGCCAGGCTTTTTCTGGTGGAGATGGAAAGAAAACAATTAATCAGATTGTCAATCAATCAAGGGTTTATAAAGCGCAACTACTCACCCGGAAGGGTCTCAAGGCCCTGCAGGGGGAGATGGGGCGCAGCTCCTGGGAGTTCACGGTGATTCATCAAAGAGCCAGGTCTTCAGGCCCTTCAGGAACTTGGAGAGTGATGGTGTCTGTTGGAGGTGGAGAGGGAGGGTGTTCTAAGCCTTGGCCGGAAGGAGAAGAAGCGTTGTCCTGTTCCGGTGTTCTTGATGCATGGTACAGTCGCAAGAGACAGCTGGGCTGAGCAGATGGATCTTTGGGGAGCATGGAACGAGCGGTGGTGGTTCATGTAGGCAGGTCCGGGTATTGTGGAGTGCTTTGTGAGCCTGGCTGCGTGGGAGAAGCTTGAAGGTGATTCTCTTCTTGACATGGAGCCAGTGTAGTATCCATAGGTGTTGGCTGATGTGGCAGTGGGGTGAGGACTAGTTTGGTGGTAGTGTTCCGGATGTTGTGGAGTTTGCGGGTGAGGTTCTTCTTTATCCCTGTGTAGAGTGCATTGCTGTAGTCTAGTCTGATGCTGATGAGGGCACGGGTGACTGTTTTCCTGTGTTCGAGGGGAATCCAGTTGATGGGCTTGCGGAGGGTGTGGTAGCAGGTAGAGGTGACAGCGTTGATCTGGCGGTCCACTTTGAGTTCGGAGTCCAGGATGATTCTGAGGTTGTGTGCGTGGTCTTTGGGGGATGGAGGCTTCCCGAGAGCAGGGGGCCACTAGGTGTAGTTCAAGGCGTTGGGGTGTGGGCCTATGAGTACTTCGTTTTTTCTGTGTTGAGTTGAGTGTCCTTCATCCACCTGGCGACTGCTTCCATTCCTTCCTGAAATTTGTGTTTGGAGATGTTGGGTTCGTTGGATAGGGAGAGGATGAGTTGGGTGTCGTCTGTGTATCAAACAATTTTGAGTCTGTGATCTGACGATGGATGCGAGTGGGGTCATGTAGACGTTGAACAGGGTGGGGCTGATGGAGGATCCTTGGGGGACTCTGCAGGTGGTCGGTGTGGGTTCCGAGAGGAAAGGTGGGAGTCTGACCCACTGCATTCTGCCGGACAGGAAAGAGCAGATCCAGTCGAGGGCTTTGTTCTGGATTCCTGCGTCCTGGAGTCCAGGGGGTCGGAGTTGAAGCTATCCACGGCAGCTTCAACTCCGACCCCCCCGCACCCACCACTGAGTGCACCACCCCTGCGACTACCACTCGCACCAGTCGCCTGACCGTCTGGTCCAGCGTCAGCGACGAAGACACCATCAAAACCATGAACTCCATCCACTCCGGATCCCCATTGGACCCCTGCCCTCACCACGTCTTCAACAAAGCCAGCGCAACCATCGCGCCCCACCTCCGGAAAACAATCATCTGTTCCTTCGAGACAGCAACCTTCCCAGAAAGCTGGAAGCACGCCGAGATCAACGCCCTTCTGAAGAAGCCCAAGGCGGACCCCAAGGACCTCAAGAACTTCCGGCCCATCTCCCTGCTCCCTTTCCCGGCAAAAGTGACCGAGAAGTTTGTCAAAAAACAGCTGACCTGCTACCTCGAAGTTAACAACATCCTGGACCCTTCCCAATCCGGTTTTCGCAGCAACCACAGCACCGAGACCGCCCTCATCGCCGCCACTGACGACATCCGGACACTGATGGACAAAGGAGAAACAGCCGCCCTCATCCTCCTGGACCTATCAGCAGCCTTTGACACGGTCTGCCACCGCACCCTATCAGCACGCCTCCATGACGCCAGTATCCAAGAGAAGGCCCTGGCCTGGACCACATCCTTCCTCTCCGGCAGAACCCAGAGCGTCCGCCTCCCACCCTTCCGCTCCAAAACCACCGAGATCATCTGCGGCGTCCCACAGGGATCATCCCCTTTCCCGACGCTGTTCAATATCTACATGGCCCCCCTCGCCCACGTCGCACGACAACACAACCTCAACATCATCTCCTACGCCGACGACACCCAGCTGATCATATCCCTCACCGAAGATCCCCACACCACCAAAGCTAACCTCCACAGAGGAATGAAGGCCATAGCCGACTGGATGAAGGACAGCAGACTGAAGCTGAACAAGATGGAGGTCCTCATTCTCGGACCCACCCCATCAGCCTGGGACGACTCTTGGTGGCCCACGTCACTAGGCACAGCCCCGGAACCCACGGACCACGCACGCAACCTGGGGGTCATCCTCGACTCCACTCTCTCCATGACCAGGCAAGTCAACGCCGTCTCCGCGTCCTGCTTCAACACCCTCCGTATGCTCCGCAGGATCTTCAAATGAATCCCCCTCAACACGAGAAAAAACGTTACCCAGGCCCTCCTCACCAACAAACTCGACTACGGGAACGCCCTCTACTCAGGAACTACAAACAAGCTCCTAAGACGACTCCAACGCATCCAGAACGCCTCGGCCCGACTCGTCCTCGACGTCCCCCGCCGCAGCCACATCACACTCCTCCTGAGAGGCCTGCACTGGCTCCCCGTCAACAAAAGGATCGCCTTTAAGCTCCTGATCCACGCACACAAAGCACTGCACAACACCGGACCCACCTACCTCAACAACCGACTCAGCTTCCACACCCCCACCCGAAGCCTCCGCTCAGCCAACCGTGCCCTCGCCACAGTCCCCCGCATCCGAAAAACCACCGGCGGCGGCAGATCCTTCTCCTACCTCGCCGCCAAGACCTGGAACACTCTCCCCACCATCCTACGACAGACCCAGGACCTGCTGGCCTTTAGAAGACTCCTCAAGACCTGGCTCTTCGACCAGTAGCACCACCCTCCCCAGCGCCTTGAGACCCTCTCGGGTATGTAGCGTGCTTTACAAATGCAGTGATTGATTGATTGGAGTCTGCGGACTAGGGTGCGGTGTGAGACTGTGTCAAAGGCAGTGGAGAGGTCCAGGAGGATGAGGGCCACGATCTCTCCTCTGTCGAGGACGGAGAGGATGTCGTCTGTCGTGGCGAGGAGGGCAGTTTCGGTGCTGTGATTTCTCCCGAAGCCTGATTGGGAGGAGTCGAGGATGTTGTTTTTTTCTATGAAGGAGGCAAGTTGACTGTTGACTGCTATTTCAATGACTTTCGCCGGAGATCGGTCTGAAGTTCTTGAGGTGGGTGGGGTCCACCGAGCGTTTTTTCAGGAGGGGGTTGATTTTGGTGTGTTTCCAGTCATCTGGGAAGGAGCGGTTAATGATTCGTCAAAGCTCGGGGGTGATGATGTCTGTGTCTCTGTGGTATATGTGGTGGGGGCGGGGGTCCATGGGGGCCCCGGAGTGGGTTGACTTCATAGTCTTCATGGTGTCTTCAATGCTGAGGGCGGTCTAGCTGTCAAGTGTGGGCTGCGTGGTGTGGGGAAAGGTGGGTGAGGGTTCCCCGTGTAGGTTGTTGTCGTAGATGGTTTTGATTTTCCTTGATGCTTGCTCAGCAACAAAGCCCTCGAGGGCATCAATCATTTGTAGGTCGAGCCTGGGCAGTGCATGCACTGCTCTGCAAGGCATGCTGTATTCGAGTATGAACTTGAAGCCCCGCCCACACTCTGCCCATTTTTGTCATTGGCTTATGTCATTGTCATTCATTATGTTTCGGGCTGTAGGCACCCAGTATCTGATTATGAGTGGGTATTGTAACACCCTGCTATCACACTTGGAATCATGTACGAGCAATATGATTGACAGTATTCAAATCCTGACGTCATGGTAGGGATGAATGTGCAAAATCAATGAGTTTTAAATCATTGTCCACCTATAGGGTCCTGCTGTGGTTTGGACTTGAAATACTTATTATAAACAAGACATTTTCTCATTCTGACCATCAGGATAATAAGGATATGTATTACCTAGAGCTTTTCATGTATGGGCATTGTCAATTTATATAAACATTCCCGATTTACCAATTGCGTATTGCGACTACTCTAAGATGGCACCCATGACTAGCCATCCTTATTCTAGTAGTCACTTCAAGATGGCCCCCCCAGACTAAACCGGCCTCGTTGATGCAGTGTACGTGCTGTCGAAAAACTCTTTGTGGATTGAAGGGCGTGCCCGCAGCCTCCTTCCGGGTCGGGAGACGCTGGGATGTGTCTTAATGAACCCGATTCCTGTGCGATCATTGACTGCGTTCTAAATGCGAGTGCCTGCCAGGGAGTTGATCCTACAACAGAAAATGTTAGCAGACCAGAGATAGGGTCTTAAAACTTGTTTTTTAATGATTAGATTATGACAAATGAGGCTTATTGATTTCACCCTTAACGATAGTACCGAGCCAGGCGGTGAATTGACTTTACAATTACAGATGTATGAAGATTGAAAGCTTGATCACATTGATTTTGGGGGATTATAACGGGCATGGGTCTTTTCTTTCTACAGTACCCTGGGATTTGGAAAAAGGGAAAATTTATCCTTTTGATGGTAACGTGCACATATTTACTTTCAGGTGTGCTTTTTTGGTTGCGTTGGTATGTGGGGGGCCATCACCCTCCAGGTCCACTTCCGGTGAGTTGCTGATAGGAGTCCACCTGGCAACCACCTTGTAGCCCGTGCCCTGATAAAATTGCCACAAATTTTTCAGGCAATGAAGCATGTCGGCCGTTCAGGTTAAAATGGTCCAACCATGCCATTATTTTTTAACTGAGTGCGAACACCACTTAAAATGAAAGGATATGGGTGATAGGTGTCTGCAACTCAATTTCAACTCAAGGGGAGTGTAGTTTACCTCCTTTACACTACGGGGCTTAGATGGGAGATAGATATCACTTGCATTGATAGTCCTCGCTCTTTTATTGTTCTTCACATATTAATTGGAGTTAGCTCACATTCTTGTGAGGAAAGTGCAGATGACAAATTGAGCCAACTGGTGGGTACCAACCAGTAGCTACATGGATCTTGCTTATGTGAGGCACTTTCCGAGCCACCTCACTTTTTTTATAAAACATTTCTTTATATCTTGTAATCCCGTCCTGGGACTATAGGCTGGTGGCCTCTCGACTTGACGCGGGGGGTTAATGATTTTTTATTAATCTGAGTAACACACATTGGTGGGCATGACTAGTTTGTCAGCGTCGCCTTGCCAAAGCAGTACGCTGTGATGCTGATTCAAACATTCTTTCAAATGTATATGTTTGAGTGGAGGGCGTCCTGCTTGTATTTCCCTCTTTTGCTCCGAATTTGAGTGTTCATGTGTTGTTACACGATATGTCTTATTTAGTCTGTAAGCACTATTGTCTTTGAGTTTCTCCTACTGCAGGCATGACATGCTTTCCTGCACCATTCAGCGATCCACGCCTGCTTTCACTTTCCAAGCTGCCTGTGACGATGGCAGCTGCTTCTTTGTAGTGAAACAGGTCTTGCATTCACAAGAGTTTGAGCTATTGGCATTGTAAATGACAACGCCTTTTATTTATGTGTTTATTATCAAAAGAGATAATGCATTTTATTTGTCATTTACAGTGCCAATAGCTTAAACTCCCACAAATGTGAGACCTATTGCATTGCAAATGCTTGTTTGGGATTTGCAAGAATCATGAAAGGGTCTCCTCTTTCTGTAAGCGATGAACATCTTAGAAGAACAAATACATGAAGACCTGACTAAGTACATAGAATTGTTTATCATAACCAGCTTAGAGAAAAGACTTACATACATGAATAGGATGCCACTTGATGGAGGAAAAGATGGACACTGGTGGTTTGAGATACGACTAGGCAATCTTGGTAAAGAAACCATTGGTCGAAAAAACAATATAAAAAGCCGAGCCTGGAATAAGGTGGAGGAAGCTTCTCTTAATAAGATGCTATCCTCCTCAGCAGCCTGTATGTCAGATGAAGTGGAGAGCGCTTGTCAAAATTATACGGGCTGGCTGCAGCAGGCCTGTGACAGACTGGCTCCGATTAAAGTACTAAGGCCAAAGAGAGCACAGCCCTCCGCCCCATGGTACTCGCAGGAGCTCAGGATCCAGAAGCTCAACTGTAAGCAGCTTGAACGCGCTTGGAGGAGCAATTATAAAGAAGCCGAGAAAAAAGCGTATAAAATTGGCCTGCAGACCTATAAACAAGAAATTGCGTCAGCCAAACAAAAATACTTTGCCGCTCAAATTTTAGAGTCTAAAAACGCAGCAAAGAACTGTTCAAGACGGTGGCGATGTTGGCATCGCCAAAGCATAGGCCGGTTCAACCGAGCCAACAACTATGTGAAGACCTGGCCGAATTTTTTCTGGCCAAGGTGGAAGTTATTTTCGGGGTTTTTAGTGAGGGAAGTACTGGCTCTATGGACGTGAGCAGGGAAGGCCCGAGGTCAGAGCATGTTTCCGGCCCAACCTTTGACAAATTCCGGACAATCTCTACACTAGATATACAAAAAGGCCTGATGGAAATTAACTCAGGCTCCCCTTTTGACCCCTGCCCCAGCAGGGTGGCTAAACTGGCTTCGGGTCTGATTGCAAAGAGGCTTACAAGCATATTTAATCTTATGTTTGAAACTGGTCTCTTTCCAAGGCTGTGGAAACTAGCATCGATTTTACCATTACTAAAAAAATCCAACCTTCCAACCAATGATCCAAATAGCTTTCGCCCGATCGCCAGACTTCCTCTACCGGCCAAGCTGGTCGAAAAATTCTTGAACAGACAACTCAGTCTCTTCTTGGTAGATACACAGGCGCTTGACCCTACTCAATATGGCTTCAGGCCAGGTCACAGTACGGAGTCCGCCTTGGTTAAAGCCACAGAAGAGATTAGGGAGGCAGTGGATCGGGGAGGTAAGGCGGCACTGATCCTGCTCGATCTGTCCGCAGCGTTTGATACGGTCCACCACTCTATACTTCTTAATCGCTTAAAAACGTGTGGTATCGGTGGTAAAGCTTGGGACCTTATCAGATCCTTTCTAACAGATAGAAAACAAGTGGTAACTCTGGGGGAGTTCCAGTCTAAACCTTTTTCCACACCTTGTGATGTCCCTCAGGGGTCATCACTTAGCCCCACCCTTTTCAACATTTATGTGAGCGCACTGGCACCTGTTATTGGCGCATATGGATTTGGTATCACCTCCTACACAGATGATACTCAAATTGTGGTATCTCTGACTCCAGGGGGGGAGGTTGATACGGAAGGACGTCTGCGGGAGTGCATGCTGGCAGTAGGGAGCTGGATGGCTAAGAGCTGCCTCAAATTGAATTCAGAGAAAACTGAGGTTATTCTGTTCGGAAACACCTCCAATTTCTGGACCCCGGCCTGCTGGCCCGATTCTATGGGTACGCTCCCAGTTCCAGTTGCAAAAGCCAAAAACCTCGGCATAATACTCAATGATAGACTGACGCTAGAGCATCATTTTAAGGAGGTGACATCCAAAACTATGTACACCATCAGGATGCTGAGGAAAGTGCTACCCTTGTTGCCCCAGGATAGCAGACACATGGTGGTCAGGGGGCTGGTTTTGGCAAGACTGGATTACTGCAATGGACTTTATTTAAACGCGCAACACAGAGCATTGAGTAAACTACAGATTCTGCAGAATGCTGCAGTCCGTCTACTTACGGGCTCCTCAAGATTTGCTTCGGCTTCCTTGGGAAGAAAAACCTTGCACTGGCTCCCTGTCAAAAGCCGAATTCGGTTCAAGGCACTGAGCATGACCTTCAAGGCATTGCATGGCCTAGGCCCAGAATTCCTAAAGGACCGACTACACTGGTATGTGCCGGGTAGAAGCCTGCGGTCAAAAGAAGCTAATCTGGCCCATGTTCCGCGCATTAGGAAAGCTCGCTGGGGTGGTAGGAGTTTCATCTATGGGGCCGCGAAGGCTTGGAATGACCTTCCTCTCTATCTCAGGAGCATGGCAGATCTTCTGCCATTTCGAAAGCAACTCAAAACCTGGCTGTTCCTTAATGAATAACCCCGGTCATCCATCTATTAGCTCCCCCAGTTTCAGGACTCTCAGGGTATTCTAGACAGCGCCAGGACACCTCCGGGTAATTGCAGCGCTCTACAAATTTCAAAACCATAACATAACATAACTTTACTTGTAAAATTACACAAAACATGAGAATAATTGAGTGAGTTTAAAACGGTTTTCACAACCAATTCTTTATCTGTTACACCTCTTTAAAAATGTTCTCTCTCCACCCACCTCTTTATTGTAAACACATCCCACATACAAAACCTAGCTTTCTATCATAGGCAATGACGTGCAGATGAATGACTCAGTGATTGCTGGTGAAATGCTGATGTATGCCAGATGTTCAGGATAACCACTGACATTGTAAAGGGTTTCTATTTAGATTGATTTCAGATAAATGTATCTAGTGGATATCGATAAAATCTAACATGGCCAAATGAGAGCCATCCTGTATTGTATGTAATGATGGTGTGTAAAATGTCAATGGAATCTGTACCAACTATCAGCAGTAAGTGCTTCATTTCTATGTCTATTGATATTTCCATTGTGGACTATTCCAAATATGATGGAAAGTGAAATAGCTGAGAACCATCAGTTATTTGGAGACTATTGGCTACTTTATACCGGACAGTCGCGCCTATTCTGAAGTTTCTCATACAGATAATATATTAGCCCTGAAGAAGTCCTAGCAGAGTAGGACAAAACCCGTTGGCTGAAGGATTGTTTTGAAAATAAAAGAAATTATAAATCATAGTTTGGATCAAGTGACCTCTCTTGCATTAATTTGACCAAATGGGACTGATATGGACATTTAAGAATTTTTGCATATTTGACTAGAAGGGTGGTGCGGTTCTGATCTAGCTTTGTAACAATGAAAATGTTGTAAAAATGGTTTTTAACAATTTTGCAAAGGTGAGCGTGAGGCAGTGTACATACAAGTTAGTTGCATCAAGAGCATGCTGATCCCAGGGGTGGCGATGCTATGTGCTGCAACACCATTGCAGCAGTAGTTGGCCATGAGAGGTGGCTGCTTGTGTGCCTTGAGATATGCCCTCTCCATTGACTTAGTATTTAAAAGTATCAGGATACCACTTATGGTCCGCTATTGAGGAGGAAGAATAGCAAAACCCCTGCAAGTAATTGATTGTTGTTCTTGCAGGGAACCCAGAATGTTACCATCAAAAATACTAAAAAGGAAAGAATTGACAAAGGTGATTCCCTGGTATGAAACATGGTACAGATAAATAGGGTTTGCTACAAATAGACCCCCAGAGTGTTCAGTCTCCGGCTCCTTGTTCATTTAGTGAACAGAAGGACCAAGGGCCTGTCCCAGAACTTGCTCTTCTGTAAATCCTTTTGGATACCCTCCTGACTCAAGCCCCTCAACAAGCTGCTCTGATCCAGTTGAAGCAGAAGGAGTTATTGGCATCAACAAGGAAGACCTGGAAAGAGAATCATTAATATTGAGATCCTGGATCACAACAAAGTTGATCCGTAAAGTCGAATACACTGGCGAGACCGACCACAACCAATTTGATCCGTAAAGTCGAATACACTGGAGAGATCGATCACAACCAAGTAGAGTAGCGGATTGTTTTTTTTTTTTTTAAATCCATTTTTGTTTGGTTATTCTGCATTGGAGTGCGCGTAGGCCCTACAAGGATCTGTGTGAAAAGAAGGATAATATTTGCATCCGTGACCATTTTTATACTGACGAACAATACCTGCCAAACATGCAGGTGAAACAATAATACAACCATTATGCAGACAGTTGTTAATCTCAATAATGCAGCACAAGATTCGTCCAATTCTAATAATACAACATGACAGTGCAATAATACGACCAAATGACATAATATTGTGTGATACATGTCCGGGATATGAGGAAGACACTCATGGATCCTCTTCAGGCAGGGGGGGCAGGTCAATACCTCGATAGGTCACCCATCGTGTCCAGATCTTGCGATGTTTCGTAGGGCAGCCCCAGGCCTCAAACACAGCAATCTCGGCCCACATGCAAATATCCAATTCAGTTTTCCATTAGCCTATGGTCGGGGGAGACTACGCCTTCCACCCCTGTGCAATATCCCTTTTGGCAATAGTTAAGGCAAGGAATAGTAGATGCTGTTTATAGCGGTTCCCCCCCCTATGTCATCGGTGGAATGCAATAAAAACAGTTGGGGTTGAGTGGGAGCACCCACGCCAACACCTCACCAAGGCATGATCTAACCCTGTTCCAGAAGGGCTGCAGAGCTGTGCAGCTCCATACCGTGTGTATGAAGGACCCATCCTCTATGCCACTCCGTAGGCACGTTGGGGACTGAATAACCCCCATTCGCCACAGTCGTACACTAGTGTAATATATCCTATGTAAATATTTGAACTGGATGAGCTGGTATCGTGTGGAGACCTCCACGCCCCTCGGGCTGGCAATCGCCTCAGCCCAGTCGTCATCTGTGAGTTCCGGAATATCTGCCTGGCAGGCCAGTCTGGTGTTGTTGAGGGTAGTGGGTGTGTGCATCGTCAGCGTTTGGTATATTTGCCTAATTTTGTGTAAACCAAGGTCCCCCATCAGCAGGCGACCCTCCAAGGGCTGGAACTCGGGGAGAGCCTCTAAATTTATAAAACTGTGACTTATGGAGCCCGAAATCCATCTGTTCTGTAATTGTTGAAATGATTTAAGGGTAGTACCCCGTATTATATCCCCTAGGGTCGAGATCCCCACTAGGTCCCATCCCTGGAACCCGCCCAAGGAGGTCGCCGATTGAAGGTGTGTGCCATGCCACAAGGGGATTTTGTTGAGTGAGTTTTGCCCTCCACCCCATTTGTCTAGTCTTGGCCCTCTATAGCTGTATGACTACTCTGCCAGCCGGCGGCAGTGGTCTAAGCGTGTGTGGCTGTACAGTAAGTGGAGAAGAGGGACTTGTTCCATTGCGGCATGTTCGATAGTGTATGCCGGGTCTGTAGGGGAATTGTACCACCATTCGTTGATTACGAGGAAGTGAGACGCAACGTAATAGGAATAAATATCTGCTGCCGCTATCCCCCCTGTGGACTGTATACACGTACGGAGTGCCACGCGAACTGTCCCACCACCCCAGAGGAAATTATTTTGTAAAGCATTTACCTGCGCAAACCAAGTGCGGGGAAGAGGATAAGGAAAATTTTGGAGGCGGTACAGGATCTGAGGTAAGGAAACCATCTCAAAGATGGCTGTGTGCCCATAGAGGGAGAGGGGGAGAGCGGAGCATATTGTTGTTTCATTCCTAAGGCTAATTAACAATGGGGTAATATTATGCACCCAGGAGATCTTGGGGCAAGGGGAGACATAAATCCCTAAATATTTGAATCCATCTGTTGCCCGAGCGAACTGTGCCGCCCATGACTCGCGACCCTGGTGTCCGCATACTGGAAACAAGACGGACTTGGCATGATTGGCGTGAAGGCCCGAAGTGCTCCCAAATACCCTCAGAATTTCCAATATGCGGGGTCCAGAATACCAAGCGCCCGTCATGAAAAAGAGGACGTCATCCGCATATAAAGCTATACGGTCTGACCGCGATCGGGACCAGTCAAAGCCCCTGAGCACTGGGTCACTGCTGACCCAGGTCGCCAGAGGCTCGACTGCAAGGGCGAACAACAATGGAGAGAGTGGACAGCCTTGACGGGTGCCCCTCTGGATTGGGAAAGAACGTGAACGGTGTCCCGCAATCCGGATTTATGCCGTTAAGTCCGTGTATAACAGGCGTATATACGTCGGGAAGCGGGGTGCGAAATTGATCGCCTCGAGCTGTTGAAAGATAGATCCAGCTCAGCGAATCAAAGGCTTTATCAATATCTGCTAATTACAGAGCAGCGGGCCTACCCAAAGTAGGGGCGGCAGCTATGGCGTTATGGACTCGTCTGATATTGTGCCTGGTGGCCCTCTGGGGCATAAAGCCTGACTGGTAAGGATGAATCAGATCTGTGATACACCCTCGAAGGCGATCTGCTAGGACCTTCCCTAGCAGTTTGGGTTCAAAATTAAAAAGGGAGATGGGGCAATAAGAGGCGGGATCTTCCGGAGGTCGACCCGGCTTGAGAAAGAGTACAATCTCCGCTTGTCGCTAGTCCCTCGGCATACAGGCCAGATCTGCGGCTTCAGTGATAGTCGCCAAGAGATGAGGCCCTAGAAGATGCAAATGGGAACACAGGAATTCCATGGGGAACCCATTGGGACCCGGGGCACGACCAGGGTGTAGTGCATTGAGGGCGGCAGTCAGTTTGTCCAACGTGATCGGGGCCTCCAGATGTTCCCGGGCCGAGTCGGGGAGACGACGAGGCGGAATGTCAACTACAAATTCCGCAATAAGTTCGGGAGAAATCTGTTCCTTCCGGGCGTATAGGGATGTGAAGTATCTTGCAAACTCCCTGGCAACACCTTTAGGTGTCGTGTAGACGGACCCATCCGAACCCCGGATGGTGGGCATCACAGCCTGGCACAGTTTGTGAAGCATTTTACTGGATATTTCACCCCATTGATATATTCGATGCTGTGACGCCTCCCATATTTCCTTGGCCTCATTCAATAGATATTGTCTCAGCTCTTGCTGTGCGAGTAGCAGATTACGGCAGAGGATGCGGCCAGGGTTGGCATCGCGTTCGGAAGATAGGGTCACATGGCGTGCCTCTAGGGCGTCAAGGAGCTCTCGATGTGTACGTTTCTCTGTAGTGCGGTAACTAATTTCAGAGCCGCGAATTGTTGGTTTAAGGGCTTCCCACTACCAGAGGGGGCGGGTGGGCCATTATCTGCCAAATAAGTAGTGATCGCCGTATTGAGCATATCTTGGTATGCGGGATTGCGGAGGTGCCAAGGGAACATTCTCCAGCAGAAAGGGGGCCTATGTGAGCACGTATGAAATTGCATAGTGACCGGGGAATGATAGGATGGTCCGCGGGGTTGATATCGCACCTGCGAAAATCTTTGGAGAAACACCCGAGGGACAAACATTTTTTTTGTATCATTGTATGCGGTGTCAGGTACTCTCTGGGTACAGGTGTACTGGAACAGTCAAATAAAAGTTAAAATTGTGTTCAAGGTGGTCTGTCAATCTATTTTTTGCTTTATTTTTCACCTTACACATGGATTAAAACAGTGTGGCATGTTAGCCCTTTTTTTAATCTAGGCCCAAACATGTCCTATTGTTTTTTAAGTTTATGCCTATGAGGTGTCTGTGTGTATTAATGATTTTTGAGTGCCCGATCGAGTACCCTCATTGACTCTCTTATGTTTAAAAATTGCTTATGAGACCTGTATTGAAAATTCTTTGCTGCATTAGGGTGGGTTGGGGGAGATGTGGTCCTGCTTCACTGTAGAGGGAAGGTCTGGAAACATTGTGAGCCTTTTGTGTAAGTTTACAATTGTTTGGTGTTTACACAGAGATTTATAAGTAGTATCTTTACCAGTGCAGTCTCCACACATAAAAACACTCCTAACTTTTTATGTGTAGACACTCCACATCTTTAACGATACTACTTGCTAATCCCTTTGTGAAAACCAAAAAATGGTAAACTTACACAAAAGTGTAAGTTTACCTTTGTTGATTCAGGTCTTGTGTATGGAGTTCATGGACTAGTGAGGGGGAGAGATGAGGAAAGGTGAGAGCAGTAGGAGAAGCAGAAGAATATTGACATCAAAGAAACAACAATAGCATTTAATTTCATTTGTCACTATCTAGAGATGAGGAGCTACGTGGCCCAGATTTACTACGCCCTTGTATTGCCATTGAGTCACACAAGGATAGGTACGGCAACGCAAGGGCTTCAGTGATATTTACTAAGTCACGTAAAACCACCTGGATTGGCCTTGCGTGGCTCAGTAAATCCAGATTAATCAAGGCAGCGCAAATCCCTACCTTGCTTTACTCTGCATTGGGAAGGCGTTCCATGTGTGGAGTGTGGGCGTTCCATGTGTGGAGTGTGGGCGTTCCATGGGTGGAGTGTGGGCGTTCCATGGGTGGAGTGTGGGCGTTCCATGTGTAGAGTGTGGGCGTTCCATGTGTAGAGTGTTGGCGTTCCATGGGTAGAGTGTGGGAGTTCCATGGGTAGAGTGTGGGAGTTCCATGGGTAGAGTGTGGGAGTTCCATGGGTGAAGTGTGGGTGTTCCATCTGTGGAGTGTGGGCGGTCCATGGGTGAAGTGTGAGCGTCCCATGGGTAGAGTGTGGGCATTCCATGGGTGAAGTGTGGGCACTTTCACACATTCACCCACAGATTTTGGCCCATTCCCAGATTCGCTATGGTTAGTGATCCTAAGAATGCATCACAATGCCACTCCATCCCTACAGAGGCATAATAAGGAGAACTGTGTTTGTTTCCTCTTTCTACATGTGCTGCATTCTAAAGGTGTCCCTTCCTGCCCCAAAACAATCCGGCCTGTAATGCAGAGATCCTTGCACCAATGCATTTGCACCAGGCGGCACTCAGTATGCCAACGCAGAGCGAGAGCAGGAATGCACCATATGCGCTCTGCATTGGATGCAGCGCAGCAGGTTGTGTTACAGCGCTGTGTTGCATCAAATGTTAGTAAATCAGGGCCTATGTGTCTGTAGATCACTGGCACCATCGTGAAATCATCAAGGGGTGAAGGGGCAAATACTCTCACACATTTCAGTATAATAAATAAACACTAGCCAAATTGAGGCACAAGCTTCTGTGTGCCTCGACCAGCATCTAAAAACCACACAGTAAGAAAGAAATCCCTGCAGATACATGGCTGCCTGATGTATCCCATCGAATACTGTGCGGCTCGGACACCAGTATCAGTGGGAGATGGAGACAGCCTTGGAAGACTGAGCAATTCAAGGTATTGAATCTGTATTCAGGTATAAAATGCATCAAACACTTTGAATAGACAAACTGCGCATCCGTTAAATTTATAATTCAGATGTTACGCAGTACAATTTTGTAATCACTAAACACAAACCTTTGTATAGATAACACATTACACTGTTAGAAGTTAATCATTCACTGTTGAGTGAGTGCATCAGCCACATATTCTGATACCATGCTAACAATTTTTATTACTTCAGCTCGATAAAGAAAGAACATTGCACTAGACGTATCCCTAGTGGACGTGTTCATCAACACGTCTATTTAAAGATGTTCTGCATCTCCGTTGAATACCCACAGCACCTGCTTCAGTAACTTCTTGCAAGGATACCACAGCAGCTGCCCATCGAATCTCAGACAGGAAACTGGTTCATGCAAAAGGGTGTGTAAATTCTTCTTTCTTATAGGCTCAGAACCTGGGGCCAGGTTTACTAACCTTTCATGCAACGCAGTTCAGCAAGGCAAATTGCAGTGCTGCGTTGCATGACAGGAAGAGAGCGATAATGTGCCATATCTACAAAGATATGGCACACTTCCACTCTCATAGTGCTGGCAGACTTCAGGCAGCCTAGTCCCAACGCAGGCACCCATGCACCACATGCAAGAGTGCCTGCAGTACAAGCAGAATTGTTTTTGTGCAGAAAGAGAAACCTTCCTGCATAAAAACAATCCCTCAAGGAATTTCCCTCAAGGAATTTCCCTCTTTCTATGTCTGCCTAGAAAGAGGAACTAATGAGAAGAGGAAGACACTTTACTCCTCATTACACCATCCTCTAAAAGGCACTGTGATTTCACACAATCCATGTCTTACAAACCTTTGAAATCCATTGTTGAATGCACAGGAATGCCCATGCTCCAACTATGGAACGCCTCCCAGAATGAAAGGCAATGATGTGTAGCAGAAGCCACTGCGTTGTATTTCATTTCTTTATAAAGCCATGCAAGGCAGCGCAGATTGTCCCCGGAGTGGCTTTGTAAATATCTACAAGTCTTTTGTGCTGTTGCAGCATCACAAAAGTGGCACAACCATGATGCAAAATGATGGTAAATCTGTCCCCTGTTGTATACCAAACAGTATGTTCATAAATGCATTTTAAATTTCTCTGTGGTCCAGCAAACATCCTCCACTAACAAACAACTACTTCTACGTGCTAAAACTGATATCTCAGGCACTTCTTCTCACTCTAGGAGGCGGCTATCACCTGTACTAGTTATAGCTAAGATATTCATTCTCTGACATTGGTACTTGGCTATCCTGCCATGACAACTGATATCTCAGGCATTTCTTCTCAGTGTAAGAGATAGTTATCACCTGCACTAGTTATAGCTAAGATGTGCATACTCAGACATTGGTTCTTGGCTATCCTGCCAACAACAACTGATATCTCAGGCACTTCTTCTTACTCTAGGAGACGGCTATCACCTGCACTAGTTATAGCTAAGATGTGCATACTCAGACATTGGTACTTAGCCATCCTGCCAGTGACAACTGTTATCTCAGGCATTTCTTCTCAGTGTAGGAGATGGCTATCACCTGCACTAGTTAAAGTTAAGGTGTGTACACTCAGACATTGGTTCTTGGCTATCCTGCCAACAACAACTGATATCTCAGGCACTTCTTCTTACTCTAGGAGGCGGCTATCACCTGCACTAGTTATAGCTAAGATATGCATACTCGGATATTGGCAATTGGCTATCCTGCCAGTGACAACTGATATCTCAGGCATTTCTTCTCACTGTACGAAACAGCTATCACCTGCACTACTTAGAGCTAAGATGTGCATGCTCAGGCATTGTTTCTTGGCTATCCTGCCAACAACAACTGATATCTCAGGCATTTCTTCTCAATCTAGGAGACAGTTATCACCTTGTGAGAAGTTGCTCTGGTATATGCTGTTTACTAGTTAAAGTGGACACCTTGCACCAGTACAATTCAACTCTTACGGTAGATAGGTTTAAGACAACCTTTTAAAGAAAGCTATCCTAGTGGTAGCTGTGGAGAGCAGCCTTCAGGCTAAGTCTTTAGAGGAATGTAAAGCAGCTTGTTTTACCTTATAATCTCTTGAATTACTAAATGAAAGGATACCACACAGGTATATATATCAAATATATATGTATTTATTACTAACAACTCTCTGCTAATCTCTTTATAAGATTAGAAGTCAGGAACATATGCATAAATCAACGTTTCACAATAAATTAAGCACAAATATGGCTGCGGCCCTAGGGGCGTACCAGACCATATACTAAAAAAGAGACTTAGAGATAATGACTTCCAAGGGGTCAAGCTTAGGGCCTTCAGGAGCGCTGGGGCCTCACAAAACCACCCAAGGTAGTTAAGTAAAGGACCCACGGGAGACGCATGCATTGTGAGAACACAGCCGCGAATCCCTATTGACTTCAATTGAGCAAGTCCTGATTCGAAATTAAGAGTTTTAGGATACTTCGGGAGAGTCTACAAGCAAGTCACTTACAGGGTAAGTAGTTCTTGAGCCAACACCCACAGGAGCACCGTAGTGCTGGAGTTACCTCACCCAGGGAAGCCGGGTGCATAGGTGTCTTTTGGTGTCGGGTCGCGACGTCATTTTCAATGGGAGCCAATAAAGACTTGCTGCTTGAGAAGACAGGAGAAGTGTCTGGTGGAATCCAAGGCTGGATTCAGAAGAAGGAAGACCTGAAAGCAGAGGGGACAGTGTTCAAAGTCACTTGGCAGTGACCCGGGGCAAGGAAGATCGATGCCCACAGTTGTCGGGTGATTTCAGGTGATCCACAGGTGTCTTGACTCTTCAGCCACGAGGTCCAGAAGGCGTTGACGACAACCAGGAGCTGGATTCGGCGTGTCCCACGAAGTCTGCAGCTTACTGCGGTGTTGGTGACCAGATTAGAGCCAACAAGCTTTGGTAACAGCAAGTCTTGTGGAAAGGATAAAAAGTCAGCGGTGCAGACCAGCAAGGTCTGAGGGACTCACCCAGTGACAGTAAGTCAGGCCAGGCCTGGAGCAACCAGGGGAGCCCTTTGGAACTGTAGAAAAGTCTTCTGGGGACCCACAAGCAAGGGATCGCAAAGACGCCTCAGGAGGATTCACTTAACAGGGGCCCACGGTCACTCGGGATGGGGAGGCCTCTGATCTTCGGAGGGATTCCTGCTGGAGGCTTGGACCACACGTGGTCCAATGCACGGGTTCGTAGAACATAGTGAAGGGGTTGCACTTGAAAATAGTGCACGGTACCCAGGAATTGTGGTTCCTCATCACTCGTGGGGTCCACTTGCCTCCGCATCGCTCGGGACTCACGATGGCCTTGGAGAAGTCAGGAAATCCTCTTCCTGGGTTGCAGGGACTTCGGACTCCAGCGGGAGCAGGAAAGTTTGCGACCGTTGATTGCAAGATTTGGTGCCTGCCATGCAGGGGAGTCACTCCTTGACTCCAAGGGAGATTCTTCCATCTTCCAGAGGTAGTGGAATGTCGAAGGTCCAGGATTCTTCTTCAGATCGTCATCCAGGGATATCTAGTTTGCAATGGCAAGGGTTCCCTAACTTATACTGAAAGGAAGAGAGGGACTAGCTCTATGACCCCACCCACTTCCCTTTGTCCAGTTTCATGCCAGAGCAGGGGCAGGTAACCCTCTGAGCCGGTTTGAACTGGTGTATGCACAGAGGAGCCTACTGCTCCCCCAGTGCAGGACTTCAAAGCACTCTAGGAGTACACCCACCCAGCCCCAATACACTAAACCCTGTCTGGGAAGTGGTCACACCTCCCTGTGACAGGATACCTATTGTTGGGCCTCCTCCACTGCGAGTTTCGGTCATCAGCAGGAGGGAAGCTCAGTGTCTGTGACTGGTGGCATCCATTTTGTGATGCCAGGGCTCTTCAGGATTCTACCGTGTTTCCACAGTAGGTACATGTCTATCCCTCTAGAAGGGTGGGATCATACTCCCACACCAGTTACTGGTGTGGGGGTATGATTCCAAAGCGTTTGACATCAAACACAACATGTTTTGATGCAGCCATCCCAAAGTTAGCATCTACCGCAAGGTTATAATGCATTTAAGAGTATATGGTATTGCCCGCATTCACAAACAGCCCCAGAGAATGGACTTTGGGAGCTGCAGAAGGGGGCCCTGCTCAGTCAGAGGCACCCCCTCACATGGAAACCAAGCACCCTGCCCTCAGGATTGATAGGGCCTGCCTTAGGGGTGACTGATAGGTTTAAATTTGTGTGCAGGTGAGATATAGTGAACCTATATCTCAGTGAGGAGTGCTAGCACCACCTCACCCAGGCTGCAGTAGCAGGCCTGTGGTGTCAGATTTAGTCTGCTTTCCAGGGTTGGCATAATACATGCTTCAGCCCCTGGTAGGCCTGTGAAGTACCTATGCCCTTGGTACCTAAGGTATCATATACTCAGAACTCATAAGGTACCACAGTATCCAATCACTAGTGCACCTAGGGCCTCATGTAGGTAGCCAAATACCGGTCGGTAACGGCCGATTTTCAGTAATTATACCGTTACCGACCGATATTTTGGCTTTTGAGATGTAGGGGGAGAATTTCTGTATTCGGAATTTACCGAATCGGTAAAATTACCGATTCGGTAAAATTACCGATTCGGTAATTTTACCGATTCGGTAATAATTACCAACCAATTACCTACATAGCATTTACCACTTCATAAATACCGAATCGGTATGATTCGGTATTTATGAAGTGGTAAATGCCAGCCCACCTACATAAGGCCCCTAATGTGCACACCATGTCGTTTAAGGGAGTAAGCAGATAGGCTGGGGTCCTGAATAGCAGTATCCCAGCCAGACTAGTCAAAAACCATTACAACACCAGGAAAAAAGTGGGGGCAACCATGTAGTCAGATTCCACCTTCCTACATAACATAATCAAATTATACAATCCTTTAAAGTGAGTTGCTCTACTGCCAATTATCCAAGCCTCCAGAGCCTTGGTAGCACAATCTACAAAGTCCACCCAGTCCTGTGTCTGTGCCTTATGGGTATCTCTGAACTTCAACCTGTACTGCTCAGTGGTTAAGCCAAACCCATCTATTAATGCACTCTTCAGGACTTCATAGTCATCAGCATCCTCTTCTCTAACAGTGAGGAGCTTGTCTCTACCTTTATCTGAAAAGGAGAGCCACAAGATTGCTGCCCACTGCTTTTGGGGGACCTAAGGTACCATATACTAGGGACTCATAAGTCACCACAGTATCCAATCACTAGTGCACCTAATGTGCACACCATGTCGTTTAAGGGAGTAAGCAGATAGGCTGGGGTCCTGAATAGCAGGATCCCAGCCAGACTAGTCAAAAACCATCAGAACACCAGGAACAAAGTGGGGGCAAACAGATTCCACCTTCCTACACACCTGCACTAGTTATACCTAAGATGTGCATACTCAGACATTTGTATTTGGCTATCCTGCCAGTGACAACTGATATCTCAGGCATTTATTCTCACTGTAGGAGATGGCTATCACCTGCACTAGTTATAGTTAAGATATTCATACTCTGACATTGGTACTTAGCTATCCTGCCAGCGGCAACTGATTTCTCAGGCATTTCTTCTCACTGTAGGAGATGGCTATCTCCTGCACTAGTTATGGCTAAGATGTGCATACTCAGACATTTGTACTTGGCTATCCTGCCAATGACAACTGATATCTGAAGCATTTCTTCTCACTGTAGGAGATGGCTATCACCTGCACAAGTTATAGCTAAGATGAGCATACTCAGACATTGGTACTTGGCTATCCTGCCACCGACAACTGATCTCTCAGGCATTTCTTCTCAGTGTAGGAGACGACTATCACCTGCACTTGTTATAGTTAAGATATTCAGTCAGTCACAAAGTCTTTATTACGATTATTCATCTTAAAAGACACATACAATAAAACAATAAAAGGTACGGTGGCCCTAATGGAAATCACAAAATACATAATTTATACACAGCAACAATTCATTAAAATTTAAATAATCATAAAACCATAAAACTCCATCTAAAAGAATAAAATTCACCCATTTACTGTATCCCACCATTCCTTTCACGGATAGCCCAAGACCAGCTTAGGAATTTGGCAACACCTATTATAATGGTTTCATCGTCTCCAATTTTCAGGAGACGTTTGGCGATCATAGCAGAGGTTGTACAAAGGGATCTGCACAGGGGTTTGAGCCACGTACCCCTAGCTAAGTGGTAGGCTGGGCAGACATACAAAAGATGGTTTATGTCTTCAATACAGTCAGGGCAGAATGGACACCTATCTCCCATACCAGTTTTCCATTTACTGGTGAATTTCCTAAGTGGGAGCGTTTCAACCCTGAACTGATGGAACAGCCTACGATCTCGAGGTTTGGTGATCAAATCCCAATATACTTCAAGGGTTGGTTCATCCTTAAAATCCCAAAAGGCTCTAGTCAGAGGGGAGCCCACCAGGGTAGAGTATCTCCTACATTTTACCACACTCCAATATGCTACTCTTATGTCTGTCTTAGATGGGGGGGTAACAATGTCCGGTGATACCCAGAACTCCCTCATTCCCATGTCTACAAGAAGATTTTTGACGTTTTTTAGCCAAGTAATCTTATTTGAGTGGTCCAACCCCCTTACTTCAAGCAATGCCATGGCGAAGTGATGAAGTTCTGGGGTAGACCACAACCTTCTCCAGAAGAGGACCATTCTAAGCTGTACAATGTCCTCAATAGGGTTACACCCTAGATCAAACAATAAAGGGATTCGAGGGGTCGATTGTGGGAGGCCTACAATGGATCTTAAAAATTTATTTTGGGCAAGAACTAGATCTGACAAATTGCAACACCCCCAAATCTCAGCACCATATAAAATGGCAGGGACAATTTTCAAAGAATACAGCTTGATTACCGGGGCCACTGGCTTGGTTAAGGAGAGCCTATGCTCCCTTAAGAGGGCTCCTGCAAGCTGTGAGTGTTTCAGAGCTAGGAGCTTCATCTGTGGGGTCCAGCTCAGCTTTTCACCCAGGGTAATACCTAGGTAGGTAAAGACTTTGGTCTGCTCTAGAGGCTTCCCACCCATTGAGACTTTGGCCGAGACGTCTCCTCTCCCGTGGAGAACCATGAATTTTGTTTTCTCTACGTTTACCTCAAGCTCATGTTCGCTACAAAAGGCCTCAAAGCGGGATAAAGCCCACTGCAGACCCTGCCGTGTTTTAGACAAAATCAGGGTATCATCAGCGAACATGAGCAAGGGCACCCTTTGGCCATCCAGCTTTGGAGCATCGGTGGGATAATCCTCAAAGAACTGAACGACCCCATTTATAAACAATGAGAACAATGTTGGGGCGAGAACGCACCCCTGGCGCACTCCTTTTTCTACCTTGAATTGTTCTGTGACCTCTCCCGGGTTCCCCCAACGAACCTGGGCATAGTTGGAGCTATGAAGCTTGATAATGAAATCAACTAGTTCCTTGGGCATCCCTAACCTCAACAGCACGTCCCAGAGTTTGGATCTTGGGACAAGATCGAATGCGGATTTTAAGTCCACAAATGCTGCGAAGATGAGCCCTTTGCCCAGAAAGACCTCCTTCTAGTAGAGTAGAACGAACTTAAAAACCTGGTCCAATGTTCCCATGTGGGCCCGAAACCCTACTTGGAGATTAGATAGTATGTCTCCTTCAGCCATCCAGATAAGGATTCTCCCAAGAATGACACGAGCAATGATTTTTTGCAACGCGTCGATGAGACTGATTGGCCTGTAGTTGCCCGGTGCAGAACGGTCTCCCTTTTTAAAAATTGGGATTATTTCTGCACCGGAACAGGAATTGGGGAATGGAGTTCCCCCTGCCAATGAGTTCATCAGATTAGTTATATATGGGGCCCAGAGATCGTGATCCTGCCTAAACAGATATTCATACTCTGACATTGGTACCTGGCTGTCCTGCCAATGACAACTGATATCTCACACATTTCTTCTCACTGTAAGAGACGGCTATCACCTGCACTAGTTAAAGTTAAGATGTGCATACTCAGACATTTGAACTTGGCTATCCTGCCAGCGACAACTGATATTTCAGGCATTTCTCCTCAATGTAGGAGATGGCTATCACCTGCACTAGTTAAATTTAAGATGTGTACACTTAGACATTGGTTCTTGGCTATCCTGCCAACAACAACTGATATCTCCTTCATTTCTTCTCACTCTAGGAGATGGCAATCTCCTACACTAGTAATGGCTAAGATGTGCAGACTCAGACATAGGTTCTTGGCTATCCTGCCAACAACAACTGATATCTCAGGCATTTCTTCTCAGTGTAGGAGACGGCTATCACCTGCACTAGTTAAAGGTAAGATCTGCATACTCCGACATTGGTACTTGGCTATCCAGCCACCGACAACTGATGTCTCAGGCTTTTCTTCTCAGTGTAGGAGGCGGATATCCCCTGCACTAGTTAAAGTTAGGATGTGCATCCTCAGACATTGGTTCTTGGCTATCCTGCCAGCGACAACTGATATCTCAGGCATTTCTTCTAAGTGTAGGAGACAGCTATCACCTGCACTAGTTATAGTTAAGATATTCATACTCTGACATTGGTACTTGGCTATCCTACCAATGGCAACTGATATCTCACGCATTTCTTCTCACTGTAGGAGACGGCTGTCACCTGCACTAGTTATAGCTAGAATGTGCATACTCAGATATTGGCACTTGCCTATCCTGCTAGCGACAACTGATATCTCAGGCATTTCTTCTCAGTCTAGGAGATGGCTATCAGCTGCACTAGTTATAGTTAAGATGTGCATACTCAGACATTTGTACTTGGCTATCCTGTCAATGACAACAATACCGATAAAGAACGGGGGTCAAAGGGATAGTTTAAAGACCAGCACGGTCACATGTCACGGTGGCATGTCACATCACTCTGACAGTGGTTCTACATCTATTCTAAAAGGGACAGAATCGTTCTTCCAATAACAACTTTTAGCGTGAGTTGGTTGAGCTTGCACAGCTCCCAGTTTCCGCTGGACGCTTGATCTCTAAACGTAAGGCCTTAATGCCCGCCCTCGTGTGATTCGGTTCCTTACTCATTGGCTGTAGTCACATTTTTGACGCACCAGTGTGTTTGAAGCACACTAGCTAGCACTATACATATACCTTGCTGATGTACCCTTAAGCAAGTAAAAACTTGGAGTTGTCGAGTTGGCTCCTCTGTATGCCTCCGCACTCGAGTAAGAGAATGTCTGTGATAGGTCCTGTGACACACACGCGCTGTAGTTATTTTAGAGCGAGACTGGTTTCAAAGATTCTTTTACCAGCGTTGATACCTTGTTCTATACCAGGTTGTTTTTTATTTTTGTTTTTACAGAGCCCTGCTTCACGCCCTGAGTTGTCACCAGGAGCGTTGACGCACAGTCCCGATCTTTGACGGGTAAGCTGATCAGTGGTATACCTTTTGGTACCCACCGTTGTAAGTCACTTATTCTCCTAAACCCCTATCCCCGCACTACATTGACCTTTGCTTGTTGTATGCCTTTTTTGTATTTCTTACAGGTACTGCATTAACAACCCCTGCAGCCCCACTTCCCAATAACTGAGTGGTTGCATCTGCTGGAGGTATCGTTTTGATTTCATGCAGTTGCATCTTGTCCTCATTTGGCATTGCTTAATGTTGCAGGAGTAGCACATGGTCCTGATGAAAGCCCTGATCACAATTCTGTGATTTATAGTGGCTGAAACATGTTGATCACCTTCGTTTTAATTTTTGACATCCAACGATACTCAATAAACATATTTTTCGCTGGATAGTCAATTTTAACTATTTTTGCACTCACTCTGCACACTGCACGCTAGTTCACCACACTTAGGGCAGCTTGATTCTCTGTTATATTTAGCCTCATTAGGTTATTACGATCCTTAAAACATCCGTGAGCTCCTCCTTCTCTAGTTCTCTCAGGAGTTGTAGCTCGTTAACCACACCAGGTTGTGGTTAACAGGAGGCCCCAGATGATGAAGCATGCCACCACGGTGGGTGATGGGACTCCGTCCTCTTTATGAGGACTTCTGTAGTTGCTATTAGCATCTGATCTTGTGGTTTAGGACAATTAGCTTGACGTTTGTAGACCCACAGATTCTTTGTTATCCTGCCAATGACAACTTATATCTCAGGCATTTCTTTTCACTGTAGGAAATAGTTATCACCTGGGCTACTTAGAACTAAGATATGCATACTCAGACAATTGTACTCGGCTATCCGGCCAACACCAATAGACACCTCAGTCATTCCTTTCACTGAAGGAGGCGGCTATCACCTGCGCTAGTTATAACTAAGATAAGCACATTCAGACATTTGTACTTGGCTATCCTGACAATGACAACTGATATCTCAGTCATTTCTTCTCACTGTAAGAGATGGCTATCACCTGCGCTAGTTATAGCTAAGATGTGCATACTCAGACATTTGTACTTGGCCATCCTGCCAGCGACCACTGATATCTCACGCATTTCTTCTCAATGTAGGAGACGGCTATCACCTGCACTAGTTATAGGTAAGATGTGCATACTCAGATATTTGTACTAGCACTAGTTATATTTAAGATGTGCATACTCAGATATTGGCACTTGGCTATCCTGCCAGCAACAACTGATGTCTCAGGCATTTCTTCTCAGTGTAGGAGACGGGTATCACTTTCTCTAGTGAAAGTTAAGATGTGGCCAACAACAACTGATATCTCAGGCATTTCTTCTCACTCTAGGAGACGGCTCTCACCTGCACTAGTAATAGCTAAGATTTACATACTCAGACATTTGTATTTGGCTATCCTGCCAGCGACAACTGATATCTCAGGCATTTCCTCTCAGTGTAGGAGACGGCTATCACTTGCACTAGTTATGACTAAGATGCGCATACTCAGACATTTGTACCTCGCAATCCTGCAAATGACAACTGATATCTCGGGCATTTCTTCTCACTGTAGGAGGCGGCTATCACCTCTGCTAGTAATAGCTAATATGAGAATACTCAGACATTTGTACTTGGGTATCCTGCCAGCGACAAGTGATATCTCTGGCAATACTTCCCACTGTAGGAGATAACTATCACCTACACTAGTTATAGCTAAGATGTGCATACTCAGAAATTGGCACTTGGCTATCCTGCAAATGACAACTGATATCTCAGGTATTTCTTCTCACTGTAGGAGACGGCTATCACCTGCACTAGTTATGGCTAAGATGTGCATACTCAGATATTGGCACTTGGCTATCTTGCAAACAACAAATGATATCTCAGGCATTTCTTCACACTCTAGGAGACGGCTATCACCTGCACTAGTTATAGTTAAGATGTGCATACTCAGACATTTGTACCTGGCAATCCTGCAAATGACAACTGATATCTCAGGTATTTCTTCTCTCTGTAGGAGGCGGCTATCACCTGTGCTAGTTATAGCTAAGATGAGCATACTCAGACATTTGTACTTGGCTATTCTGAAAATGACTACTGATATCTCAGGCATTTTTTCTCACTATAGGAGATGGCTATCACCTGCACTAGTTATAGGTAAGATGTGCATACTCAGAAATTGGCACTTGGCTATCCTGCAAACAACAAATGATATCTCAGGCATTTCTTCACACTCTAGGAGACGGCTATCACCTGCACTAGTTATAGTTAAGATATGCATACTCAGACATTTGTACCTGGCAATCCTGCAAATGACAACTGATATCTCAGGTATTTCTTCTCTTTGTAGGAGGCGGCTATCACCTGTGCTAGTTATAGCTAAGATGAGCATACTCAGACATTTGTACTTGGCTATTCTGAAAATGACTACTGATATCTCAGGCATTTTTTCTCACTATAGGAGATGGCTATCACCTGCACTAGTTATAGGTAAGATGTGCATACTCAGATATTGGCACTTGGCTATCCTGTCAGCAACAACTGATATCTCAGGAATTTCTTCTCAGTGTAGGAGACTGCTATCACATGCACTAGTTATATTTAAGATGTGCATACTCAGCCATTTGTACTTGGCTATCCTGCCAATGACAACTTATATCTCAGGCATTTCTTCTCACTGTAGGAAATAGTTATCACCTGGGCTACTTAGAGCTAAGATATGCATACTCAGACATTTGTACGTGGCTATCCTGCTAACAACTGATATCTCAGGCAATTCTTTCAGTGAAGGAGGCGGCTATCACCTGTGCTAGTTATAGCTAAGATGAGCATACTCCGACATTTGTACTTGGCTATCCTGCCAACGACAACTGATATCTCAGGCATTTCTTCTCAGTGTAAGAGACGGCTATCATCTGCACTAGTTATATTTAAGATGTGCATACTCAGATATTTGTACTTGGCCATCCTGCCAGCGACAACTGTTATCTCAGGCATTTCTTCTCAGTGTAGGAGATGGCTATCACCTGCACTAGTTATAGCTAAGATGTGCATACTCAGACATTGGTACTTGGCTATCCTGCCACCAACAACTGATGTCTCAGGCATTTCTTCTCACTGTAGGAGATGGCTGTCACCTACATTAGTTATAGCTAAGAGGTGCATACATAGAAATTTGAACTTGGCTATCCTGCCAATGACAACTGATATCTGAAGCATTTCGTCTCACTGTAGGAGATGGCTATCACCTGCACTAGTTATAGCTAAGATGTTCATACTCAGATATTGGCACTTGGCTATCCTGCCAGCGACAACTAATATCTCAGGCATTTCTTCTCACTGTAGGAGACGGCTATCTCCTGCACTAGTTATAGTTAAGATGTGCATACTCAGACATTTGTACTTGGCTATCCTGCCAGCGACAACTGATATCTCAGGCATTTCTGCTCACTGTAGGAGACGGCTATCACCTGTATTAGTTATAGCTAAGAGTTGCATACTTAGAAATTGGTACTTAGCTATCCTGCTAATGACAAATGATATCTCACGCATTTCTTCTCACTGTAGGAGACAGCTATCACCTGCACTAGTTATAGCTAAGATGTGCATACTCAGACATTGGTGCTTGGCTATCCTGCCAACAACAACTGATATCTCAGGAATTTCTTCTCACTGTAGGAAATAGTTATCACCTGGGCTACTTAGAGCTAAGATATGCATACTCAGACAATTGTACTTGGCAATCCTGCCAACGCCAACTGACATCTCCGGCGTTTCTTTCCCTGAAGGAGGCGGCTATCACCTGCGTTAGTTATGACTAAGATGAGCACACTCAGACATTTGTATGTGGCAATCCTGCAAATGACAACTGATGTCTCTGGCATTTCTTCTCAGTGTAGGAGATGGCTATCAGCTGGGTCTGGTGGCTATGTGGACTAGTCTATATATGTAGAGAAGGATTCCCCTAATTACTTTTAGGCCCAAGAGGAGGGGAGAAGGTGAATACATAGAAAAAACCTCTTATCTGACCTATCCAATTTTTCAATAGTAATAACATATATGGACAAACCCCAAAACAGTATTACTTTGCAGAAACAACTTTCTTCTTCATTTTTTTATTGTTATATTTTTTACAAAAACATTCATATAATATTTTTTACATATGAGTTGTGCATCATTTTTTAGATATTTTTATAAAAGTATTTCCACATGGAGTTGAGTTCAAACAATCAATTAAATTGAGAAACAAGAGAGTGTGCTCAGCTCCCTAATTTAGAAAAACAAATTAAAGAAACTCACTTTTAGACAAAAACACATTTGAAATGACCCCAGTAGAAAAACACCATCACACTGTCATTCTCACCTATCATACTACTCATACATGCCATCAATCACACCACAAGGAAAAAAACTAAAAACCACATCGCGTATGAGATCCTGCTGAAAACTTTTAGTCCATAGATTTAAAAATCTGAAATCAACAATGAATGTCTTATTCAGTATGTTAGCAGATGGTTCTTCTATGGATCTCCCAGATGTGTAGTCACTGGTCTACGCACATTTCGGACACTAAATACAAGTTACGTGTCTCCTTCTTCAAGACCAATAGTTAAGGAATTTCTTTATCTTCTGTGCGGCAATGAACAGGGGTTCTCTGCAATAATGTAATAATAATTCATATAAGTCTGGGGATGTCAATTAAACATTTTTGACTACACCTTTGTATATTGGGGTTCACGATTGAAAAAAAGACCCGTACAATCAAGAGTTTGTGTGTATGGGTAACATCATCTTATCATCTCCAACGTGAATATTGTCAAAATCTGGAAACAATAAAATATAGTACCCAAGATTTTAGTAACCCGAATGTGCTCTGAAGAAGGTTTACGGTGGACTGATCCAATTTTATAGTAATGTGCTCAGTAACCAATAGAGGCTGGTTTGACAATTGCTGATAGATTCTCAAAATAGAGCAAACAGAGTTAAGGAGAAAGAAAGATAAGAGATATTTTAGAAAAGAAAATATTTTTCCTACATGGAAGGATGCTGTCTCGTTCAAAATAGACTGATCCGTGTGTCAGGCTCGTGTCATCCAATACAAATATTCTTCGAATCTGATTCTGTTTTCAAGAATAGAGATATGGTTTAGTTTTCAATACACAATCTTGTGTTTTTCTAGAAAGATAAGAATTATTATGTCTTACCCTCTATTGAGTTGGCCTATAGAGGGAACAGTGTGTCATGACCAATTGGCCATCCAGTTTGTTCTTTCTTTAAATGGGAATAGCTTCGCTTTCTATGAGAGTATCATAATTCCATCTGTAACAGACAATTTCAACAGTATTTTTATCAGAAATCAAATATGTATAAATCATTGGGTGTTAAGTATTCTAAGTTCTTACCAGGGTTCTTGCCTATATGATTTAGACATATCATTCCACAGAGAGTATCAGGACTAGTGCATCCACTGCAGGGCCCTGTATTCGACCTCATGGTCACAGGTTCAAATCCCCGGCTGGTCCACTCAGCCTTTCATCCATCTGCGGTCGATAAAATGAGTACCATTGGTTTGAGTAACATTAAACATCTGTTATTCAGCACCTTGAGACACACGGGTGATAAGTGCACTTTACAAATACATGTGTTATGTTATGTCAGAGCTGCCAATGAAACTACCTTCACAACTACAAACCATCACACGCCTATAGGTGTGACAATTCAAACTATTCAAGGCCCCAAAGCTATAAGAATTGCTTGTATGGGAGGTATTCTTTGTGGAAAACCAGGGCATGAAAACAAAGTGCTGAACACATTTTTTTCTGAGGTCGACAGTTACTGCTGAGGCACTCCCCGCATCAGAAGGTCAATGGAAGAGACCTTAGTATCGTCATTGGCACCCCTCTGTCCACCCCTAACCAATATACATTTCCCAATAATAAACACACAACACAGACTGTTTGGTTGGGTACAATTGCTGCAGATTTATTTCAGACACCGTTATGTAATAGGTGGGTTATCTTACGGGTGATCCAAGGGCAGGCAACCGACTTGGCCGCCTGCCCGCCTGATGAGCCGGGCGGCACTAGGGCGAACCCCGCCTATGCTGCCCTCCAAGTGATTCTCTTACAGGATCACGTGACCGTTGGTAACTTCTACTCACGCCCCTTTCTGGGGCAGAGCGTCGCATAGCAAACCCCCGGTTGTGCAGGCCCACAACCGCCCGAAGGACTAGCGGGGCACCGACACAGCTTCCAGGACGCTCCCATGAGGCTCCTCAGATTTGGCTCTGGCACCACCTATGGTGCCGCGCAGAGGTACCCTTGGTACCGGCCTGCTTCCAGATCACCCTGTAACTCCGCCACAGCTCTGGAGGTGGCCCCCGTCACCGCCATTGCCCCCCACCACAGCTATAGTCTGCAACCTCTCATCTCTAAGTACCTCGCTTAGGTCTAACAGGAAAAGGTCCATGCCTACTGGTGATAAGTGAACTCCATCGTCCTCGAAGTAACCCTTCACGTTCTCTTTGATCATTTCATGTCTGATGAAGCCAGGCCCCTCTGGTCAGTGAAGTTGCGCATTGCCCCATTGAGTCGCTTTCGTGAATGCTCAACCGCCTCGCCCGATTTGGCCCCTTGCCAGGTTCTGCATGGGATCATCTCTGACCAAAGAACGTCGCACTGGCCTACGTGCTTGCAAATCTCACCTAGGTCGCTTTTCATGGCCTGCAGGAGAAGCCTTCTACCCATGGCAATGAGGTCATTCCCACCCAAGTGAAACACTAAAAGTTTTGGTGGTGCCCCACGCGCCGCCAGTCTCTGTTCCAGTTTGTTCCTGAGCCAGCTCCATCTCATACCAGCGAAACCCATCCACTCAACTGTGCCTGTGGAAAGTGCCGCATCCAATTCCGGTGCGCCGCCCACTGAGCCACCCTGGAGATATATGCATGCCCGATCACCCATACCGGTCGCCCTAGTAAAACAAGAGACACGGTTTCACTCTCTAGTCATTTAATCTTGTCACAACACACAGAATAAGACAATCCACTGCAATACACTGCAAAATAAATGATAAGGTACATCACGGGCGAACGTATCGTTTGTAGCAAACAGACTCCCACCACCCCACCTTTTTCACACTTCCGGGCTCCATGCCTGCCCTGGAAGCAGCCGTGGCCGCCCCAATCCTGAATGAGTGGCTGGAGTATCTCTTATCTGGTTGGGCCAAGCCTGCTCTGGACAAACTAGCCCTAATCATTCTCTCAATCTGATAACTGGTTAGGGGCCCCTGGTCCACGTGCATCAGTAAGTAGCCGGGGGCAGGGGGGAGGCATTCCAAGTATATCCTGACCCAGTGGACTGGACAAAACCGCGGGTCCCCGAGGGGTGTGAGGACCACATCCACCCCCCGCCCAGCCTGGTCAGTCTTGGATCTTCGGAGGCAGAAGGAGAGGGAATCAGAGAGGGATACATCTGCGATGCCTAAGGCATCCCCCGAACTGTCTGTCTTAGACCTAGCCACCAGCTCACTAATGCGGAAGGCACCAAAGAAAGCCAAACAGAAAGCCGCCGCGAAGAGGGTAGCCTCATACTTAGAGTAGGTGACCCCATCCAGTACCCCCAGCATGCCCATGAGGATGTTGAAATCGATGGGGGCCCTATTATCAGGGGCCCTACGCTCGTCCCTGGCCCACCCCTTGAGAGCTGCCCTTATGGCGAAAGATTTGGTTGGGTCCATCCCCCCCGACAGCTTGGCGTCGTGGCTTACTGCCGCCAGGTGCCCGCACACCCATGAGTGGCTACTCCCCTGCTCCCTGGCCCACACCACAAATGCTCGTATACTACCCTCAATTGGTGCAGAAGCGATATCCAAGGTGTGGGACACGGATTTGAAAGTGGCCAACTGTGCACTATAGCGCTTCCTGGTACCTGGAGCCAGTGCTCTCTCCCCCATGGTTCTTAGTCGTTGGTCCACTGCAGGATCCTCCAAAGTTGAGCCGGGAAGGGGGTCATCTGTGCTCTCGCCCGCAGCCAGGCCTCCCTGAAGCGGAGCCACTGAAAGCGAGAAAGAGCATCAGCTGCCACATTCTTTATCCCCTCAATGTGTCTAGCCCTGCATTCCACATTACATCGCAGGCAAGCTCTGACCAGCTCCCTAAGCAGGCAGAGGACCAAGTGACACCTGGCTGTTTGCCCATTGATGGCCTGGACTACCGCCATGTTGTCTGACCAGAATAGGACCTTTCTGTCTGACAGGGTCTTTGGCCAAAGGTGTAACGCAATGACGATGGGGAAGAGTTCCAGTACAGTGATGTTCGCAGTGATGTTGCGCCTGCGCCAGGCATTGGGCCACCCCTGAGCGCACCAGTCCTCGCCCAGGATGGCCCCAAAGCCCTCCCTGCCCGAGGCATCTGTGAATAGGCATAGCTCCTGACTATCCACCCAAGGTTCCCGCCAGATCACCGTCCCGTTAAACTGCGAGAGGAAGTCCCCCCACATGGCGAGGTCATGCTTCAAACCTGACCCCAGGCGGACCCAGTGGTGCTTCTTCCTGACATTTGCTGTGGCCCTGGCTAGCCTACGAGCAAACACCCTCCCAACAGGGATGACCCTAGCTGCAAAATTTAGTTTGCCCAAGAGCCATTGGATGTCACCCAGAGTGGCCTTGTCTTTCCCCAGCAATGCCTGAATGTCCTGGTGCAGCGCCTGTACCTTATCCGCAGGGAGTCTGGACTCACCCTTGACCGTGTCCAACTTGATGCCTAAAAAAGTCAGTACTTGCGCTGGACCCTCAGTCTTGCCAGGGGCTAACGGCACCCCTAGGTGTTTAGCCAAGTCCTGAAAGCACTGCAGGGCTCTCATGCACTCCTGCGTGTCAGCCCCCCCATAAACAGGAAGTCATCAAGGTAGTGTGTCACTCCCTCAACCTTGAACTTGCTCACTAGCACCCATTGAAGGAACGAGCTGAACGCATCGAAGTATGCACAAGAAACTGAGCAGCTCATGTGCATGCACCTATCATAGAAGGCTTCGCCCTGCCACTTGAAGCCGAAGAGGATTTGGCTGTCGGGGTGGACCGGCAGCATTCGGAAAGCCGACTCTATGTCTGACTTAGTCAACCATGCTCCCTTCCCAGCCCTCCTGACCATGTCCACCGCCAGGTCAAGGGAGCAGTAGGAGACAGAACACCTCCCTTCCTCCAACCACGAGTTCACAGAGTCCTCCTCTGGGTATGACAAGTGCTGGATCAGCCTAAAGGACCCAGGCTCTTTCTTGGGCACGAGCCCCAGTGGTGAAATGACAAAGTGCGTGAGGGGGGGGGGGGGTAGGTCGAAAGGGCCAACCACCCTCCCCAGGGCCACTTCCTTCTTTATTTTGGCCAAAACGATCTCTGGGTGGTCTCTAGCCGATTTGAGGTTATCCATGTTCCCTGGTCACTAGGGGGCCAAGGTACGGAATTCTAAAACCTTCCACAAAGCCCTCCGCGATGAGAGATCCGTCTTTGGTGTTGGGATACCCACGGATCAGTTGAAGGAGGTTGGCGATACTGATGGGGGAAGGACCCTTTGCCAGAAGGAGAAGTTCCGGTCCACCCCCGGAGAGAACAGGGCGGTCTGTATCGCTGTTAGTAGAAAATTGGGGAAGGGATAGAGGGAGGGGGACCTGGGGAGGGCAGGCATTACTTGTCATGTCTGGCAGGGGGCTGGGCAGGGCTGTCTTGTTTTGAGCAGGAGGCGGCAGGGTGGATGGCACCACACTTGCTGCAGTTGTGTGCGAACCTGCATGCTTTCCCACATGAGCAGGAGCCCCCATTGAATAGCCTACAGGTTCCATTGGACATTGATCTATTGCCCTGCTTACAACCCCCTCCACGACCCCCACGAAAGGACTTTTTAGACTGGCCCTTCCTTGGGCTTGTCACTATTGGAGGTGCTAGGCTTTGCTGTCCCCTCAACTGTGCGCTTCCCCATGTGCATGGCCCAGAGCCTCACCTCTAATTGGTCCCACTCTAGTTCTGGGCACATGGCCATTTTCTTCCTAAAATCGCAATCGTATCGATACCAGCCCATCCCCCCGCTTGTCCTGCCTCCTTAGTGATATTGCTAGCGTATTGGAAAAGGCCCGGCCCTTGGTCTGGAAATCTTTCCATGATCACCGCCGCCAAGATGGTGAAGGCTTGCCCCCAAATGCCAATGTTCTTTTCGGGCCAGGACTGACAGCGCACTTTCTTGTCGTCATCTTTCCCACCCATTTTTCTAGTGTCGACCCCCTCGGCCCCATGCATGAGGAGGGTGAAAATATCAATAAACTCCCTTCCCCATATACCTTCTTTAGCTGCCAAGGGCACTTCCCACCCCAAACAACAGCGTCCGGATAGCAACGGTGCCATGGTAACCAGGAGCTTTGGCACTAATGTGGTGGGTAATACTGCTGGTTTCATGGCCGTGGAGACCTCCGTGGATGTGGCAGGCCCGGTTGCCGCCGTGGGCGGTGTCAGGGTGGGGGAGGGGGTGCCCGATAGCAAGGGGGGCACGCCCGCTGGAAGCTGTCCTCCCAAGGACGAGGGGCTCGCCAGTGCTAGACCCCCCACCTGAGCAGACAGTACACCAGGCAGGCTGCCCGCCCCACCCCAGACTTGCGTGAAAGCCGGGACCGCTGGTGCCACAGCAGGGGGGGGGGTGGCAGCAATCCCAACCACACTGGCCGGGCTGGCCTAAGCTAGGCCCGCTCTAACCTCGGACATGAAGCTCCGCAGAGTGTCTGGGAGCTTACCAAGGTCATCCGATGTAGCGTAAGCCACCGGGGGCAGGCAGCTGGCCGGAGCGGGCACTGGTCCAGGAGCCAGCGCTGGGGGCGCAGGTAAGGGGGCGGGGCCCTGGCTGGGGGCCAAAGACCGGCTCTTCGCAGGCAGCTGTTCGGCCGGGAAGTCTCTGACTGTGGGCCTGCGGATCCTTTTAGACGTGGAGGGGCCAGCCTCCTCGTTGGGCTCGTGTTCTACGGCCGTGGCCTCGATGGCGATCCCAGAGTCCTCGGGATTGTTGGCTTTCAAAAGTTCGGTGGCCCAAGCCAATCCCTTGGTCTTGGCCAGTTCTAGAAAAGCTGCGATCCGTGCATCCTCGGAGATGCCAGTCTGGGTCTCCTCGACTTGGGACCTCACCTCATCGAGAAAAGCGGTGGGGATCCCTGACTATCCATCGGTTCACCTGCGGGTGCCTCCCAATCTGGAAGGATAAGGGAAAAGTGTTTAGCCCAAGAAGTCACACCCGCGACCACCAGTAGCACAGTCGGTGCCCAGGGGACCCACTCCAGATCCCCCGTGGCTCAGTACTTACTTACAAACAGGAGAGCAAGGATGGAGCGTCTGGCCGGGCGGACGGGCTTCGGCGGCGGTACTGTGAGGGAGATGAAGGATAAGTTAGCCGGTACCCCTTTGCCTCCCTGCCACACCCTTGAGACCCACCACGAGCCAGGGCTCAGCGATGACCTCGCTCTGACCCACCCCCCCCCAATCGACGGGGCCAGGCAGAAGAACTTCATGCTCGCAGGCACGATTGGTGTCCCTAGGTCAATCGAGGATCCTCCCCAGTACCCATACCTGCTCCCTTCGTATGTCCCTTTCCGAAACCTGTGTCGAGAGCTCTGCTCGTCTCGCGATGACCTGCTAGTGGGAGACAAAACTAAATGTGAGGTGCCAGGAGACAGGTGCTCCCAAAACTATCAACGTGAACCATGCCAACTACCCTGTGGCAAGGGCGGTGGGGAGGGCCAGCCGCACCCTACGCGGCAAGCCAGGGCCCCTAAGGGCCCAATGTTATCTGGCTGCCCTAATTGTTTACCTGAACCTTGGATCCTGACAAGCACTCCGTCGCTATTCCTTTGACCTGGAGTGCCGCAGGAGCTGAAAAACAGGATATGAAAAGGCATGTTAGCTGCAAAAGTCGCCTCTGGACTCTTCCCTGGGTCCTGGGCGATTCACATGGTAAAGCACAAGCGGGTTTGCACAGGGTGGGCGTCGGTACCTCTTGACCCTAGGGCCCCGGCCGGCTGTGCACCCTAGAGGTGTGAGATTATTTACCCACCTTACCGAAGTAAATACTCTTGCCCAGTGCTTAATTTGTGCCGGTGCTTTCCGGTGTTTAGCACCGGCACTTTTTCTTCAGGGCCGGGTCTACACTATGCGTCGGCACATCAATAAGGCATTGTGTTAAAGTAAATATAAAATTACCTCCCTGACTCTCAGCAGACACTGTTGTTCCTCCACGAGTCTCCGGTAAAGAGTTTTGAGGCTGTGAGAGTCAATGATAGAAAGATTCCAGCTATATCCATGTTGTGAATATTATGCCTTTAGTTCCGTGTTGCCGGTGGGCGGGACAGTGAAATTGGGCTGGATTTGGTTCTGCTGGTAGGGGCTGTGCGCGCAGCGTGCGTGCGTAGATCATTTTCAAATTGCCATGCCCTGTCAAACATGCACCAGACAGTTACCATCGGTTCAGCTCAACGTCGATGGCGATTTACACATACAGCTACTACTTTTTTATTTTGAAAATGCGTCCCAGGACACAAGAAATCACCATCGCCTCTAAATAAAGCTCGGCGTTCCTGACGTTCGTTGGAGGACGGGCGGCAGAGAAGTAACAGGACTCTGTCTTTCCCTTCTTGCTCAGAGAAGAAAAATACAGTGTCCACTTCTGCTCTGCCACTTCAGCTGCCCCCCAACTCTTTCCTTCTTCCCTCTTTCTGTCTAGCAGTTCTTCTCTTACTGAAAACCGTGACTTCAAGCTGGGGTTCTCACTCTCTTTCCTCTCCTTTCTTTTATGTCCTCACCTGTGAAATGGATCCAAGAAAGAAAATCATTTTTGCTGGAAATGTCTTATTTTAATTCCAAAGTGCTGCATCTGGAATAAAAGGTTAAAAATATGAAAAATAACTAAATAAAGTAGGCAGAGTGGTAGCAAACTGGCCAGATTGATTTTATTCACACCCAAACACATTAGCGCCACTTTTACAGAGTTTGCTAGTGAAGCGCTATTTTTGTTTTCTTGTCTTTGTTTTCCCTGGGCTTGCAACCAGTGCACCAATCCTGGAGGTACTGCAAAGTGTGGATTGGAAAACAAAATGTGTACTGCGGCTCTGCGGCCAGGGATGTGGTCTTACCATACTGCTAACGTTTTGTAAGGATATCAGCAATGGACGTTAAAATGGGTCCATTCAGGGCCCTATAGTCATGTCCTTAACTTTTCAGGCAAAAGCATTCACGGATTTCTGAATAGTGAGTGTAAAAGCGTTAAGGTAACCATGTTGTTCCTGCTTACATTTCACATGGTTTGCTAAATTTTGCATTCCCTATAAGTGTTTGCTTTTTCCAGGATGTTGTTACATTTTTTGTAGGTCAGATATTGCTCTTGTCTATTGCGTCATTTAAATTGAGCCGCATCCAGGTGTTTATAGCCGGCAGCAATTGGGTTGTAGTTGAAGGCAGTGTGAGTTTTTCTCAGTGGGGGCAGTATGGTGTTCAGTGGGGAAGAGGATGGGGCACAATGGCCAGAGCTGCTGAATGTGGAACTGGGGAACAAGGTTCAGCCTTAATAACCAGTCCACCAGACGACTCTCCTGAGAGCACAGTCCCATGCTAGACCTTAGAAGGCTTCGCAAGACCTTAGAAGCGCTGGTGTCTTAGCACCAGCAGGTGGACCCTAGCACTGGCAAGTCTGGGTTAACCTTCAAGGTTTGTTCACCACAATCCATACTGAAGTTCACCTCCAGTCTTGCGGGCAGGCCTATGAAGCAGCCCAGCCAAGAATAACAGTGACTCGGTCACTGAGGTCACAGGACCCTTGAGAAGGGCCAGCTCTAGGGCAGTGCAACCAGTGTGACCGGACGCTGACTTTGGGTGGAGGCATTATGTTTGCAAGTATATTAAGGTTTTAAAAGTGCTTGCTGCCTCCTTCCTGGCCTCCAGCAATTTTCGGCAACAATAAAAATGTCATGATGACTCTGATGTTTAATGTTCTTCCTAGAGAGAGATCGGAGTTTTGTCTTGTGGAAGTTTTGACTCATGGATAGGTAGCACAGAGCGTTAATGTGCCTGCTGCAAAGAACATGTACCATGCAGATCACAAAGTGCACATAATGTAAATAGGTCAGTGGGCTACTGCTTTTGTCAGAGAAATCCTTTTGTTGCTTGCAGTTTATAAGTTAAAATCCTAACATAGAACAGTGCGCTATTAACTGTCATCTAAGAGCTGGATACAAACTGCAAGATATAAATTAGAGCATTGTGTTTTTCCCCAGTCTTTGGTTATCCTAATGTTGCATAAAGTGTTCTTTTGGACAGAAATCAATTCTGATTATTAAAGAGAACCCCCCCAACCACGGTATTACGTTTTAAATTCTGAGTTTGTGTTTCTCCAGACCAATCACTATTAACCTATATGGCCTACTAGTATGGTTATCATGCGACTCCTACACCATGTAGTCCTTAGTCTTATGTAACATTGTCTATACAGTGATTTACACACATATTGATTGTCTCTGAGTAATGTGTGGGATGTAAAGTGCTCTGACACCCTAAACTGGTATGAGCGGCGCTGTAAATCAAATTAAATGCATTATGGAGACTTGAGGGGCACTTTTAAAGGGTGGTAGTGAGGTTAATCCATGGCAGAGGCGGTCACAATAACAAACATTAATGCACAAGGCACCACCAGTGCTAAGGCCGCCCTGCCCTTGAGGCCAGTCTGCTTCAGCCATAGGTACCTCCATTGGCCTTGTTTCAGAAGTAGAAGCTGCAACTCACCAGGGATTGGCAATGCAGAATTTGCACGCACACCAAATTAAGTTTGCAAACTTCAGTCTCTCTGCTTCATTCACAAGCACTTTACCATGTGCTGCTTGCTGTGGGGCCACTGGAATTAATTATGCAGCAAGCAAAGGAGGACAAAAGTATGACGCAGTGTTGACTAAGTTATGCATTAAAAAAAAGGCTGCAGAGTAATGCAGTATATTTTCTGATATTTGATTATTTTGACATGTGTACACATGCTAACAGTCGCTGGAAAGATTTTGCCTTATTAGTACCAGTGTAACATACAAATGCAACAGTGAGAAAGGTGATCAGTCAACCTTTGCAATAAGCCATCCACTCTGCAGCAAACCAAGTCACATTTTTTATTAACTTGTGATACGTTTGAGCTATAAACAATTTATTAGTGTAAATGGTCAGATCATGCAGCAGATCTTGCATTATGAGGCAAATATGGCAGAGCCATAATTATATAGAAAACATTTGCAAACTAGGATATTTTGCCATTCATGTTTGAACTGCTGTTGTGGAAAAAGGGAGAAGTGCTGATGACAGAAACTCCATGGCGCGGCGACAAATGGCTTGTGCTTCCACATTTTCTCGTATTTGGGACATTCTGTGATTAAAAGCATATCCCTCTTTGTGAATGTGTTTTAATGTCAATAACTCATTATAACCTTATATAATCATGGGTAACCATTGGTTGATTAAATTGGGCAGTGAAATGCCAAACAAATACTAAAAATTGGGATGTTTGCGCATTCTGGCCACACCTCTGGCACCGCCCACTGATCCAATCCTTGGGTTATTCCCGCCCTCTGATTCTCCTCCCAGAGTTCCCCTACTTTTTTCCCCCCACTTCGACCACTGGTTAAACCAAACTCCACAGTGCAGAGGCAGTGCCGCGGCTCTCCCCTGCCCTCCCCTCACCCTCCCCTAATAACACGAGCTGTGCTCAAATATCGGCCTCGGCCTCAAAGTGCGGAACAAAAATGAGTCACCTGCTTGTTCCACTTGCGGGCTAGCAGACAGGAAATCACTGCAGTTTGAAAATGATTGAGGGTTACCCTGGGCCTGATTCTTTGTGACTGCCCCTGTGCTTGCTTCTAAGGGTCGGTGTAAAGTATGGTAAACCTGTGAGCACTTCAACATTGGCGATTCGGGGCACCTGGTTTCTGGCCAATGCTGACTTGTCAGGCTAACCTACATTGTCCTTTTTGTTCAGGTGCTCTTATATCGCTGCTGTAAAACTAACACATGTCTAACACTATAGAGTGAATTTTGAGTCCACCCCCTTCAACCACTGTCTTACCTCGACTATCCTCTTTGAGCCATGGGCTTGAGACTTTATAAACCACATCTTGCCTCAATCCTGCTGAGTAAACATCTCTCACCAAATGTTATTGGCTGCCTCATTGTATCCTCCCCGCCTCTGCTCCAGTTCTTGCATTGAGTTGCATAAAGGACTACATTACAACTGTTACCCTCTCTGGCAGCTCCCACTGGAATCTTCCCAAGTATCTCTCTTTAATGTGGTAATGCCTCTTAAATTAAACCCAGATCTACTGCCTTTGCTAATGTTTGTGCTACTTACCCCTTACTGCTCACCTTTCCATCATTGCATTACCTTTGGATATGTACATAATTTACATTTTTGTTAGCCAACGTCAAGGAAGAGTAGATATAACTGAATCTAGAGGAAAATGAGTGTAGACTGACAGGGGAGAAGGTCGCAAGAACAGTGTGTGACCCCTGGTCTTAGGAAGAGTTCCAGCACTTCAGTCAAAGTGCTAGCCATAGGGCATCGAAACCCTCAGGCACTTCCATAGAGTGCACCTGGAGCGGGGTGTATCATAGGTGTTGCCTGCGTTCCATTTACATGACCTCTGGTGCTCATTACAGTAGCCTCCCAGGGCACCAATGTGGCCTTCTTAGCAAAGAGCAAAGCTACCATCTTGCCATACATGGAAAGGAGCTGATCTCTCTAGCAAGACAGTGACGGGAACAGGTGTCGCCACAGTGCAGGATGATCTTGCCACCGTGATGATCTCAATGTGATGTGGGGTAGGTAGGCATGGCTTATCAGATCAAGGAGGGGATGAGTGTCTTTAGTATTAGTAAACTATAGGGCAGGGGAAAGGCACCATTGTAATGTGGAGAGGAGTCAGTAGGTGATGAAGGGTAGTCACTTACTTGGTATGAAGTGTGAAGTGAACTGAGTCAGAGGCCTGGTCTCTCAGTGGAGAGTTTCGTTTGCCAGGTCATGAAGTCCTTCTGCTCTCGTCACAGTGCACCATTCGCCCAGTGACAATGACACCCGCTGCATAGCTGCCTAGGTTTCAGATTCCTATGAGTGCCATTTTCATCATTTCTGTCATTTAAGTGTAATTATGAGTGACATTTCAACGACTATGAATGACACTTTCTGGGGAGCAAAATCTAGCAATGAAGATGAGAGAAACATGTAAATATCAGACATTGCACCCATTTGTGCATTGAGATTGTCTGTCTCTTACGTTTTGAGCTAAATCCTCGCCCTTTATTAAAGCATCCGCTACATTATGCTCCCAAACAGGGCGTTGCGCATCCATGATTGTTCAACACGTTTGAGCGACGATTGTAATTTTTAGGACAAGGTTATGCTGAAAATGTACTCTATTTTGCTCCAGAGATAAAATATTTCTCTAGTGTGGCCTGCAACAAAACCGGAGTCCAACATATCTATAATACTTTAGGCCTCCTATTCTTAATCCCTAAATTCATTACATTGAAGTTTCTTTTTCAAATGTGTAAGTTTGGAATCGCCTATCAAAACCTTGCTATGAGGCAGGCTCCCTTGCTGAAATTCAGATCTGGTATTACATCTGACTTTTACCAGTTCAGGATGTGGATGGACTCAATAGAGTAAGTGGGTGGAGCCAGTGGAGGAAGTGGGTGGAGCCGGTTAACATAGGTGTGGCTTCCGACAAACATTTGAGCACCTGCACTTCATATTTTACAAATTAAGCACTGCCCTTGCCTACCTTATACTGAGCAAACAGTGACATTGGACGGCCACCTAATCTTCCGAGTACGAGTCTACGCCTTAGCCATTAGGCCAGACTGCGCGCTTCCCCCAAGCAGTGATGGATGGATGAGCAAGGAAGACGCCCACCCCGTTGTGGCCCCTTCACTGCCGGCATCTTGAGCCCCCCCCCCCCCCCTGCTCCCTAGCAATGTGCAATATGTGGCCAGACCATGCTTAATAAGGCAGAGGTTCACATCGATTTGCAGTGTAACCTTCTATGTTCTTGGTCACCCGGAGCTGGAGCTGGGATTTGACATCGGTCTTGGTTTGCATGGCCCCAACATAAAGCAAAAGGGGCTCCGCTCCCTGCCGAATTTCCTGCAAAAGTTGAATGTATTACCAAAATCTACAAGATTTACATAACGTGTATTTGAATGCGCGCTTTCAGCCCCCAAGAGACACCTAGGCGCTGAACACGCAATGGTACTCATTCTATCGATCCACGGGGTATGAAAGCTGAGAGAAACCGCCGGGAACCAAAACCGTGAGGATGGCCTCTCCCTCCGATGGAGGCATTAATACAACAAAGCCACCAAACCCAGATAAAGCGAGACCCGAACCCGCTCCACCATGGGCAAAGTCCACAGCATTGAATATTGCGGGCCGGACACTGTTAATTCTGCCCTTGACGGGCAGGGGGAGGAGCGGATGCCTGCGCGGCTGCGCGTCTCCTCCCCCACATTTAGCCCCGTATCAGATCGCCTTGCACCCCAGGCGGCCCCCGACAATCATGGAACATTCCGCCTTGCGTCAACCGCGCCTACGAGCACAGGGCAGGGGGGGGAGGGGGGCAGGGGGGTGGGAGGTGGGCAAGGGGGGAGGGGGGTATCCGAGCAAGCAAATCCCCCAGCACCCCCCTCCGCCATTGTTATCCGGTGCCTCGAGCACGCAGCAACCCAAAGCCGGCGCGCGGACAACGTTTCCACTACGCAACCCGCCACTCCACAAATGCTATAAAGGTATGCGCCCCGTCCCGCGGCAAAGGGCCGCGACAAAAGTGGGGGCGGCGCGACCCCTGACCAGGGTCACCGTAAAGTGGCACCCCCAGGCCAAAAGGATCTGCCGCCCCCCAACCCGCTGGCTTTTTTCTTATCTTAGGGGAGAGTGTGATCACCATTTACTGTGGCGTTAGCGGCTAAAAACGGGCTAAACGCCACGGAGCTCGCGCCCCACCCATGGTAGTCGAAGCCACACTTCCCCGTTCGACCTGGTACTGGCCAGGGACAGGGCCGGGGTGGGGGGAGGTCGGAGCGGGACTCACCGTAGCGGTTCGCCGAGAGCGGACGGCAGGACTTGCGATGCGGCGTGCGAGGTGATCAAGAGGTCGCCTCAGTGTGTCTTGTTTTCGCCTGTCAGATTCCATCTGACAGCGGTGAGTTTTTGGATACCGAGGCGATAGCCTCATTACTCCACATTCATTTTTGAGTTTTTTAGTCGCTGTTTCAGTTGTCTTATTGATGTGACGCTTTGTCACAGTTGAGGTTGGATCACAAGGTCAGCGCTGTGAAAGGCCGCAGGTTGCGGTCAATATGGTTTGCGGAAGTGTCAGCAAGTTTTATCGCAGAGTCTTGTATTCGTCTGCCAAATGTCTTCTGGCGGTGATGAGCTTTTGATGGCTGCCGCGGCGGTTGCCTTCTGACAGTGATGAGTTTTGGGTACCTGCCGGGGCGATTTGCCCTCAGGCAGTGATGGGTTTTTTGGATGCTGTGTTGTTGTTTCAGTTTCACAAGTTTAGCGCTTCGATGGGCCTCGGGTAGCGGTCAAATGGGTTCGTAGAAATGTCTGCAAGTTTCCTGATCAGTGGGTTATCTTTTTGATCCAGTCCTTTGTAGAATGTCCTGTTGAGTTTGCGGAGATGGTCGTCCAACATCTCAACGCCTAGGTCTCTGTGGAGGTCTGCTGTTCTTGTGAAGAGTGGAGCACCTGCTGCAATCCGTAAGCCCTTGTTCTGTAGTCTCTGCAGGTGTTGCGGGCGGCAGCCACTCCAAACTGGTGCAGCGTACGTCACGGTTGGTCGAATTATTGCGGTGATTACTCGCACCTTGCTCTGCAAGGGCATCGACTTGGTCTTCAGGAGTGGGTATAATGCAGTCAGTTTTGTTGCTGCTTTCTGGCAGGTCTTCTCTATGTGGTTTCTCCATGTGAGTTTAGAGTCCAGAGTCACCCCCAGGTAGGAGCTGCTGTTTTCCCATTTGATCTCGTCCCCGTTGGGGAGGATCGCTGGGTGTTTTCTGTTCAGCTTCCTGGTGAATAGTGATGCTGTGGTTTTGCTTGTGTTCAGGGTGATCTGCCAGTCACTGTACCATTCGGAGAGTCTGCTGAGTGATGCCTCAAGGTTCTTGGCCACTTCCTGTTCGCTGAAGGATTGGGAGATGACTGCTGCATCATCGGCGTAAAGAGCCAGATCAGTCTTCTTTAGGTCCGTGGGGATGTCGTTTGTGAATATGTTGAAGAGGAATGGTCCTAGGATTGATCCCTGGGGCACTCCAGCAAGGATTGGGCGTAGCGTTGAGCATTCGTCTCGTACCGCCACGTGAAAGGTCGGTTTTGACAGGTAGCTAGACAGCAGTTTAATCAGATAGCTTGGAAACTTGAGCTTGATAAGTTTGCAAAGCAGTCCCTCATGCCATACTCGGTCGAATGCTTTGGCTACATCCAGAAAGACTATTCCAGTGGACTTGTTGATGTTGAATCCATGGCTGATGATGTCCACAACTCTGAGGAGCTGGTGATTTGTCGAGTGGTCTTTCCGGAACCCAAACTGTTCTTTGGCGAGTAGGTTTTCACTTGTCGCAAAGTCCACAAGGCGGGCAAGGATAACTTTTTCAAAGAGCTTTGATAGGCCAGATAGCAGACTTATAGGGCGGTAATTTGCAGGATCTCGTAGTGGTTTCCCAGCCTTGACTCTTGCTTCTTTCCAGGCATTAGGGAAATACTGGTGCTGCATGCAGGCGTTGAATATCTCAGCAAGGTGATCCACTGCAGCGTCTGGGAGCATCTTGATGGCTTGGTTGACTATTCTGTCCTTTCCAGGTGCCTTGCCGTTTTTTAGTGTCTTTACCAGGGCCGATAACTCGCCTGTGGAGCATTCCTCAATGTTTGCAGCTTCGGTTTCTGGTGTGTGCTCCCGGTGGTGCTTAGCGACCTCTTGCTCAACTTCTGCTGCCAGTTTGCTAGTCTGGTTAGGCCTGAAGGGCTAAATAGCCTCCCCGCAGACAAAGGAGCCCCGGAAGTGATGCCCCACGCGTCACCCCCCGGGCAGGAAGAGGAGGGGACACCGACCGGGGTCCCTGCCCCGAGAGGGTGGGGCGAGGCAGGGAGGGGTGACCGATGCCCAGACGATACTAGGGCGCAGACCGCTCTAGTGGCCCCCTGTGGGTGCCGCGGTCAGCGGAATTTCATTAAGATAAACAAGCATTTACAATGCAATGGTCTCGGCATTGGTAAAGTTAGAGCTATTGGCATTGCTCATGACATTATTTTTGTTTATGTTTTTAAAACATTTAAAGAAACGGCATTGTTATTTACAATGTCAATAGCTTAATCACTCTCCAATGCGAGACCTATTGCATTTGCACCCACACACAGATTAAGCTATTGACATTGTAAATAACAATGCCGTTTCTTTACATGTTTTAAAAACATAATCAAAAATAATGTCATGAGCAATTCCAATAGCTCTAACTTTAACAATGCCGAGACCGTTGCATTGTAAATGCTTGTTATAATGATCCCCACAATGCAGAGAAAAAAACTTGGGTTGGAACAGTTCATCATGCATGCATGGGAAGCTTGGCAGGGCAGAGGGAATTGACTCTGTTCTGTACCAGTGATTTGGGCAGTTTCTGTGTACACAATCCCTGTATTTACAAAACTGTAACATAGTTTTTATGCGTGTCATGTCCTCTGCTATGAACTGTCATTAAGGGTGCAAGGCTGTTGTCCTGGGTTTGCATTTAAAATCTTTAGAATTGCATTCTGGGAGTTGTAGTCTTAGATCAGTTCACTAGATACAAGTGACTGCACAAACTTTGAAACTGTGATTTGTAAAAGAAAAGCCCTGGACTGCAGCAGCACGCCCTTGAATATACCCAGTCGCTCGGTATCCTTAATTTCCACATCTTTCCCGCTGGCCCTATGTCCGGTGTGTGACTTTCAGCCATCCCGCGCTTTTCACTTCAGGCATTACAAAGAAGCATGCGTTGGTGCAGTTGTGTACCAGAACGGAAGTGGCTGATGGACACCATGTGAAGGGGGTGGCGGGGTGGGGACAGTGGTGCTGGAATAATCTTCAGAGCGCCTGTGCTGTCATCAATGTTATGTCAATCTGGGTAAATCATTTAATCTCCCCAAGCCCATTGACGGTGCATGGATACCCTCACGGGTGACAAGCCGCACTATATAAATCCACAAATGAATTATTTATTGAAATTACGAGAAGGCTGAGGTGGGGAGAAGTGAAGGCGTAGCAGAGAGATGGGAGGGTAATTGGGTTAATAAGGAGGAAGCAAGAGGATGGGTAGTGAGAACAAAAGGATAACTGTGATGGGGAGAGAGGAGGGCAAATTGGAAAGACAGAAAAGAGTAAGCAAGAGTGAGAGGAGGGCGAGGAACAGAGAAAAGGGTGAGGAAGAGAGAGATGGGTTAAGTGGAGAGAGAAGAGTGAGGTGGAGAGAGAAGAGTGAGGTGGAGAGAGAAGAGTGAGGTGGAGAGAGAAGAGTGAGGTGGAGAGAGAAGGGTGAAGTCTAGTCAGAGTAAATTGAGGCACAGTGAGAGGTTTGCGAGTTCAGGAAAGCGAGAAAGTAGGACAAGGTGGAAAGAGAGGAGGATGAGGTGAGAGGTAGATTAAAGGGAAGTGTAGAGAAGTGTAGAGAAGTACGGAAACAGGTGGCTAAGATGGAGAGTGAGTTGGATGATGTAAGGAGAGAAGATAGTAGGGTGAGAGGAAGAGCGTGCAGTGAGCAGGAGAGCAAAGTGAAATGAAGAGAAAGAAGGGTGAAGTCGGAAGAGAGGGAGTGACACGGAGAGAAAATAATGTGATCTGGAAACAGCATTAGGGATGAAACCAGTAGGTGTAAACTTCTAGCAATGCTCAATGAAAACTAGTAGTCAGAACCCGGTAATAGGTATGGTATGCAGTTCAAAACCGTACAAGACCACCCAACATGCACACACCAAGCTCAAAGACACCTGGGGGTCTCTGGACAACCCCGCTTATCTTTATGGCCTATCCATTCTTCTTCTTGGCCCACCCAGACCCGAAATCCTGGAGCCAGGCCTGATTTGCAGTTGATAGTGACATGCGGATGGCCCGACTTATCTAAATAGAGGACAAACATCTGCAGTCGGGGCAGTCAATTCTAACAGCAACTTATTTGGACAAGCTATGGGAACACCAAGTTATTTGCATCGACGCAAATAACATCACGAGCCAGTGTAGGAGTCAAAGTGCAAGTGCCGGGAGCGTGGGAACAAGTGCCAAAATTAGATTTCAGAACAGATATCTTTCAGGTAAACCGTAGGGAGCATGAAGGCAAGTGGGGGTACTACTATTACCCAATATCTCAGGATGCTTGTCTTGTGCAGTCAGCACACACACCAGTCTCAATGGAGGCTAATATTTGATGCGGTTTAAACTGTTAACGCCCTTGGGTTGGAGATTCTCACTTGTTACTGAGGAAATGTGGCCTCGAACACACAGGAACACAAATAACTGGGATAAGAGCTCCACGATGTGCCAGCCCTGGGCTGACACCCATCAACTGGGCGCTACTGGCATCCTTTGCAGAGGAGACACACATGCCCAGCATCCCCAGGGCTGCGTCCTTCAAGTAAAAATAAATATGTCACCTACCAGACAGCAGCAAAGTAAGGAGACACGAGGAGCGGCAGGAGGTAAAGAAAAAAGAAGAAATAAAAGCACGACCCAGGGACGGAGAGGAGGGAGCGGTCCCGTTAGAGCAGCGTACAGATGACCGCCCTTCTGAATGCAGTTCTTCCTCCTCTCAAGCAGTTGCCGGCCGCTGCTAGGAAAAGCTGCCGGCACGCCTGTCAATCGTCTCGCAGGACCCCTCCCACCATCTTTACCTTTTGTCCAATAGGAGGCGCAGTAGCGTCGCCGCGTGACTCGCGGGGTGATTTCTGGCCCACGAGTTGATTGGCTGAGGTCAGGTGGGATGTTCAGTGTGGAGGCGGTGGGGGTCGAAACTCGGGAAGGAAACGAAGGGAGGCTGAAAGCTTAACGAGGCGAGTTAGATTTCGAAGTGTAGGCTGCTCTTGTTACCTCGGTGGCCGTGACGTTCCTTAGGAGCTGTAGTACATGATGGAGCACAAAGATTGTTTAAGGGGAAACACTGGAAGAAAAACTGAGCACAAGTGCGACGTAGCCAAGACCAGTGCGAGTCCTAATAAGGGGAAACACTGGAAGAAACACTGAGCACAAGTGCGACGTAGCCAAGACCAGTGCGAGTCCTAAAAAAACACGAGGGCACCGAAAGACACCACCGCCTTTCTCCGAGGCAGAGCAGAAATGCCTCGGAGAAAGGGAGCGTCCTTTTCGGATTCGTGGCGTGTTTTGCTGTTGTCTCCTCCCTGAGACTTTTCGCAAAAAACACGCCCCCCGATCCGAAAAGGACGGGGCATGATTGGAGTGACGGGACCTCTTCTCCAATGGCTGGCCAGCATTTACTAGGCCAGCCAATGGAGAACAGGGGAGAAGAGGGGCGGGTTCAAGCCCCTCTTCTCCCAAGTCATTATCTCTCGCGAGCGAGACTGCGCAAGCGCAGCCATCGCTAGCCGAGACCTAAAAAGTGTGAGGTAGTGCCAACTCGGCCTCAGGGTAAGAAAGCGTCATTTACAGGACGGGCTCTGGAACAATGCTTTCATGAGGCATTAATGAGGGGCTCCTTGGCGGAGGGGGGGGTGCTTGTGCCCCTCAACGAAAGAAGACACGGGTTTCCAGCAATGAATGCTGATATGGCACTACGGGCACAGCATCGGAAATCCTTTTCCAGACTGGCATTATCATTTAAATAGAAACAAGAGAGAGATGCAGAGGGAGAGAACGTGAGTGTGTGTATCATGTCTGTGCCCAAGTGTGTGTTTTGTCCATACAGCTCAGGCTCTCAGGAATGTCCCTGCTCTAGGTAGATGTGGTTTCGTAGGGACCCAGGCCTTCGATGCGCATAGCTGTATACTACTGCTGTTTGTACAGAAACTTTATTAAGAGGGCTTCCAAGGACTGTTTGTGTCGCGAGTTGGGGCTGGAAATGAAATATGATTCCATCTTCGGAAAAATAGCGTGTCAGCTGGCCCCAGCGAGGTTTTTTCTGCCTCATAACACCGGTAGGACATTTTCCCGATTCTGTATAACAGGACTGTCTGGAGCTTGCGGCCTATTTCCCCTGCAAAGAACAGCATGCTGCCCAAGCTCAAGGCAGTGCATGCGGCCATATAGCAGCCACTGTACCAGGGATTTGAGCAGCTCGCTTACGTCCTCTGAGAAGATGAGCCATTGGTGCAGATTGGAGCTTCCGAATCCCCTCTACTTCCACGGACGGAGTGATTTCACAGTCACACGCACACACACACATCACACGCTGGTGGGGCCCATAACACCAACATCCATCCTACCACTCTATCCGTGCCATGTATAAGGGGAAACACTTTTAATACCTAACCAATCTGCATATACCTTGAGGTCAATGGCATCAACTAGTTGCTATAGATTTGGTGAAATAACTTAACACTCTATATAGTCAATAAACATGACAATAAAATAACCACCCGACACAGTAATTCAAACAGAATATTATTTATCTAAAATTGTAAGAAAAGTCAATTAAATGCAAGATCATTTTCTCCATATTTACCTATTCTGGCTAAAAGTCGTTTTCTAAGTCAGAACCGGTCCTCAGCAAAATAGTTAAAATTTTCTAGCCGTCATGTAGAGTCACCGTCCTCTCCGTCAGCATCGGGACCTCTGATCATTGGTTCGGGAAGAAGTGGCGCTAGACCTCTCTAGTCTACTAATATTTATACCAAAATTACATTCCAAATGTTACAAATATATCTTTCAAAACAGTCGAATGGCGGAAATTATGTCGTCTTGGTACATTGGGACACAACGATGAATTTTCTCACGTATTGATAGTCTCAAATTATGAATAGAAATTGGAAGTCCATAACTAATTAGTTACTTCTACGGATGTCTCTTTAGGATAAAATGTATCTCATCCATGGGACCATTATACGTTCATCAGGTCGGATTTTGGATTTGTAGCAATTCTTCACGTTCAGGGGCATCTGGCATTTCTCCCAGATTTGTCGTCATGTTCATGGCTTTTCAGTTCAATGGGAGGACAAGGTCGCAGTCGCTGCAAAGCCTCCTTTCAAATTTTCCATCTACTCGAATGCAGGCTGCGGGTGGTTGCCATTTTATAGCAGGCCACAATGGTCAACTTAAGCAAGGAAAACACAAAAACATAATTACTGCATGGAAATGATTGTACAGTGTTATTCCCCTGCTAATACCCTTATGTGTATGTATTTATCTAGCCATTTGCGACATCAAAAGCCATTAATGCATATTAATTATAAGCGCAAAACACAATAACATCACATAAGCAACATCTATTCTGTCAATTTGCTCACCAACTTAGTTCACTTATTATTTTAGCCATGCAATAGCATTCCCACGTGTAATTCTTCTGTTAATAAGGTTGGTTAGACAAGACTTGACAAATCTTTAGTAATTACTCATTAATCAGTAGTACTTTTAATAATGACATACGAAAATGAAACAGGTATTTGGTTTAAAAGTAAAAACCCTGCTCCATCAATCCCCCCTTTGGTGATATCTTATCACCACAAAAATTAAAACCCAAAAATCAATTTAATTTCCCCTTTTGAAGAAATTCAAAATGTCTTCTTGTTCATTTTTAAACCCTTGTTTCCATATCATCTTCTCTTTTAGTTTCTATATACATGCTTTCCCTCAATTCTTCTAATTCTATTTCTTGTGGATCTCTTTCTGGTTTCTAGAACACCCTAATCTAAGAATTAATAATGCAACAATTACACACGTTAATGGAAATAATATTTTACCAAAAATGGTACTACCTATTTTAGCTACAAAATTCTTAATAGCAATCATCTTATTAGCCATTTTAGTCCAGATACTTTCAGCTTCCAGTGGTACTAATTCTTCATGCAACTCAGTAATATTTTTGATATAGACCTTTAGATCTTTGCTTTCATCAGGAATGTAAGTGCAACAATGTTGAACTTTCAGCATTCCACAGACTCCACCCTCTTTTGCCAATAGAATGTCAAGGGCAAGTCGATTTTGCATCACCATAGCGCGTAAAGCAACCATTTCAGTATTTACCAAAAGAAAGCCTCCAGCGGTGCTTGTTGACAAGCGATCCACCACTGTTGACAGCTTCCGAATGCCATATGCATTCAATGAAATCCCCACAGCTGGTATTAAAGCTCCAAAAACATCTCCTACAATTTCTGTCCATGTTTCTCTTCTATAGCGTGTTAATGGATTAGTATGTTTAGCATTTCCTACTCTATCCATGTGAAAAATCTTTGGAAAGACCAGGCCAACATAACATGTGCCAAACCAATGGTCAGGCAAACGGTAATAAGCCTTGTTCCCACAAATATAATACACTCCCGGAAAAACTGGATCTTCTCCTCCTCTAAATCCCCATCCGGTTGCAATAAAGTATGTATCATGGCACTCACTAGTCCCTATGAAATAATAATCATACTGGGATCTCTTCCTGGTAATGCATAGTTTGCCTTTCTGTGGTGCATCTATAGCCATAGTTGGACTGGCTCCATTTTTCAACTCTTTTTCTTTCTCAATATCCCACACTGTTTCACTCATTTTATGTCCTTCTGCTTTCTTGTGCATGTTCAACCTTCTTCTCTCAACCATGTCTAGAAAAGTTTTCTCTTCTTCTTTCAAACTGCAGGTTAAATTGTTTCTAAAAACATATTCTAATGTTAATTCTCTAGTTTCTAAAAAAATCTCACCTAAAGTGTTAGCTTCTTTAGCAGGATTCAGTTCTTTATTCATAGGCAGTTGCCCAAGAATATTATCTACATTAGACATATTATAATCTAATTTCCCTAATTGATAAAATATACTAATCAACACACTACATGAAATTCCATACTGTCGTGGTCAGGTATAATCGAGTGCCACTAACCTGACAGCCGGATACAGCAGGAACGATGCTAGGTAATCTCCTCCCCTCAGAAGTGACACCTGCGCGCAGCGTATATATATGCGGCACAGATAACACTCCTACCGGGGAAGGGAAAAAAAAGGGACAAAGGAAACAAAAAATAGATTTGTCGCCTGCACTGCGGACGCACTTGGCGGGAAGGATGAGGTCTTGCTTCAGCTCCTCCCTCTAGTCTCTGAAATGAGAGCACAACATACATTCAGCAGGTTCTACAATCCAGCGTTTCCCAACCTCCTCCCACCTCTTTAGACTGTTGCTCACAATGTGTATCCGCAAGGAAGCAGTCGTAGAAACAGGCGAATTCTTAAGATCAATAATGCAGCTCTAGACTTATACAACAGTCTTGAATAAGGAAGTTGCAGGATACTTATCCAATCACGCCAAGTTCGGCAAGTCTGGCACCGACGTTGACTTTCTTCCAGCTGAAATCCAGCGCTATCATAAGCGCACCATGTGAAGAACAGTCCCTCCTGTACCAAGGTTAACAGCACTCTGGCAAGGGGGACGCTGACAACCAGGGACTCTTGCGGGGGAGGAGCGCGACTCCGTGGCAGTGTCGCGTTGGGAGAGTCTCCGGCAGGAAAGTTCAATCCTCCCAGGGCATCGTCACCGGTATGCCAGTAAAGAATAAAGTGTGGGGACACAGGTTGGAGTTCACCCAGCTTCCGTCTGAAGTTAGGGCGGTGGAGGTAGCGGAGTAATGACTGGAGCGGGGAGCATGCGCAGCGCTCTCCTACTGTTCGAAGAGCCTGCTGCGAGTCCCGCAGGGGAGAGAGTGTTTCTCTGCGTCCCGTCGGGTCAAGGGTGCGCGGAGGCCAACCGCCTTCCAGGGACAGTGTGGCGGATCGGCAGGGTTCAGGTATCGCGGTTCTCCCGCGCGGCGGGAGAGTCTCTGTGGTGCGAAGCAGGTGCGGGTGATAGCAGGCTTCCGTGCAGCGGTTCCTTCCTTGTTGGCTCGAGGTAAACAGCGTTACGTGAAGCGAAGCTTCACGGCATAGATTCGGAACTTGAGTGTCAAGCACCGCCTTGCGTGGGGGCGGGGCTTATATACTGACGGCAGTGGTTCCCAGTGCACTGTGGGAGTTGTAGTGTACCGGCCCCTCAGTCATACGCATTCACGCCCTTCCTGCTCTACGGCGCCCCCTCTGCTGGGCCATGACAGTACCCCCTCTCAATGTCCGCCGTCTCGGTGGACCTCCTGGCTTAGAGGGATGTTGGTTATGGAAACGTCTCACTAACCCGGGGCAATGTATGTTTTTCTTGGGTTCCCAGGACCTGTCTTCTTGCCCATAACCCTTCCACTCTATGAGATAGTGGATCTGACCTCGTAGGATCTTGGAATCTAGAATAGCCTGCACCTCATATTCATCCTCCCCGTCTACTTCTATAGCAGGAGGCCTATCGGGAAGTCGTGTGCTGGCACGGCAGGGTTTCAGAAGGGACACATGAATTACGGGGTGGATATGCCATGAGGAGGGCAGAGTGAGTTTCATGGCCACAGGATTGATGATTTTGCTGATAGGGTACGGACCTATGTATTTGGGAGCTAGTCTACTATTACCCTTGAGTCTCAGATGTTTTGTGCTCAACCAGACCTTATCTCCGACAGTGTATGCGGGTTCAAGTGTCCGTTTTTTATCAGCCTGCGATTTATCTCGTATCCGGGCTTCCTCGAGATGTGCCTTAGCTGTGTCCAACACGGTTTTGAGGTGTGCGTGATGTTCTTGAATGGAAGGGAGTCTGGAGATGACGGGATTGACGAAAGGTAACATGTTGGGATGGAAGCCAAAAAGACAAAAGAACGGAGAGCATCCTAAGGAGGAATGGGTGGCATTATTGTAGGCAAACTCCGCTGTCCATAGGAGTGTACTCCATTCCTCTGCGTGTATCAAGGTGAAGCATCTGAGATATTGCTCTAAGGTTTGATTGAGCCTTTCTGTTTTCCCATCCGTTTGGGGGTGATAACTAGAAGATAGTCTGGCGTCTACTTTCAGTATGGCACACAGTTCTTTCCAGAATTTGGAAGTGAATTGGGTCCCTCGGTCCGTGATGATGACAGCAGGTATTCCATGTAGTTTAATCACTTGTTGGAGGAAGACGGAGGCCACTTCTGCTGCCGTGGGTAACTTGGGGAGGGCAATGAAGTGCCCCATCTTGGTGAGATGGTATACAATCACCAGGATGGTATTGTTGTTACAGCTGGGCGGCATTTCCACTATAAAATCCATGGATATGGTGTGCCAAGGAGCCGGGGGCGTGGGAATAGGTCTCAGAAGACCGCTGGGTCTTTGGTGAGATGCCTTTGCCTGGGTGCACACGGCACAGTCTGCCACATAGGTGGCGGTGTCTTGGTGTAATGTCTCCCACCAGAAATAGCGTGACACCGCTTGTTCTGTTTTTTGTCTTCCGACATGACCGGCTAAAATAGTGTCGTGGACCCAGTGTAAGGCTTGTTCTCGCAACGACTTACTGGGAACATACAGTTTATCGTCTTGAAATAGTAGACCATCCATGTCTTTTCTCAGATGAGGCCCTTTCTGGACCCAGGCGGCTCTATCCATAGCCATCACCTGTCTTTTTACTTCGGTAAGGAAGAGCTGGGTAGAGAGAGCAGCCGTGGACATCGTCGGGAATGACGCCTTGTGTAAAATGATAGGAGGCTCTTCTACAGTCTCAGGTACTGAAGGACCCTCGAGCACGGGCCTCGACAAGGCATCTGCCTTTCCATTTTGTGGTCCTGGTCGGTATTTAATGAGGAAATCGAAATCCGCGAAAAACAGGGACCATCGTAGCTGTCGAGGGGTCAAAGCCCTAGCACTCTTCAAAAACAATAGGTTTCTGTGATCCGTATAGATTTCAACGGTGTGCTTAGCCCCTAGCAGATAGTGTCTCCACTCCTCACAGGCGCGTTTTATGGCCAACAGCTCCTTATCAGTGGTGCTGTAATTGATTTCACAGCTTGTCAATTTCTTCGAAAAGAAGGCAACAGGGTGAAGTTGCCCGGTGTCCGGATGTCTTTGAGACAGGATTCCTCCTAACGCGTAATAGGACGCGTCTGTTTCCAGTATGAAGGGCAGTTGGGCATCCGGATGTCTCAGAATCGGGGCCCTGGAAAAACATCTTTTTAGGTCTTGGAAGGCTTCTTCTGCTTCAGCTGTCCACTTGAAGGAAGCTCCTTTCTTCAGTAGATAGGTCATGGGTTGGATGCGGGTAGAGAAGTTCTGTATGAACCTTCTATAGAAGTTCGCAAACCCCAAGAAACTCTGTAAGGCCTTAACGCTAGAAGGGGAATTCCACTCTTGGATGGCCTGCGTTTTCTTTGTATCCATGCACACCCCATTGGGCCCAATGACATAACCCAAGAATTCCACCTCCTGAGTGTGAAAGAAGCATTTTTCTAGTTTGGCATACAGTGAGGAATTCTGGAGCCTCTCCAATACCGCTGCTACGTGGCGCTTGTGCTCCTCTAATGAAGTTGAGTAGATGAGGATATCATCAATGTAGACGATACAGGATACATCTAAGAGGCCCCTCAATACCTCATCCATGAAGTATTGGAAGGCGGCAGGGGCATTACAAAGACCAAAGGGCATGACTTGGTACTCATATAGGCCAAACTTTGTTCTGAATGCCGTCTTCCATTCATCCCCCTGCCGCACTCTGACCAGATGATACGCTCCCCTGAGGTCCAGTTTCGTAAAGAATTTGGCTCCTTTTAATTGATCCAGAAGTACCGGAATGAGGGGAAGGGGATACCTGTTCTTCTTGGTAATCCTGTTTAGGGCTCTATAGTCTATACAGGCCCGCAATCCTCCTTCACGCTTCGGAATGAAAAATAAAGGAGATGACGCAGGGGAGGAGGAATGTCTGATAAATCCGTTGGCCAGTAACGAATTCAGATATTGCTGTAGATAGGTGGTTTCCGCTTCCGTCAGAGCGTAAATGCGGCTACACGGGATACTGGCCCCTGGTTCCAAGTCAATGACGCAATCATAGGCCCTGTGCGGAGGTAGTTTGTTGGCTTCTTGCTCATCGAACACGTCTTGATACTTGTGGTATTCTGGGGGTACCTGTGACGTACAGCCTATATTGGGGGAGCTACTTCCGCTAGCCAGGAATGCTGCAGGGTTGTCTTTCTTTGCCGGTCCTTCCTTTTGACAGAGAGTGCAGTGTTCTTTGCAATACGTTGAATTCAGAGATACTGTGCGTGCGGCCCATTGAATGAGAGGGTCATGGAGGGTTAACCAGGGCATCCCTAATATCAAGGTAAACTGAGGGGCGTCGATCAAATCAAATTGAATGTCTTCACGATGGTTCCCACCTATGGTCATCGCGAGAGTTTGTGTGTGATACTCCACTGGTCCAGAGGTTAACTCTGTGCCGTCCACGGCTTTTACCATCTCGGGGATAGACTTTTTTACAGTTCGAAACCCTGTTTCTTTTGCGTATGTCTGATCCATAAAGTTACCGGTTGCACCGGAATCAAGTAAGGCGTGAACTGAGACCACTCCGACCTCCGTAGCTGCTAATTCCACGCATACATTCATGTGAGCTACTGCACTTTGTATAGTATTGGCAAGGGCAGGACAGACCTCTCTCTCTCCGGGCCTCAAACAAGGGGTCTGGTTCTTGTCTGAGCTGGCTAGTTTTCCGACGGTTCAAACAGGGTGTCTGTGGTGTTCACTTTTTGTGGGCTTTTTACGTCTTTGTAAGGGGCCCGGGTTCTGGCCTTGCATTCCTTTATGAAATGCCCGGATTTTCCACAATAAAGGCACAGACGTAGCTTCCGCCGTCTCTCCCTTTCTTCTTGATTTAGAGGGCCACGAATACCACTGATTTGCATGGGTTCTACCCCGTCCATGACCGGGGTAGGAGCGGTGCTAATAGGTCGAGGTCGCGGGGTAGTATAACGGGTTTCCATGCGGGTTTTATCCCCTCGCCGTTCTTGTAAGCGATGATCTAATTGGACTGTGAGATCGATGAGTTCATCACATGAAGTGGGGAGATGCACCACCTGCGCGAGGACATCTTTCAATTCGCATCGTAACCCCTGATAGTATAAGGATGTGCGCTTCTCCTGAGGCCAATCTGTTTCGGAAACCAGTCTATTAAACGAGGTAATGTAAGTCAATAGTTCTTGATTCCCCTGTTTCAGGGTGATTAGTTCTCGGTCTAGGGAGAGGGCATGGGCCTTCCGATCAAACAATTTGCGCATTTCCTCGCAGAAGGAGTCAAAATCTCTCAGAGCCGGGTCATTTCTTTCTATGAGCGGGAAGGACCAGCTGGCCGCGTCTCCTCCTAGATAGGACATTACAAAGGCGGTTTTGGTCTGGTCATCTGGAAATACAGCAGGTTTGCACATGAAATGGAGTTTGCACTGCCCCATGAAATTACCAAATTTCTTAGGGTCCCCAAAGAAACGTTCAGGGGGGGCTAAAGGCAAGTGGGCGGCCTGAATAACCTGGATGGTAGCCGGACCTCCTGCACCCCCGTCTGTCTGTGAGGCATGCCCTGCATGGGAACTGCTAGTGTGAGGCGGAGGTAGGGTCCATTGCCTAATGTACTGCGCTCCTCTCTGCGTGCTGGGACCTGGGCGAGATAGCCCCGCAACCTCCCTTCGCATCGTGCTCATCTCACTACGCAGTTCTAGCGCATCCCCCCGAAACGCATCTACTTCCATCCTGAGGGCGGTCATGGTCTCTAATACTGACGTGAGGACGGTGTTAGTGTCCATCGTTCGGGCTGTATGTATCCGTGGGCTTGACACTCTGTCGTGGTCAGGTATAATCGAGTGCCACTAACCTGACAGCCGGATACAGCAGGAACGATGCTAGGTAATCTCCTCCCCTCAGAAGTGACACCTGCGCGCAGCGTATATATATGCGGCACAGATAACACTCCTACCGGGGAAGGGAAAAAAAAGGGACAAAGGAAACAAAAAATAGATTTGTCGCCTGCACTGCGGACGCACTTGGCGGGAAGGATGAGGTCTTGCTTCAGCTCCTCCCTCTAGTCTCTGAAATGAGAGCACAACATACATTCAGCAGGTTCTACAATCCAGCGTTTCCCAACCTCCTCCCACCTCTTTAGACTGTTGCTCACAATGTGTATCCGCAAGGAAGCAGTCGTAGAAACAGGCGAATTCTTAAGATCAATAATGCAGCTCTAGACTTATACAACAGTCTTGAATAAGGAAGTTGCAGGATACTTATCCAATCACGCCAAGTTCGGCAAGTCTGGCACCGACGTTGACTTTCTTCCAGCTGAAATCCAGCGCTATCATAAGCGCACCATGTGAAGAACAGTCCCTCCTGTACCAAGGTTAACAGCACTCTGGCAAGGGGGACGCTGACAACCAGGGACTCTTGCGGGGGAGGAGCGCGACTCCGTGGCAGTGTCGCGTTGGGAGAGTCTCCGGCAGGAAAGTTCAATCCTCCCTGGGCATCGTCACCGGTATGCCAGTAAAGAATAAAGTGTGGGGACACAGGTTGGAGTTCACCCAGCTTCCGTCTGAAGTTAGGGCGGTGGAGGTAGCGGAGTAATGACTGGAGCGGGGAGCATGCGCAGCGCTCTCCTACTGTTCGAAGAGCCTGCTGCGAGTCCCGCAGGGGAGAGAGTGTTTCTCTGCGTCCCGTCGGGTCAAGGGTGTGCGCGGAGGCCAACCGCCTTCCAGGGACAGTGTGGCGGATCGGCAGGGTTCAGGTATCGCGGTTCTCCCGCGCGGCGGGAGAGTCTCTGTGGTGCGAAGCAGGTGCGGGTGATAGCAGGCTTCCGTGCAGCGGTTCCTTCCTTGTTGGCTCGAGGTAAACAGCGTTACGTGAAGCGAAGCTTCACGGCATAGATTCGGAACTTGAGTGTCAAGCACCGCCTTGCGTGGGGGCGGGGCTTATATACTGACGGCAGTGGTTCCCAGTGCACTGTGGGAGTTGTAGTGTACCGGCCCCTCAGTCATACGCATTCACGCCCTTCCTGCTCTACGGCGCCCCCTCTGCTGGGCCATGACACATACGTAGCCGGAAGGTGATGATAAGTCACTCCCTCCGAAACAGAAGCAGGTAATTGCATACAGACGTAGCAATCCCTTACATCCATTGTCTTTACATATTCGTACAATAATTTTGAAAACACATTGCTAGAAAAATCATTAATAGACCTATCCTTATGTATATATACATTGCTAGTTCTAGTTGGAACTATCTTCTGTGAACTCTTCCCTATGTTAGTCTTGTTCTCAGTATGTCCTTCTAAAGTGTCTATGGTTACTCTAAAAGAGATCAGTAGAGCAAGCACGCTCCAAAGCAGCATTAATAATCCTGTACAGCAGCAGCACATTTTGCACCATCTTTTCATCTTTCTACTTTGATTATTCTCAGTGTTAGCCATCTTGTTAATTTGACCGTGTCTTTTGACTTAGCCTCTTCTACTCCACTACCGAACTTTTAGGGCAGCAAGTACCCAACAGATTATTACAATCTATTAGTTTTAATTTACTTATTTTACTTTCTTCTCCAAATGATTTCTTTGGATTTATTCAATTTGGATTTTCATCACTTTTCACTGTTTCCTCATCATCATCAAACTGTATTAGGTCCTGAACATCCGTCTCTTCTCCAATGTCAGACAAGATAACTCTCAGGATTCCCACTGCTTCTTCTTCTTCAACCACTTTCAGTAAAGCCTCCTCTGGACTTCCTTGACTGTCTGCCTCTTCACCTTGTTCAGGCAGTGCCACATACGTCCATTCTGGTGACTTATACTTCTGGTTTGGTTTTCTGATTCTTTTAGTTCCTTCAGATATCTTTGTTTCCTCTTCTTTCGTTTGGTTTTGACTTGACACTTCGTTCACCTGTTCAGCTTTCGAAGAGTTAACTCGTGTCAGTCGATATCTCAGTCTCTTTATCTTGTTGGGCCAAAGATCTCCTTTAGCATTTCTCTTTTGTTTTCCCACTTTATTGTTTCTCTCTCCAATCCAAGTTCTCTTTCTCAGAACTCGTCCTCCATGTATCTCATTTTCACTTTCATCAGATTCTGTCTCAGTTGCTTCTTGTTCATCAATAGTTTTCTCTTCTTCAACAACTTCCTTTTCTCCAACAGTCTCTTTTTCCACCAATTGAGATTTCCCTACTTCTGTCCCTCCTCGGGTCTCCGACACGCAATCTTCTTGCTGTCTACTTGTCCCTTCACCTAGCTTGTTGTCGATGTTCCCTACACCTCCTCGGGGTTTTTCCGCAATCTGTCCCTCTCTTTCTTTTTCTGTCCCTTCTTCTTCAAGAATTATCTCAGGTGGAACTTGTCAAATTATCTCATTTGATTCAGGTGTCACCTCTGTTGGAATGTTCTTTTCTTTTCTTTCTTTCTTTTTGTGTTCGTCACTGTTAGTTGGAATTTCAGGCACTTCTTCAGAATCTGGACTTGTCTCTGAAGTTTGCAACGTTCTTTTCAGAATTTCTTCTGGTGGGACGAAAGTTTCTCTTGACTCACTTTCCCCCCTTTCAGGATTCTTTTTCCTTTTTACTGCCTCACTGTCTGCATCATCACTGGAATCTGATTCTTCAAAGTATTATTATCCAGTGCCGTCACTTGGGTTTGGAACTCTCAGAGTGTGACTTGCATGTATCCAATTTTTCACTCCAGCACACTTCACAGTAGTCGTTGTGGTCAGAATGACTTGTCTTGGCCTTCCCCACCTTGGAACCAGGCAATTCCTTCTTCTGTGGACTTTTATTCTTACCCAGTCCCCTGGGCTCAGATCATGGGCGGGTTTCTTTTCAAGTGTGGTAGCGTCTTCTCCAACCTGGTGAAACACAGAATGAACTGCGTCAGCCAGGCCTTTACAGTAATCCAAAATCATGTCATCAGTTATAGTCCTCAGCTTGTTGACTGGCACAAACGCATGTCTCATAGCACGTCCCATGATAATTTCATGTGGACTCAAACCTGTTGTTCTGTCTGGAGTAGACCTAATTGTCATCAAGACTAGAGGCAAGACATCAAGCCATTTCATTCCTGTGGCCAGGCACATTTTGCCAATTCTGTTTTTGATGGTACCATTCATTTGTTCAACCACACCAGAAGCCTCTGGTCGGTAAGCACAATGTAGCTTCTGCTGTACACTTAATGCTTTACAGATCAAACCCATGATTTCATTATAAAAGTGTCCTCCTCTGTCTGATTCAATGGTCACTGGGAACCCATACCTTGGGATGAATTCTCTTAACAGTAGCTTGGCCACTGTTATCCCATCATTTCTTCTTGTTGGAAATGCCTCCACCCACCTGGAGAACAAACAGACTACCACCAGGAAATATCTCAATCTGTTGACTTGGGGCATTTCGATGAAATCTATCTGCATTCTTGTGAAGGGTCCTCCCTCCCTGCCTATTGTACCTATGCTCACCACTGTTCTCTTTCCAGGATTGAATTGCTGACATATCAGGCATCTCTGACAGAGACTCTCTGCTATCAGCCTGAATTTTGCATTGTACCAGGTCTGCTTAAAGGCCCTTATCATAGCATCCCTCCCCAGGTGTCCCTGGCCATGATACATCCGTGCCATTGTTGACAACATGCTATTGGGCATGACTGGTCTTCCATCCCTATAGACCCACACGTGGTCTTTTTCCCTTGGTGCACAACCTGCTTTCACCCAATCTTTCATTTCCTCATCTCCTGCCTCATCCTGCAACTGCGTCACTTCCTCCCATGTTCCCACCACATTAGTAAACATTAAGGAACAAGAAGACATTTCTCTTTCTTTACTCCGGTTAATGGAATGATTATTCCTTGCACAATACTGTGCTATGTCATTGGCAAATTTGTTCCCAAGGGTGACGAAATCATCACCTTGACCATGAGCAGCACATTTTACAACTGCTAGTTCTTTAGGCCGCTGTATCGCCTCAAGCAATTTTCCAACCACTTCAGCATTCTTTATAGGAGTTCCACTTGAGGTCAGGAAACCTCTTTGTAGCCATAACTGGCCAAAATCATGGACAACTCCGAAGCCATACTGGCTGTCAGTCATCACAATCACTCTCACATTTCTTCCAATCTTGCAAGCCTTTGTTAGGGCCACTAATTCTGCCACCTGAGCGGATTTAACTCCTTTCAAAGGTGATGCTTCCACAACTCCTGAAACTGTACACACAGCATATGCGGCACTCAGTGTTCCTTCATCCGTTCTCAAACAAGATCCATCCACAAACAACACATGATCACTCTAAGGGAGTGGCAGATCTCTTATGTCTGGTCTTGGTTTTGTACAGTAATCAAGCACATCCAGGCAATCATGATCAACATCATCTCTCACTCCCACACTTTCAGCATCAGGCAACAATGTCGCTGGATTCACATTCACACATCTCTCCAGGCTCACATTTGTTGCACCAAGAATGACTTTCTCATATTTAGTCAGCCGACTATGAGATATGAACTGTGTCCGGCTCCTTGTTAAAAGGATTGCCACATCATGGGGTACGAATACCCGTACAGGATATCCCATTATAATTCCCTCACTTTGTTCCAGACTTCTGCATGTAGCAGCTACTGCTTTCAGGCAACCTGGTAAACCCACAGCTACTGGGTCAAGTGTTGATGAGAAGTATGCAATTGGCCTCCTCGGACGTCCATGTTTCTGGATTAACACTGAAAGTGCACATCCATTTCTCTCACTACAGTACAGCTCAAATTCTTTTTCGTAATCTGGCATTCCTAGGGCAGGAGCTTCACATAGCCTGTTCTTTAACTCTTTAAACGCTGCCATTTCTTCTGGGTTTAATTCCAATGGGTCTTTCAACTCACTTTTTGTCAATTTAATCAGTGGCTTGGCAATCAAGGAAAAGTTACTTATCCACTGACGACAATAACCAACCATTCCCAGGAACATTCTTACTTCTCTTTGTGTCATTGGGGCTCTCATCCTTCTGATGATTTTAATCCTGTCAATGGTCACTTTCCTCAGGCCTTTCTCAATATTATGTCCCAGATACTGGACTTCTCTTTTGCAGAATTGCAATTTGGCTGGAGATACTTTTAATCCTCCATCTGCCAAGTGATTCAGTAAAGCAATGGTGTCTACTTCACAGGCTTCACATGTTTTTGATGCCACAAGCAGGTCATCAATGTATTGGACCAAAACCGAATTTTCAGGCATTGTTAAACTCTCCAGAGATTTCTTCAGCAATTGATTAAATATCGAAGGGCTCTCTGTATACCCCTGTGGAATTCGGCACCATGCCAAAATTCTCTCTCCAAATCTAAATGCAAAAATCGGCTGGCTGTCGTGATGCAACGGGATTGAAAAGAAAGCATGGCACAAATCAATTACTGTGTACCATTCTGCATCATGGGGAATCTGATACAAAATCACTGATGGATTTGGCACAATGGGACAGCATGGCACAACAATCTTGTTGATTTTTCTCAAATCCTGTACTATTCTGAACTTTCCATTGGGTTTCTTCAGTCCCATTATTTTTTTTTTTTATTTTTTTTTTGAAAAACCTTTATTGACATTTCAATCAATAACAAGTATGGGCCTACAACCCCTCGGGGCCGGCCGCTAAGCAGTCAGAGCAACAGAGATCAAATGTTAACACAGGCCGCACCTTGGGGAGCAGAATCCTCATGCTAATATAGTCTGGCCAGTGAACAGCGCAGGTAGGACACCAGGATAAAAAAGGGTTTTCATTTTATAATGAAAAAAGACAGAAGGATCAGGTGCCAAACAATTTCCCAACAGCGATAAAAGGCAGGCAGAATAATAAACGTAAGCAATAAACAGCAATCTATTGGATCAATGGCGCAGACACAGGAAATTCAGGGCGGGGAAGAATATCATGCCCAGCTGCGCCTGCAGTCCCCTGCCCGAAAGCCCAGAGAACACCCCGGAAATTGTGGCACACATGAAAAGGCAACGATTCACAACAAAGGAGGCGTACCACGCTGATCCCAGAAAAGAAAAAGCAAGAAGAATCAGAGAAGAAAAAGGAGGCCATGGAAAAAAGAGATTAAAGACTAAAGAATCCCCTCCCCCAATCCCCCACCCTGCACCTCTGCAGATGAGTACGGCCCCCCCCCCCCCAGCAGTGTGCCTGTCGCCCTGGAACCAGACCCGAAATATAGAAGAAACAGGGAAAAAGGAGTAAGAAAAGAACCCCACCAGACGGGGGGGTAGAGAGAGTATTAATAAACTAGAGGAGGGCCTTCAAAACATGCCCCCGGCTTCTCCCTCCCGCACATTATGCTTCCCCCAAAGCAAACAGTAAGCAACACAAAATCGACCATGTCAAAGAAAGATGGGGAGCATTTTGCACCTACTATACCGACAGTTATACCATGAGAGCACGCAACCCCGAGCCCGCCCGCCTATTAGCCGACCACCCCTGAAAGATCATTCTTATCCTTGGCCACTCTTGGCAAATCCGCCCATGCATACCCCTCGACCCGGCGCCATGTCCAATGCTACACGGTAAAGGAGCGTCCAAAAACGACCAGGAAGCGACGCACCCAAGTGGGGTGGAAGTCTCTGAGTACCAACCCAGTCAGCATTATGGAGGAACGTCTTTCCCCGTGCTGCCCCAGGATCCGCACTGCACACAAGGTCCAAGAAGGCGGAATCAGCCAGAGGAGACAACCGTTGCCTGGGTTTTCCCCAGGTCGCCGGAGGCCGCGCACCGGACAAGGCCACCCCCCCCCCCACTCAGGTCCAATACCTCCGGGACAGATCAGACCCACAGCCAGCCGATCACACGATAGTAGACTGTCCGGAGTTTCCAGCTGGTCACTAGTCACAGGGGTGGCCACGACATTGTCGTCCTGAGTGCAGTGCAGGAAGTCTCTGTGTATCTGAGGGCAGGCAGGCCGCAACTGTCCCAACGCTGATGCCACACCATCAAGCCTACTCCCCAATACCCAAACGCAATGGAGCAAGGTGGAATGAAGGGCACCGAGAGCCTCGAGAAGGTCACAGTACCCCAGCACAGCTCCCTGCGATCGCTCCGCTACGCTCCCCAGAGTCGCACACTCCCGATCCTGCTGTGGCCTGGTGGACAGGATGGTAGACTTCATCGTGACAAGATGGCCGCCGGGTAGGTCCAACCCGTATTGGGACCGGGACACAGGGGCAAGCGCATCAAGGTCCATGTCGCTGGCAAACAGGATTCCGGAGGCAGACAAAAATGTATCCGTTATGTAGTCACAGGCAACAGTCGTCCCCACCACGGACCAGCGCCCGCCAAAATCCGGGAGCAGCCCGCAGAAATCAGGGCGAGTTACGGGCGGCGTTCGGGCAGCTCACCGTCGAAGGCAGAGGCAATCACCGGAGAGTCGTGGAACTGCCACCCCGGGCATGCACTTGTTCAGCTCCGCTTAGTGGTAGGAAGCGACCACGGCGAAATGTAGGCCGATAGTCGCACCGATCCGGCAGTCCGACTCCACCCAGTCACCAAAGGCCGCTGTTGTTAAACTGCCACCCGGCCAAGGTGTCCACTCGAGGTCCCGGCTCCCGGGCCGCACAGGCCGCAAATTGCAAATACCCGTTTCTCCGGCGGTACAGCCGCCAGAAACTTCGGAGTCACTCGATCGGTTGCCGCTCTCATTCACAAACACGGGCGCATAGCGCAGGCTGAGGATCTAATGCAGGATATCCGTGCGGGATACGGAGGTTCACGGAGCCGGGAGTCTACGCTGCCGTCCCGGTCGCCATCTTGGCTCCTCCCCTTCAGTCCCATTATTGGTGAATTACATGGGCTGCTCAATATTTCTCTTAACACCCCCTGCTGGATCATTTTCTCAATTATGGGTGTTATTCCTTCAATTATTTCAGGTGTCAATCTGTATTGTGGGATGTTTGGGTAAACCACTCCATCTTTTACAGTAATTTTTACTGGATCTTCATTTCTCATCAGGCCCACATCTTCTCCAGTAAAATCCCAAACTGCTGCCTTTACTGTCTGTTTTAATTCTGGGGGTAATGCATCCGGATTAAACACAGCATATGTTCCCATAGCCTCACTTTCCCTGTTATCCAGGGTCATTATGTATATGACATCCTCATCTGGTGTCTCAAAGGTTATTCCATCTGGGGTACAGAAAATAGTGCAATTCATCTTGCACAGCAGATCCCTGCCTAGCAAGTTCACAGGACTAGTGTCACACACCACGAATCGATGCATGTCTGAGAATTTCCCTATTCTAACCCTTACTGGTTCAGTAAGATGAGTTTTGATCTGTGTGTTGGACACACCAACTACTTGGATTGCTTCATCCGAGAGAGGAAGATTCTTTATATCAGCTGACCTGACAGTTGATCTCGTAGCTCCTGTGTCAACTAGAAAAGTAACACTTTCACCATTGATTTTTCCATCTACAAAAGGTCCTGCCTGGTCTATTTCTAGAGTTGCGCCAAGTACGCACTCTTCCTCCTCTCTTCGGCACCGTCAGAAGTCTCCCTCAGAATCACTTCCCTCATTTCTTAGCCAATATTGTGACACAGCGCTTGCGCGTTTTGGCTTGTTTACCTGTTCTTCATCGTAGAACCCCGAATCCTGGCTGTACTTCTGGGATCCTCTTCTTTGTGGCAAGGGTGGTTTTGGCACCTAATTCTGCTGCTTAACAGCCTTCTGCTGTTGCTGATGCTGACCACACCCCTCACTCTGCACCTGTGAATTCAATGATGGATTGTCATCATTAGTAGATGGTGGATTCTTACACTCGGATTTCCAGTGCCCTAATTTTCCACTGTTGTGGCAGGGAAACTTTTTCTTTGCTTCCTCAATATTGCCTTTCCCTTTTCCTGGGCCAAATCTGGGTTTATTTCCTGGGTTATTTGCTTGTTCAACCAACTGAGCTTCCTGTCTTTCTGCAACTTTCACCTGTGCCCACATTGCCTTTTCCTTCAGTTTCCTTTGCTTTGCCTCAATCTCATCACTGAAGTATTTTGCATGTCTCAGGATCTCATCAATCTTTTTGCTCTGCCAGTCTACGGTATGCTGCCTTATCATTTCACTGATTTCAGGTCGCAAGCCATACACAAATCTATATAAAAAATGGCTCAGATCCTTGTCACCCAGATGTTCCTCTCCACTGAACTGTTTGAAAGCCAGTATTAGTCTTTCATAGTAAGCATGGACTGATTCCTTCACCTCTTGATGTGTTCGATCTATTTTAACCCAGTCTGTTTCCTTGGTGGTTACCTTATTTTTCAGGAAAGCCATAACCTGCTCATACTTTTTCATGACCTCCGGGTCTGGAGCTCCTGTCTTTGGATCTCTCGGGTATTCTTTAGTGGGCCAGTCTATGACTATCTTACATTCTGACCACAAGTCTGCTAGTACAATTATATCAAACAGACTATTCAGGTCGATCCACAGCACTTTTGACAACTTCACAAATCTGTCAACCTGTCTATACCACTCAACGGGCTTCTCTCTTAGTCGAGGGAAATTATTTGTAAATGACAAAATATCTTGTCTGGTCCATGGGACATGTACGTACCCTCCTCCTGGAATCCCTCTCATGGGATAAGCTGTCACTGCTTTCTCCTTTTCTTTCATAGGGAATGTTGAGTAAGTTCTGTCTGCTGCATCCTCTCGTTTTCTATACCATCTATCTTTCCATCTCTCCACGTCTCCCCATTTTCTCAGCAAAGTAATCATCTCCTTAATCTGCCCTGTCCGGCCTGCATTATTCAGATTCTCAATGTCCTTATCTGTAAAATCCACTCGGTAAGGCTTTTGTAAAGCTTTTACCTTGTCCATGTCGATTCCCATTTCACTGGCTATTCCTTTCAACCTGTCATGTATGTTCTTTGCTCTCCATGTGATACTTTTACACAGAAATAGTATTTCCCCCTCCTGATAATTTTTCAGTGTTTCTGTAGGGATTGTTCCTACAATCAGCTCCTCCATTTCCATACGTAGTCTAGCTACATCAATTCCCTGGGATTCCTTTTCTTTCCTCTGCAAAGCTTTCAGCCAATCATTCAAATCTTCAGCAGTTATCCCCATGGATTTTTCTGTACCCACTGGTTCTGTCACTCTTTGTGGTTCTAAGATCGATCCTCCAATCATTCTGTTCCCTTCCACACAACCGGAATTCAAACCTGAGTTAGTCTGCACATTCAACTCTCCTCCACATATGGTATGTCTCCACTGATTTTCTCCTGATCTCCACTGATTTTCTCCCGTTCTCATTTCTGTCTGCTCTGGAGGAACAATCAATCTGTTGCCTACATATGGAACTGTCAAACCACCTTCACCAACCCTCTGCTAGTCAAACACAGGCATAACCGGACCTATTGTTACAGGCACCGTAACTGCTTCAAGATTCTTCGTCAGTTCTCTGATTTTCTCCGTCAACTCAAATGTGGTCCTTGCTAGTTCCCTGGTCTTTTCATCCTCAATTTCATTCTCCCTTTCTCTCTCTCTCTCTCTGCAAGAGAATTACTACTTTTCAACTCAGGGGTCATGACTTCTGTCTTTATAATCCGCAGGGTGTCTCTCATTGGGGTAACTGATGTTCCTACCTCTGGTTCTCGTCTATACGGGGGAGGTCTTTTGTAGAACATGTCATCTAAGACATCATCATCAGACTCATTCGCCCCATACCTCCTTGTTTCTACATTATGTTCTTTTTCTGTACACTTTTTCCCTTCTGTCTCCTCTGCAGTTCTTACAGGATATAATCCCTCAGTCATACTGGCATCTCGCCATCTTCTCATCCGGTCATGATGAGTTTCGCGATCATACTTTCGCCCGAACATATACCTGTAATTTCCTCCACTCCTCTGCTTTTCTCGCTCATGCACCTCATCTTCCCATTCAGTCAAAGCCTCAAACTGCGTTGGCCTAGGCTGAGGCTCTAGACTCATCATCCTCTCCCGTAAGTTTCTCAGTATGGCCAGATTAAATGAGCCATGCTCCGGGAAAGCTAAAACTCCATCCTCTTTGGTATACTTTACCCAGTTGTCTAACCAAATACAGGTATGATACCCATATTTCGCAACCATGAAGGATGCGTGGGTTCTTATCGGAGGAAGTAACTGTCCTTCCCTAGTCACAATATCCTTATCCTTGTCAAACCAGTTCTTAACCTTACTAAACAAGGATTTCTTTTTCTTTTCCTCAGCGTGGTAATACATTTTCTTATTTTTCCGCAACCCTTTTGTCTTTTCTACAACTGTACGATCTCCTGTCCAATTGCAGCGCGACTCACACTAGCGCACCAATCCTGGAGCGTCTACGTCACTGACTCAGTTCACGAATCCCAGCGCGACTCACACCAACGCACCAATCCTGGAGTGTCTACGTCACCCTGTATGTCTCCCAATCCTTGCGCGGCGTACACTAGCACACCAATCCCCATGCTTTCACCGTTCTAACCCACTGTACAATCACAGCGCGGTCTTCCTGACGTCAGCAGTCGCTGCAGCAGCTTCTGCTCCTGTCTCTCTCGTCTACCCCTCCTTTACAAAACTACTCGGTAGACTTTGTTTCAACTTCTACGAGTCTGTTAGTTACAACATACAAACATCTCCATTGTCTGCTTCGCTAGCCACAGAACAGCAAAAGACCTTTCCCACGAGAATTCCGCCTTTCCCGAGAGCAGCGCTTACCTCTGCCCTACTACGGAATCGTTACTTCCGTTGATAAAGTAGCACATCCCTCTACTCTACCCTTCTAACAAGCACCAATTAACTGTTTTCTCCGGAATGCTCCTAAGAGTTTCACAATTAACCAGAATGCCTTCTCATTCACACACTTTCACACCAGAAAATGTAGTACATTCACACAGAATTCTGTCTTTCCCGTGAACAGCGAACAGTCTGTCCTACTACAGAATTATATCACACGTTAACAAAGCAGCGCTTTCCTCTGCTCTGCCCTTCTAACGAGCTCAGAGAATACCTATTACCTTTCTAGTGATAAGCGTTATCGGAATGCCATAAGGACCCCTGATAACTAAGACCAGAACTTCGCTATCATATACACTTCTCTCACACAGAAAATACGTTTCTAATGGCAACACACGGCGATGCTATCTCATCGAACTCAGACAATGCGACGCGCAACTTCAATTGTCACACGTTTTCCCCTGTCTTCATACAGGGCCAACAATCCCGCCTCTTCCAAGAGCAGCGCTTCCCTCTGCCCTACTACGGAACTGTCACCGACTTCCTACGTCCCAGAAGCCGTACACACTACATAAAACTCAATACGACTTCAACATACAGTGTTAGTACAAATATCGATATCAATCAATAATCAATGAGCTTATATACACACAAATTCACCAGATCAAGACAATAGTTAACCATCATTCTTCTACCAAGACACTGGTGCAGATCGGAGCTTCCGAATCCCCTCTACTTCCACGGACGGAGTGATTTCACAGTCACACGCACACACACACATCACACGCTGGTGGGGCCCATAACACCAACATCCATCCTACCACTCTATCCGTGCCATGTATAAGGGGAAACACTTTTAATACCTAACCAATCTGCATATACCTTGAGGTCAATGGCATCAACTAGTTGCTATAGATTTGGTGAAATAACTTAACACTCTGTGGAGGTGTGGGAGGAATAGCACGCAGACCAGGTCCTTTTAAGTATGGTTTTATTGTGGAAGTTACACGTCTGAATCTGCTAGGCAGTCTTTCCTCCTTCTTTGTTGGCTCCGTGGTTACAGCGGTGTGCTTGGTCTTCTTTCCACCTACGGGGCGTCTTCTGCAGATACTCCGGGGAGACTCCAGGATCCACAGGGCATATGCAAAAGAAGGAAAAAGGGGACCGTTAGGGACTCAATGTGTGAAGTTCGGAGACCCTAAAACCGGGACCGGGGGTGAGGAAACACCTTCTGTTGTGCTTTAGACTTAGTGCTCTTGTAACGGCCCTTTAGTGCGTGGTGTGAGTAGTTTAGGCGTTTGGTGAAGGGGTAGGGAAGAAGGGGAATTCGACGCTCTAAAGACCCTTTCGCCACCCCATCCAGCCCTTGACCCGCTCCCGTACCTGGGGTAGCCACACCCCTCCAGGAGTGTGGCTCGGCGCTGCGTGGGTACGTTGGCCTCCTGGCTTTACTCCTAGCTCCGTCGTGGAGTCTTCCTTCCGATACTCCGCTGGTACTTCTTCTCCGCTCGCCGTACTCTTTCTCCGCTCCTCGTCTCCTGGAATCCACTCTTTGGTGACATCTCACGCCGCCGTCTGGTCTTCCGCCCCAATATCCAATCCAGTGTGTCCACGTGATGAAGGGGGCGTGGCGACCGCGAACAGGCAGTGCGGTTTAAAGGGATCTGGCTCGTTTTCTGAAAATGCTTCTGCAGCCTCGAAAGCACCCCAATCGTCCTGCGGG